>NC_041385.1:688073723-688074063 GCF_002162155.2 Triticum dicoccoides | reverse complement strand
GAGGTGGCTACGGCGAGGGAACGAGGGGAAGGAGAGGGGGAAACGGTGGCGTAGCTCACCGCGGTTGCAGTGGGTGTCGAAGTGGGCTCGGGGACGCGCTGGAGACGGCGAATCGACGGCGACGGTGGTCGGAGCCCGAAGAGGGGAACGGCGACGTGGCGGCGATGCAAGGCTTCCGGGGAGCTGTGGAGCGGTGGGGAGGAAGAGGGAGTCGAGGCGGAGCTCCTGAGCTAGTCGGGGGAGCGAGGGGTGGTCGGAGACGGTGGCTATGGCGAACGGCGGCGAGTGTGGTGCTCGGCCGTGTGAGAGAGAGAGCGAGGGAGAGGAGAGGAGAGCCGGG
>NC_041385.1:688013102-688073452 GCF_002162155.2 Triticum dicoccoides | reverse complement strand
CCCGAAGAGGGGAACGGCGACGTGGCGGCGATGCAGGGCTTCCGGGGAGCTGTGGAGCGGTGGGGAGGAAGAGGGAGTCGAGGCGGAGCTCCTGAGCTAGTCGGGGGAGCGAGGGGTGGTCGGAGACGGTGGCTATGGCGAACGGCGGCGAGTGTGGTGCTCGGCCGTGTGAGAGAGAGAGCGAGGGAGAGGAGAGGAGAGCCGGGGGAAGAGTGAGAGAGAGCAGGGGGGAGGGCGTGGCGTCGTCCAGGGCGTCGAGCGAGGAGGGGAGGCCAGGCAAGCAGGCGAGCAGGTGGCGTGGCGCGGTGGCGCGCGCGCGCGCCGGCCACACTCCCCTCCCTCTGTCGGGACGAAGACAACAGAGGAGGGAGGTGGGCTGGGCCGGCTGCTGGCTGGGCCAGCCAGCTGGCTGGGCCGCACAGTGGAGGAGCCCAGGTAAGCTCCTCCTGTTATATATTTTCTCTTTTTTTAATTTCTGACATTTGTTTTGATTTAAATAATATATTAAATCATTTATTTAACTTACGCCAATTTTTGCAGGAGCTATTTATATTATTTCAGAGCTCTTTTATAATTGGCATAATATTTGGGCATATATTAATATATATAATTAATATATTTCCAATGCAAATATTTATGCATTAATTTCAAATGCCCAAAATAAATGTCCATGAGCCACTAAAAATATTGGTTTGATTTTTATCTCTGTCCAATATTTTCAGAGAGCAACATGAGCATTTTCTGGGACCCTTTTGGAGAAATTTTTATTTGGGTCATTTTCAAAATGGTTCTGAGGGTTTCACAGATCCCCATTTCAAGTTTCTGATGAAAGAGTAAACATGATGCAACACTCTAATGCATGACTAGCTAGGGTGTGACATAAGCGCATGATTCCAATGGCGCAATCCAAATATATACTGGCGACTTATAGTCAAAAAGTTAGGCCGGGTTAATAAACGTCGGTGATTTATAATTATGCTTTACTCAACCTGTTTCTGCATACAACAAGTTTAAAGTGTCCTGGCGGTTTACTGCCGGACGGGCCATAATGTCCAATATATAACCCGGGTTTATCACCAAGGCTGCACTTAAGAATAATCAAATATGAAATATATCATACCTGTGACATTGAATCACATTGTTGGTTTACCAACTTTTTGTAGTAAGGGTGATAACCCAAATCTTGAGTACTGATAACTCCTCCCATATTTTGCCGGTTTATAATAAAACCGTACCGGGTTGTAATAAACACTGGATTATCCATATAATACTGGCGACTTGTAGTCGAAACCAGGCCGGGTCAATAAACACCGGATTATAAGTGATTATGTACTGACAACTTGTAGTTGAAAGTCGAGCCGGGTTAATGAATGCCGGTTCACCAAAAACCTCATAAATCTCATCAAAGGAGAAAAAACTTGGCAAATAAAAGCATATGAAAACTTGTAGTCGAGGCTTTTCACGGGCTGCCAGGCCCCAAATTCGAGGCTTTTCATGGGCTGCCAGGCCGCTAAGTTAAACCATTTGACAAAGCCTTTTAAGATGGACCTCAATCTTTAACCAATCATCGTTTTAACTTTGACAAGTTCAGGGTCTATGCGATTGACTTGTCAAAAGTTCGGTGGGTCATACCAGGTTTACCTGGACCAAGTGTCTTACTTGATGAAGGCAGGTTAACCCGGGATTTTAGGTGAATACACCTGGCTTCCAAGCCGTGGCTTGATAGCCTATTGCAAGTGTAGACTCTTTGTTCATTGCGAAGCAAAGAGTCCCCAAGCAATATTTTGAGCTGTGGTCAGTGGGTGTCTATGTCTGAGTTGTGCTTTTGCAACACTCCCTTCCGCCCCTAAGTAATTTCCTTCGTGGCTTTGCGCCGATCAAGAGGTGTAGCTATGGTTCAATTATGACCAAGCCCCCAAGTGATTTCTGTGGTGGCCTTACGCCTATCAAGAGGTGTAGCTATGGTTCGAATACGAACAAGCCCCCAAGTGATTATTGTGAGCTGTGCTCAAGGGGGACCTATGTTTGAGCTATGCTTTTGCAATAGACTCTCTTTGGTCCCTTTAATTTTTACTGAGAACTCAAACTTGCGAGAGATTATTCTTTTGAACCAGAAATTCTTAAACCGTGCATTGAGAGCTTCAAAGCTTTGTGGGAGACAGCTTCCCCTTGAACCGGATTTTAAACCAGAATCCTTCTTTTTAAGCCGGAAATTTTCTGACGGCCTTTAAATTTGCACCAATATGGCAGTTTAGGGTCCTGCATTAAATAACTTTGCAAGCCGGAGTAATTGCTCTTTTAAAGAAAGCAATATATAATATAAAAACATACTGGATGGATTTCACCTGATATGTTAGGCCCAAAATTATCCACTGCGGAGTTGATGCTCACCCTTGTAAAGGCGGGCGAGTCGGCGGTAGGCACGGACGATGAGTCAGTCTCGTATATTGATGTAGCGGGGGCGGCGACTTGCTCACGTATCCGTCCAACAGTACGACACGGACAAGTACTAGTCCAAAAGCAATATTGGCTTACGCCCCTTTGCCACACCTTTGTAATAAATAATGGTCCTGCGAAATAAAAATACCACATACCAGAATAATTGTTTTTCAAACAATGTAATATATACTGATAAGATTTATAGAAAGGATAGCACCTGGTGTTTGTGAACCGCAGATGATCTGGACATAGACACCCGTAGATAACCTTTATGTGCTGTTAGTGAATTCTGTTTGATCCTTATGTATGCATCCAAAGTATTTTCAACAACACCTGATCACTTTGACTTTTTGTCCAACAAGCCCCCTTTTTTAATCAAGAGGCCCGATGCATATCTCTGTATCCACCGGGCCAAACTTCTCCTCATTTTTTCATCAATCTGCAAGGGAGCGTATGGGCGCAACTCGTGTGATAGGACGACCGGAGTGGGGACACACCGGGGTGGCAAGCCAGCAGGGGCGATGCAAGAACCGGCCCTGGCACATTGCGGGAACAACGTAGTGGCACGAGGAGGAGCGAGGCGGGAGGCGGCTCGCGGATGCCGGCTGGAGTGGAGGCGCAAACCGGCGATGGCGGGGATGCGGCGGTTTATCCGTGGCGGGTCCGGCTTGGCGCGGGCGCCGGGGCGAGTGGCGGCGGGTCCGGCTTGAAGCCTCGACAGAAACAGCCACGAGGCCGGACGGCTTGAGGCGCTGTGGTATGGGTTAGGGTAGAGGTCCGGCGGGTTGAATCCGCGGCGGTGGTTTACAACCGGCTGGTATCGCAGTCCGGATCCGGCATGGGCGGCCCGAGGCAGCAGCTGAAGCGGCCAGGCCGGCCACCCGAGGTGAAGTTTTAACCCGGAGCTGAGGGGTGGACCGGCGGCGGGTCATGGCCTCGGCGGCTCTCCCACCGCAATTGATGCCGGTGACGGCTCTCCTGCTGCAATAAGACGGGGTGGTTCGTCATAGTTGAGGCGACCGGGCGGAGTCATGGCGGTTTGCAAGCGTGAACCGGCGACAGTGGAGGCGTGAGAGGCTTGCGTGGCAGAGGCGGTTTGCAGCAGCTCGGTTGGGCGCGAAGCGGCCATTGACCCGGCGTTAGGGACATGTTGGAAACAATGACGCAGATGAGGTTGGAGCGGCGCACCCGGGCGTGCGGCGGCTGAAGCAGTAGGGCGTCTAAAAAACAACTCAGGGGAGCAGCGGATTCAGCGGAAGGCGAGGATAACTCGACTGGCAGCTTGTCACACTGATGTGCCGCGGCGGTTCATTGGTAACCTGTGACTCGAGGTCGAAACAGCTCGGAGTCGAACGGGTTAGCGGAAACGGAGTGGTCTTGATGGTGACTCGGGGGCGGTTCGCCCGCAACAGGGGCGGAGTGAGGTGAATCAGCCATGGCTGGGCCGGCTCAGAGCAACACGACACAAGAAAACGGCACCGCGGAGACGGCACCGGACCAACACTAGCGCGAAGCTGAGCCTGATTGAGGCCTCGGAAGCCTCTCGTATTTGAGGATGGGGGAGGCAGAGCCGCTTTAGTCACTGGCGTGCGGGCGGTTTAACGGCGGCCGCGGGGCGGCTATCTGACGGCGCGTCAACAGCGCCTCACGGCCGGGTTTCGTTAATGGTGAAAACCGAGGAGGATAGGGGCTTGACCCGACGACACCTCAGCGACGAGGTCGTGAAGGTGACTGATAGGACGAGGCAGCTGCTCGGCCATAGCAAAGGTAGCGGTTGGATACGGCTTGATGCATCATGAGGCAAAGATGGCTCACAGAGGCGAGCTACGATGATGGTGACTTGGCGCGGCAGTGGCTGGCAATCCGGTCGCGAGGTTGTGGTGAGGGCGGTTTAACTCGGAAGCCCTCTGTGAAGCTGCGAGGGAGCAGAGGAGCTGGTCGGCTCGCCCGGCCGCCTGCTGGCCTCGCCCGCATCCAGCCAGCGGAAGGGGCCGGACTTGGTGCGACGGGCATAGACAGCATCGAGCGGCGCGGAGCAGACGTGGCAGGCCAGGGGCACCAAGGCCGAGCACGGCCGAGGGGCGACCAGCGACCCTATGAAGGAGGCAACACGGACGGAGCGCATGAGGACGAGGGAGAGCAGGCGGACGCGTGCTTAGGTGGGTGCGACCGCAGGGGGCCACGAGGACGCGCAGTGCCGCGGGAGCCAGGCCCGGCGCTACGCACGTGCGAGCGCACAGGAAGCCGTATCCAGGCGCAGGCACATGCCGCAGCAGTTTTATGGCGGTCGACGGTGAGTCAAGGAGTCCGTGCTAGTTCGAAAACAACCGGTTCAGAAGACGACTTGAGGCAGGAGATGTCAATATGTTCAGAGATTGATGATTTGATAACGGAGTCATGCGACCAGCGGAGTAGACTGAGTCATGATGTAGTAGTAGTTTTCTTTCCTCCCTCTTCAGCCGGGATAATCTTTATTTTGTGTTGGCAGATGCAACAGGAATTAAATCCAATCTGAGGCGTGGCTGCCGCTGAGTCCTCCTAATGAAACACGGCCGGCCTACTGCAGTTTTTATTGGCGACATCGGGCAAATGCGGAGATACAGTGGCAGCGACTCGACGCGCTGCGACTTGATCTATGACCCAGTTCCTTCTCCGGGTTATGTTTTGGATTGAATCCCACGGCAGTTGTAAAAGCTGGTTCCTTCAGGGCTTTCAGCGTAACCATAATTCTTCTCTATCTTACATCTCATGGATTGTGAAAGCTGGACTAGCGAACTCAAAGCTGATGCAAATCCTTCAGAACCGGTTCCTCTTTATCCGAAAAAACTGCAAACATCTCGATCCCTAGAAGAGGTCCCTCTAAGAACTCAACATCATCGTGCGCAAGCCCCACAGTGGGCGCCAACTGTCGTGGAACTATCACGACAGATGTCCTAGTGTGAGGACTTAGTCATGAGGCCAACGCATCTATGTGGTAGCTTGAGAGGGGTTGAGCGGAATCGAGAAAACGCAACACAAGACAAAGATTTAGACAGCTTCAGGCCCCGGGAAACATCATCCGGTAACAACCCTACATGCTGTTTGTGGCTAGGTCTCATTATCATCACGAGGGAGTCGCCGTAAATCGGATCTCCCAGTTATCTCTGGATCTCCCAGTTATGTCTAACCCTTAAGATTATCTCCCTCTCCTGGGGTGCCCTGCCCCTTCTTATATATGTTGAAGGGGCGGGTTACATGTAGAGTCCAACTCGGATTAAAACTTAAACTATTCTGACTTCTCTTCATGGGATTCTTAACGTCTTGGGCTTCTTAACGTCTCGGTCTTCCTAACCCCTGGAAACCGAGTTATCACTGTCTGCCAGGTTATGACCAGTGCCGATTTATGATTGTGTGCCAGTTTATGATTGTCTGCCGGTTTATGATTGTCTGCCAGGTTATGATTGACTTAACACTTGCCGGGTTATCATCTGACTTAACTCCTACCAGGTTATCATCTGACTTAACTCCCGCCGGGTTATCATCTGACTTAGCCATCTATCTTAACTGTCAGCCGGTTTATCACCTGCCGGTTTACCAAGCCCCCAGCCGGATTATAACTCCGGCCGGGTCATACCGCGGGCTATATCCCCGACAGAGGAGGACATCAAGAAGCTTAGGGAGGCTAGGTATTTGACCGCCAAAATCCTTCACAGGCTTTCTGCTCAAGGGCAGGTTATTCCTACTCCCAAACCCAATGTAAGTGTCGTATTCATCTCCCACTTCCTCCGAGGGCTAGGTTTCGGTCTTCATCCCTTTGTTAGAGGGCTCATGTTCTATTATGGGCTAGATTTTCATGATCTAGCTCCAAATTCCTTCCTTCACATCTCAACGTTCATCGTTGTGTGTGAGGCCTTCCTCCGCATTACCCCACACTTTGGCTTATGGCTCAAGACCTTCAATGTGAAGCCGAAGATGATCGACGGGCGACACGCAGAGTGCGGAGGCGCTATAATAAGCAAAGGTGTCGATGCTTTATGGCCAAAGGGTTCCTTCCTGGAAGTTTCTGACCTATGGCAACGGGAGTGGTTTTACATCACAACACCCCGAGGTAGAAAGTGGGCGGCCGCCCCAGCCTTCCGCTCCGCTCCTCCGCCACAGCTTGCATCATGGGTCAACAAGGGGCTGGACTTGGGATCGGTTGATGACGTGCGGACATTGCAAAGCTGCATTCAGGATCTCATCAAGAAGGACATCAGTCTTTTCAAAGTAATCCAAGTAATGCTAGTTCATTGGGTCCTACCATGCCAACGTTGATCTCTCCGTATGTGGGAGTTCAACCCGGAAGGACCGGAAACTATTCAGCACTTCTTCGGCATGACGCTCGAAGGGATGTATCACTTATTCTTCGGATCACGAGTAAAGTGTCCAGACACAACAGAGGATGCAGGCCTCGATTGCAACCATCCAGATACCCAGGTAAGTAATTCCACGACCGAACATGCTGTCATGATATTTGTCACAACATTATTCTGAAAAACCATCCTCGGCCAGGGCTGGATAAGAAAGGCAGAGAGGATCAGGTGTTCGACCCCTCTTCCCAATGATTCGGCGGATCCTGTATTAATTAGGATGCTGGCTCGCGCACCTTATCAAGTGCCATCAGGGGAGGACAAGAAGAGGAATGGGGAAGCCAAAAGCGGACTTCATGCTGGAGGTACATTACGCATCCTAACTGGGGAAATTAGTACCCCCGTGTCGGAGGATGAACGGGGAGGAGAATCTAGTATCCCCTCTCCCCACAGGAAGAAAAGGACCGCCCCCGAAGACTTGGAAGTAGAGGTCTCCAAACGAGGGAAGAAACCTTCATCAGGGGGCCCTTCCCCGGAGGGCAACATTGCCGCACAGCGCCCATAGGGGGGCCAGCCATTAACCCAGCCGTAAGTGAACAAAGGTGCTTAGTAAGCATACCCCATTCTTTTCCTAAGAATAATGACCGAGACATATGTTTTGCAGTTCGGCTTATAGCCTCCCTCAACAATCTTCATCCTCGGGGGATCTTCTTCCGAAGATGATGGAGAGCGAAACGCCTCCTCCTACTTCTCTGCCTCATGAGGCAGACGGCCCTGAGGTGTCGTCCCAGAGGATCTCTCCCGATCCGCAAAGACCAGAAGGTAACTCTTCGGCCGCCCGAAGTCCGGGGTGTTCAACTCCTAGAGAGACCAACAGAAAAAGCCCCGGACTGTCCGATACACAACCAGACACATTGACAGGTCTTCTGCGACAAGCGGCTATCTCAGAGGCACATCGTACCTTAATGGGTACGGTGGTTGAGAGGATTTCATCCGCAAAAAGCGGGTTGAATGAAGCTTTTATGAGCCTGCTAAGAGGCTTTGAGGTACGCAAAGTGATATTTTTTGATTGTACCGCAAATGCAAGGTGTACTTTGTATAGATAGTAGCCCCTGAGACTCTGGTTGCCATCTGGACGAGGCGAGCAGAGGGTCATAGTCTCAGGTAATGATGGTGCCAATTTTGTACGCAGGCGGCTGCAGCTCTGGCGGCTGACCGGACTGCTGAATTTGGCAACTTGATGTGGCGGATGAAGACATCACGCTTGTGAACAAGGAGCTTGACGAGGCACAGGGTATGTATATTTGGGTGGCCAGCGAATATTAATAAGAGCATGATGCTAGGATTTATGATATGCTTTGACTGCAGATGGTGGTGCCGCCATGGAGACCCTTCGGGCAGAGCTTGCCCGGGCCAAGGAGCAAGCCAGGAGAAGCGATGTGGCTGCCGTGAAGGCAGCTGATGAATTAAAAGCCGAACAAGCTGCTCATCACCAAAGTGAGGATAGAATAGCCAACATGGCTCTTGATCTACAAAATGCCGCTAGCCGATATGAGCTTCTCGAAAGGGAAAACCAAGCAAAAACGGCTGACCTGAAGAAGGCCTTACAAGCAGCAAAGGAAACTCGCTCTGAGATCAGAGCGGCTCGGGAGGAGCTCCGACAAGCCAGTGAGATCGCGGCTGGGAAGCCCTTTTTATTGCGAACCAAATTCGGTGATCCAAAGTATGCACCTCTTGATCAATTGTGGAGTTGTTCAGACGCATACTTGGATTTGTCAAAGAGTGCTGCCAATGCGACACAATATTTCGAAGATCAAGAAGATCATGGAGCGGAAAGATTGTTCTGGTCGCAGTTCAGTACTCCAAGGCGTCCGCTGCTATTGAACGAGCAAATGACCAAATGGGCCGAGCTCCATAGGTTATTCGGGCTTGCCATGAAGGCCGTCGTGGATCACCTGTGGCCGAAGGAACCAAGTCCGGATAGTTATTTTGGTTTGATGCAATGATTTATTCATGCTGTGCTGCATATCGATGCTGTCAAGCGGTCGGCGTGCATAGAGGGTGCGCGGATGGCCCTTGCCCATGTTAAGACATACTGGGCGAAGATGGAGGCCATCGATATTGCAACCAGGGGTCCGCCCGGGGGCCAGGACTCGCCCAAGCACTATTTTGAAGAAGTCTTAGAAGGTGCCTGTTTAATAGAGGCTCAGTGCTCAAAGAATATCATGTTGAAATAACATGTATCTTGGTTGTAAAAAACAATGCTTTTAATAATAAAGGCTACATGCATACTTTTGCCCGTGAAGTATTGTAGTGCCTCCTGTGCGGCCGTTTATGTATATATGTATATAACCTGAAAGTTTGCAGTCGTTGGCTTCAGCCCCCTCGCGTATAACGCGGGGGTGTTCGGTAAAAGCGCGTAATCACACTTGATCCAATGTCTTGGTCCGTTAAGGAGGTGGTAGCGCGAGGAACGAGGCAATCAGACTATATAGCTTTAACACTTTCACTTAGCCATATTAGTTTGACGGTGGGGCTACAATATAGCCCCTGGTATGTCCATTTGTCCGAGTATGGTGCGTTTACATACGTGACCGGAAAACTGGTCCTTCGTTAATGCGGAGTAATCGTGAAGATTCCACTAAGTTATCGAGTGGTTGACCAGTCTCTCGCTTTATCATGACACTCAGTTTTTGGCTTTCTCTACTGAGGTGCTCATCCGGATGAACCAGGGCACAATCACAGTAGTTCTCCCTGTGCCACCTTAGCCGATAGAGCGGAACGTAAGGTAGCAAAACACGAGAGCCGGGCAAACCCAACTATTGACCAAAGACATGATTCAGAGCTGATGCATAAAGGCCAAACTCGCGACGCCGAACACTCCCGAAGGTATTCGGACTTGACAACATATACTGGGATGAATAATGCCCTCGATAATGAGCCCTGAATTTCAAGTTACGTGCATCACACGGCGTGACGAAAGAGCACCTGTGGTGAGAACATAGATCTCAAAAACACACTGGTTGCTGCCTCTGTAACGTCTATTTTAGAACGGCGAATCATAAGCTCGCCAATAACGCCGGTATCCCTCTTGGTCATTTTAAGTTCCAGGAGGGTGTGAGAAAACAAGAGACAATAAAAAAGGTTTACACAGGGTCTTAATCTAAAAAAGAAACCTTTGAACAGGGCCCTGCTGCACGTCTGCGCCTTTATCTCCTTTGTGCCGTATCCTTGAAGGGTATAGCACGATGGTCATCTGTAAAAAAAGAAAAACCCAGGTGAAAGAATCTGGTGTGACCGTGCGTAAAGTCGGTTGATCTTAATGAACCGTGAAGATTCAATATCTTGAGTGTAAATAGGGTCAAGCCGAACTATGGACCCTTTACATGCAGGCAGCCCCCCGCACCACATATGGGGGCATAACCGTTAATCACGCTCAGGTTTATCTGGGTTGCTACAACTAGGTGTGTGACGAACACGTCTAGCCGTGTCCGTGGTCTTGAAGACCGATGAGTTGCTCAGGTTGGAAAGGCCATTCTGTGATTCGGCTGCTAGAGCCTCCACGTATTCTTCCGTACGAAGAGAACGCTCTGTGTTTTCGCTAATTGTGATGATGCCACGTGGACCGGGCATGTTGAGTTTGAGATAAGCGTAATGCAGTACTGCATTGAAACGAGCAAAGGCCGTTCTTCCGTGTAGTGCGTGATAGCTGCTTCGAAACGGAGCAATGTTGAAGATTAGTTCTTCACTTCAAAAGTTGTCGAGAGAACCGAATACAACCTCCAATGTTAAAGAGCCCGTGCAGCGGGCCTCTACGCCTGGTATTACTCCTTTAAAGGTAGTACTGCTTTGGTTGATTCTTGACGGGTCTATCCCCATCTTGCGGACAGTGTCCTGATATATCAGATTAAGGCTACTGCCGCCGTCCATTAGGACTCAGGTGAGATGGTATCCATTGATTATTGGGTCGAGCACCAAGGCAGCCGAACCCCCATGGCGGATACTAGTCGTATGATCCCTGAGGGAGTCCCGGACTAGGGGGTGTCCGGATAGCCGAACTACCATCATCGGCCGGACTCCAAGACTATGAAGATACAAGATTGAAGACTTCGTCCCGTGTCTGGATGGGACTTTCCTTGGCGTGGAAGGCAAGCTTGGCGATACAGATATGTAGATCTCCTACCATTGTAACTGACTCTGTGTAACCCTAGCCCTCTCCGGTGTCTATATAAACCAGATGGCTTTAGTCCATAGGACGAACAACAATCATACCATAGGCTAGCTTCTAGGGTTTATCCTCCTTGATCTCGTGGTAGATCTACTCTTGTAACCCACATCATCAATATTAATCAAGCAGGACATAGGGTTTTACCTCCATCAAGAGGGCCCGAACCTGGGTAAAAACATCGTGTCCCTCGTCTCCTGTTACCATCCGCCTAGACGCACAATTCGGGACCCCCTACCCGAGATCCATCGGTTTTGACACCGACATTGGTGCTTTCATTGAGAGTTCCTCTGTGTCGTCACCGATAGGCTCGATGGCTTCTTCGATCATCAATGACGATGTAGTCCAGGGTGAGACCTTCCGCCCTGGACAGATCTTCGTATTCGGCGGCTTCGCACTGCGGGCCAATTCGCTTGGCTAGCTAGAGCAGATCGAAGGTTACGTCCCTGGCCGTCAGGTCAGATTTGGAAGTTTGAACTTCACGGCTGACATCCGCCGGGACTTGATCCTCGACGGATTCGAGCCACAGCCGAGCGTGCCATACTGTCACGATGGGCATGATTTAGCTCTGCAGCCAGACAGTACCCTGGAGGCCGCACTCGAACCCGCTCTGATCTTCGACTCGGAGCCGGCTGCGCAGACCAAGGATGGATGGCTAGACACCACCTCGGGGGCTGCAACCTCTACGGCGATAGAGCCAAACACCGATCTTGTCCCCCATGAAGCTCGTGACTCCGAGGTGCCGGACTCCTTGCCGGACTCCGGACCTCCCGCGCCCCCTCCAGTCGAATCCGATTGGGCGCCGATCAGGGAGTTCACCGCGGCGGACATCTTTCAACACTCACCTTTTGGCGACATCTTGAGTTCGCTAAAGTACCTCTCGTTATCAGGAGAGGCCTGGCCGGACTGCGGCCAGGACGGTTGGGATGCGGACGACGAAGAAATTCAGAGCCCACCCACCACCCACTTGGTAGCCACTGTCGAGAATCTAACCGACATGCTAGATTACGACTCTGAGGACATCGACGGTATGGACGACGATGCCGGAGACGACCAAGAACCAGCGCCCATCGGGCACTGGAAAGCCACCTCTTCATACGACATATACATGGTGGATATCCCAAAGGATGGGAACGGCGAAGGAATAGAGAAGGATGACCCCTCCAAGAAACAGCCCAAGCGCCGGCGTCAGCGGCGCCGCTCTAAATCCCGCCATAGCAAGAATGAGGATTCCGGCACCGGAGACAATAATACACCGGATAGCGCCGAAGACAACCCACTCCAGCAAGATCCAGCATAGGAGGAGGGGGATGCCAACCCTCATCAAAGAGCGGCCGAAGAAGAGGTAGAGGACTATATGCCTCCCTCCGGAGACGAGGCAAGCCTCTACGACGACGAATTCGTCGTGCCTGAGGATCCCGTCGAACAGGAGCATTTCAAATGCAGGCTTATGGCCACGGCAAACAGCCTCAAGAAAAAGCAGCAGCAGCTTAGAGCTGATCAAGATCTGCTAGCCGACAGATGGACCGAAGTCCTCGCGGCCGAAGAGCATGAACTCGAACGCCCCTCCAAAAGCTACCCCAAACGTAAGCTGCTCCCCCGATTAGAGGTGGAGGCATATGATCCCGCTTCACCAGGAGACAATACGGCTGATCGACCACCCCGTGGTCGCGACAGAGAGGCCTCAAGGCCCTTCACTAGACCCGTACCCCAACATCGCTCGAAAAGCACAACGCCACAGGGGAACACTCCGGACCTGCGAGACATATTGGAGGATAAGGCAAGACAATCAAGATCGATCTATGGATCACATGGGCGCCCCACGATACGTGACGATCACCGTCACCCCGGACACAGTAAGTCCGGCCGGGCCGAACACAACAGACAAAGCTCTTTTGAGCTCCGTCGCGATATTGCCCAGTACAGAGGCGCCGCACACCCACTGTGCTTCACAGATGAGGTAATGGATCATCAAATCCTAGAAGGGTTTAAACCCGTCAATATTGAATCTTATGATGGCACAACAGACCCCGCGGTCTGGATCGAGGACTATCTCCTCCACATCCACATGGCGCGCGGAGACGATCTCCACGCCATCAAATATCTCCCACTCAAACTTAAAGGACCAGCCCGGCACTGGCTTAACAGCTTGCCAGCAGAGTCAATCGGGAGTTGGGAGGACCTGGAAACCGCATTCCTCGATAACTTCCAAGGCACGTATGTGCGACCACCAGATGCAGATGACCTAAGCCACATAATTCAGCAGCCAGACGAATCGGCCAGACAATTCTGGACACGGTTCTTAACCAAGAAAAACCAAATCGTCGACTGTCCGGATGGCGAGGCCCTCACGGCCTTCAAGCATAACATCCACGACGAGTGGCTTGCCCGGCACCTGGGACAGGAAAAGCCGAAATCCATGGCAGCCCTTACATCACTCATGACCCACTTCTGTGCGGGTGAGGACAGCTGGCTAGCACGCAGCAACAACCTCAACAAAAATTCTGGCAGTCCGGATATCAAGGACCATAGTGGCAGGTCGCGTCGCAACAAAAACAAACGCTGCATTAACGGCGATAACAGTGAGGATACGACAGTCAATCCCGGATTCAGAGGCTCTAAACCCGGTCAACGGAAAAAGCCATTCAAAAGAACAACTCAGGGTCCGTCCAATTTGGACCGAATTCTCGACCGCTTGTGCCAGATACATGGCACCCCTGAAAAGCCAGCTAACCACACCAATAGGGACTGTTGGGTGTTCAAGCAGGCAGGCAAGTTAATTGCCGAAAACAGTGACAAGGGGCTACATAGCGACGACGAGGAAGAGACCCGACCACCGAACAATAGAGGATAGAAGGGTTTCCCCCCACAGGTGCGGACGGTGAACATGATATATGCCACGCACATACCCAAAAGGGAGCGGAAGCGTGCACTCAGGGATGTATACGCGATGGAGCCAGTCGCCCCGAAGTTCAATCCATGGTCCTCTTGCCTGATCACCTTTGACCGAAGGGACCACCCCACCAGCATTCGCCATGGCGGGTTCGCCGCATTGGTTCTAGACCCAATCGTCGATGGATTTCATCTCACCAGAGTCCTGATGGACGGCGGCAGCAGCCCAAACCTGCTTTATCAGGACACGGTGCGCAAAATGGGCATAGACCCCTCAAGGATTAAACCTACCAAGACGACCTTTAAAGGCGTCATACCAGGTGTAGAAGCCAATTGTACAGGCTCAATTACACTGGAAGTGGTCTTCGGATCCCCGGATAACTTCCGAAGCGAGGAGTTAATCTTCGACATAGTCCCGTTCCGCAGCGGCTATCATGCCTTGCTCGGACGTACCACGTTCGCAAAGTTCAACGCGGTGCCGCACTACGCATACCTCAAGCTCAAGATGCCAGGCCCTAGAGGAGTCATCACGGTCAACGGAAACACTAAACGCTCCCTCCGAACGGAGGAACATACAGCGGCTCTCGCGGCAGAAGTACAAAGCAGCCTTTTAAGGCAATTCTCGAGTCCGGCTGCCAAGCGGCCAGACACAGCTAAGCGTGCCCGGAGTAACCTACAACACGACCACCTGGCAAGTTCCGAGCACGCGTAGCAGTGCGGCCCCAACCCCAGCCCCTGTAAAACATTAAGACAGACCCTTCGCGTACTCCATTACGCTCTGAAGATACCATGGGCATGGGGCAAGGGGCTCGACCACGATAAGCCCAAACTGCGGCTCAACCGCACTAGGGGGTCTTAGGTGTGTCGTTTCTTTTTCTTTTCCTTTTATTTTTTACCTACAGGACTCCGTTCGTCAGAGGCCCTATCCGGCAGCAGACATGCCGAACCCACGATACAACAGCCAGGGAAGGAGAAAGGCTACAACGAAAATCCAGGTGGTCTCCATTATGAGCATTAAATCTGTTTTATGCATTATTCCGTAGCCTACCCTTGGAGGGGGACATGTTAAACAGTCCCATCCCTTGCTTACCGCACCACTTGTATCGTCCTGCACTTACAGCAGTTTTTATTTGAATAAAGCAATGCAGCACATTTTTGCTTCCAATTGCATTTCTTTCTTACACATATGTTCATCTATGACATGTTTCATCCGTACATTTTGGTACGGCTAAATACACCAGGGGATTATGTTTCCCGCGTTATGGTGTGATAAGTCCGAACACTTTCACAAGTGCGGCACCCCGAACTTATAGCATTATATGCATCGGCTCCGAATCATGTTCTTGGGTCAATAGTTGGGTTTGCCTGGCTCCCATGTTTTGGTACCTTACGTTCCGTTTTATCGTCTAAGGTAGCACTGGGAGAACCACTGCGATTGTGCCCCAGTTGAGCTGGGTTAACGCCTCAGTGGAGAAAGCTAAAACTGACCGTCATGATGAGGCGAGAGCTGGTCGCTGTTCAAGAGGTTCTTTGCGAGTCCCTAAAGACTTATGCCGCTTCGAGCGAGGAGCCGGATTCTGTCCGGCCAAGGCATGGATAGCGCCCCAAATTCGGCCTTCCGAAAACTAGGGGCTTCGCCGAAATTTAAAATTATAGAATTCTATGGCTAAGTGAGAGTGTTCAAGCATTATAAGCCCGGTTGCCTTGTTCGTTGTGTTGAGCGCCTCCCTCGATGGACCCAAATATGGGAACAAGAGTGCCCAAATTTATCCCGAACACCCCAGCACTCGTGGCATGGGGGCTAAATCCGACAACTTGCCATCTCTCAGATTTGATAAACAGCCGCACAGAAGGTAATATTTTAAATTAACAAGTGTTGCTTCGCGCATATGAACTTAGTTTTCAGCGCACAGGATAACAAAACGTGAGTCTACTCAAAAACTTCTTCTTTGGAGCACTCACCCGCAATAATGCGGGCGCCCTTCAGCACACTCCTATAATACATCTTGGGCGTGCGATGCTCCTTGACCTCTGGTGGGGGGTCCGTCACAAGCTTCTGGGCATCCATCTTGCCCCAGTGCACCTTTGCGCGGGCAAGGGCCTGACGCGCACCCTCGATACAGGCGGAGTGCTTGATAACTTCAACCCACAGGCACGCGTCCACCAGCCGCCGCACCAGGCCGAAGTAGCTCCCAGGCATAGCCTCCTTAGGCCACAACCGAACTATGAGGCCCTCCATGGCCTGTTCGGCCGCCTTGTGGAGCTCGACCAGCTGCTTCAGCTGGTCGCTAAGGGGCACCGGATGTCCGGCCTCAGCATACTGAGACCAGAAGACCTTCTCCGTTGAGCTCCCCTCCTCGGCCCGGTAGAATGTGGCAGCATCGGACACGCTGCGGGGAAGATCTGCGAACGCTCCTGGAGAGCTCCAAATTCGGGTAAGCGACAGGTAATTAACACTCACATGCTTACTTTGCATGAAAAATGCCTTACCCGCTGCTATTTTCTTCACCGCCTCTATCTCCTAGAGGGCCTTGTAGGCTTCGGCCTTAGCGGCTTTGGCACTCTCAAGAGCCGTTGCAAGCTCAGACTCTCGAGTCTTCGAGTCACGCTCTAGGCTCTCATGTTTCCTCACGAGATCCTGGAGCTCATGCTGTACCTCCACCACCCGCGCCTCCTGTTTCTCTCGCTCGGTGCACTCCGCAGCCGCATTGCGTTGGGCCGCGGCCACCGCCTCCTTCAGGGTCGCCACCTCGTTACTGGCCCCTGCAATACCCCAGTTATCCTTGTCATTTTTCTTGCAACCAAATCCTTTTCTATAAGGTACAATTTTCATAAGGTATTACTCGCCTTCTTTTTCCTCGAGCTGCTTCTTGGCATGGCCGAGCTTGTTCTCGGACCGCTCGAGGTTTTCCTTCAAAGTATTGACCTCCGCAGTCAGTGCGGCAGAGGTCAGCAGCACAGCCTGCAATCCCATATTGACATATTTTCACGACTCCTGCGTTTATCTTTCTAAAGATCCTCAGTCCGGCTTTTCTTTCCGAACACCGAACCGAGCATCAGGGGCTACTGTCTATGCGGTACCATTTTACATATATTGAAATCTTACCTCAAAGCCTGTTAGAATGCTGCTGCAGGCTTCGGTCAGCCCGCTCTTGGCGAGCTGAACCTTCTGAATCACCGCACTCATAACAGTGCGGTGTTCCTCTTGGATGGAGGCGCCGTTGAGCGCCTCCAGCAAATTATCCGGCACCTCCGGTTGGACGGAGGCAGCCGGCGTCGCGGTCTTGCCCTTCTTATGAAGGGGTCGCCTGCCGGACTCCGGAGCCACTATGGGTTCCGGGGCTGAGTCCGGTGCAAAGTCCGGGAGGTTGTCCTGCGACACCTCCGGGGCCCTCTCCTCCTGGTGGGTCCCTTCCTGGGATCCCACCTCGGCATCGTCCGCATCACGGGGGGTGGAGGCAGTCGGAAGAGAATCCATATCTGACGCCCCTAAGGACCCGCTCGACGAAGTGGGGAGATCATCCTTAGGCGGACTGCAAGGTTGTATGCAGCATTAGAAAGACATAATGTGGCGGAAAACAAAAACCTTGAAGTTATTCGGGAGTCCGGATACTTACGATCTTGCCAGAGGCTTGGCCCTTGGAGGCCAGTCCTCCTCGTCGTCACTAGCATTGGCGGAACAGTCCGGGGGAAGAGTTTTTCCCCTCTTGGACCCTTCGGCCTCCCTTGTTTGGGAGGCCTTCCTTTTCTTCCCTCCCCCCGCTGGGGGAGAGGCTTTCTTCTTCTCCTGCTCGCCTTGGTGGGAGGAGTCGGCCTCGGATTCATCGTCCGATAGCACCTGAAAACGGGAACTCTTCCGAGTCCCCGTAGCCTTCTTCTTGGCCTTCTTCTCCGGCACCACGTGGGGTGCCGGAGCTAGCAGCCCCGTTAGGCAGGCGTCAGCTGGGTCCTCTAGCAATGGGGCTGGACAGATAGCCTGTGCGGCCTTCTTCAGCCAGTCCTGTCAAAGGAAAGGGAGTTTAGATCCTGCATAGAGTCAAACTATGAATAACAAGCATCCCGTAAAGGACAATATCACTTACCTCGTCAGCTGGACGCTGCGAGCTGAATACGCGATCTTCGGTAGCGGATGCGGGAGCCTCGGCGCCCTTGAACAGCACCTTCCAGACCTCTTCGTACGTAGTGTCGAAGAGCCCATTCAAAGTCTGGTGCTGCGCCGGATCGAACTCCCACATATTGAAGCCCCGTCGTTGGCACGGGAGAATCTGGCGGATGAGCATGACCTGGACTATGTTGACAAGCTTGAGCTTCTTGTCCACCAGCTTTTGGACGCAGGCTTGGAGTCCGGTCCGCTCCTCCGGATCACCCCAAATCCGGCCGCTCTCTTTCCAGGAGGTGAGCCGTGTGGGGATGCCGGATCTGAATTCAGGGGCCGCTGCCCATTCGGGATCACATGGCTCGGTGATGTAGAACCACCCCGATTGCCACCCCTTGATGGTTTCCACAAAGGTGCCCTCCAGCCACGTAACGTGGGACATCCTGCCCACCATGGCGCCTCCGCACTCTGCTTGGCTGCCCTTCACAACCTTCGGCTTGACACTGAAGGTCTTGAGCCACAAGCCGAAGTGGGGCTGGATGCAGAGGAAGGCCTCGCACACGATGATAAACGCCGAGATGTTGAGAATAAAATTCGGGGCTAGATCATGGAAATCTAGGCCGTAGTAGAACATGAGCCCCCGGACAAAGGGATGAAGTGGGAAGCCCAGTACGCGGAGGAAATGGGGAAGGAATACTACCCTCTCATGGGGCCTGGGGGTGGGGATGAGCTCTCCCTCGTCGGGGAGCCGATGCACGATGTCGCTGGACAAGTATCCGGCGCTGCGCAGCTTCTGGATATGCCCCTCCGTGACGGAGGAGGCCATCCACTTGCCTCCCACTCCAGACATATTTGGAGAAGGTTGAGGTGAGATGTGCGGGCTTGGGCGCTAGAGCTCGAGTTCGCAGAGATGGATAAGCCAAGGAGGAAGAAGGCGCAGGTAAAAAGGTTGGATCTTTATCCCCTTATATAGGCGGACAGAAACATGCGTCCCCACCGGCCTGATAAAACTCGCTTATCTCCCAAGCGCCGCAATCAATGGCGCGGTTGGGTTACCCATGTTCGTATTGATGAGAATCCCGGAATAAGGGGAACACGATCTCTGCTTCGATAAGACGTGCCAAGGAAACCGCCTCGCTAAATGCGCTGAGATGGAACAATAAAAACAATTTGAAGGCTTGGTAGTGGTGTGACGTTATGCCACAAAATACGTCAGCAGATTGAACTTGTGTAATATTATTCTCTCTACGGTTGTATGTGGAATTTATTTTTGCAGAGCCGGACACTATCCTGGTGTTCACAATCTTCTATAAATTATTCGGAGGAGGAACCCGTCTTGCAATGCCGAAGACAATATGCGCGCCGGACTCATCATCATTGAAGCCTGGTTCAGGGGCTACTGAGGGAGTCCCGGACTAGGGGGTGTCCGGATAGCCGAACTACCATCATCGGCCGGACTCCAAGACTATGAAGATACAAGATTGAAGACTTCGTCCCTTGTCCGGATGGGACTTTCCTTGGCGTGGAAGGCAAGCTTGGCGATACGGATATGTAGATCTCCTACCATTGTAACCGACTCTGTGTAACCCTAGCCCTCTCCGGTGTCTATATAAACCGGATGGCTTTAGTCCATAGGACGAACAACAATCATACCATAGGCTAGCTTCTAGGGTTTAGCCTCCTTGATCTCGTGGTAGATCTACTCTTGTAACCCACATCATCAATATTAATCAAGCAGGATGTAGGGTTTTACCTCCATCAAGAGGGCCCGAACCTGGGTAAAAACATCGTGTCCCTCGTCTCCTGTTACCATCCGCCTAGACGCACAGTTCGGGACCCCCTACCCGAGATCCGCCGGTTTTGACACCGACAATCCCTGCGATCGGAAGTGATCGGGCAGGCCGACCATGGGTTGAATTTTGGGGCGATGGGCTCTACAGCATATACGTCTCGGAGTGTGTGTTTGTGCTTCCTCTTTGGGATGTGGGTGGTATAAATCATGTTCACTGTTTTGACCTCCGGTGGAAATTTTTTCTGTCCCCCAGTGTTCGGCTGACGAGGTTCATCCTCATCTTCACTTAGCGGCTCCTTCCCTTTGTGTTCGGCGTTTAGCTTCCCGGCCTGCTTGAAGACCCAGCATTCTCTGTTGGTGTGGTTTGCAGGTTTCTCGGGGGTGCCATGAATCCGACAGGACCTGTCTAGAATTTTATTTAGGCTGGACGGACCATCTCTGCTGCCTTTGAATGCCTTTTTCTGTTAACCGGGTCTAGAGCCCCTGAATCTGGCGTTTACCGCTGTATTGTCTAGGCTGTCTTCATTATTTCAATGTTTGTTTTTATTGCGTCGCGGTTTTCCATTGCCATCCCTGATTTCGGATGTGCCTGGATCGCTAGTGCCGCTGCGGGCCAACCAACTGTCCTCTCCCGCGCAAAAGCAGGTCATAAGAGTTGTTAGGGCTGCCATTGTCCTTGGCTTTTCCTGGTCGAGGTGTCTGGCAAGCCATTCGTCCCGGACACTGTGTTTGAAAGCTGCTAGGGCTTCGGCATCCGGACAGTCGACGATTTGGTTCTTGTTGGTGAGAAATCTGTTCCAAAGCTTACGGCTGACTCTCCGGGTTGTTGAATTATGTGACTTCAATCGTCTGCATCCGGAGGTCAGACATATGTCCCTTGAAAATTAGCCCTGAAAGCGTCCTCGAGTTCCTCCCAACTTCCAATGGAATTTTCGGGGAGGCTTTTCAACCAGTGCTGAGCTGGTCCTTTCAACTTGAGGGGCAAGTATTTGATGGCGTGGAGATCTTCTCCGCGAGCCATATGGATGTGAAGAATAAAGTCCTCAATTCAGACTGCAGGGTCTGTCGTTCCATCGTATGCCTCGATGTTTACGGGTTTAAACCCCTCTGGAAATTCATGATCCAACACCTCATCGGTGAAGCACAGGGGGTGTGCGGCGCCCCTATACTTGGATGTGTCGTGGCATGGGTCCGATGGCTGTAGTGTTCGGTGTTGATTCCGGGCTGGTAGTCGATTGATATAGTTGGTTTGGTGGCCGTGATCCTGCATAGGAACACGTTTCCTAGATCCATAGATGGACCTGGTCATACCAGCACTTTTGTCCAGGTGCTCACGTAGATCATGTGCTGACTTGTGTGCAGCGTCATTAGCCACTCTGTCTCGGCCACGAGGTGGTCGGTCCGGCAGATCGACCGTATTGTTTTTTGGCGGAATGGGCACGATAGCCTCGTCGTTGAATTCGGGCAGCAGCTTACATTTTGGGTAGCTCTTTGTCTGGCGATCACTACCGTATTTCCCCCCAGTGTCGAGCACTTCGTTCCATCTGTGGTTGAGCGTATCCTGCGCGGCTTTAAGCCGTTGCTTCTGCTTCTTCAAGCTCCTCATGGTGGCAATAAGTCTCTTGTGGAGGTGCTCTTGTTCCAAGTGCTTTTCCGGGATGATGTGTGCATCGTCGTCCGGACTGTTCTCCTCTCCGGAGACAGGTTTATAAGTTTTGTCTTCGGCATCGCTGTTGTCGGACAGCGGCCCCAGACTGTGTTCGCCGTCTCCTTGCTCGTCCTGCTCCATCGCTGGGTCTGCGGGGTCGTCGTTGTCTTCGGCATCGTCAGGGGTGTTATTCTTTCTTGTACCAGTATCACTGTTTTTGCTATGGCGGGGTTTAGAGCGGCGCCGCTGATGTCGGCGCTTTGGCTGCTTCTCAGGAGTCATTGCATCCTTCTGCTCCTCGCCATTGTTTTCTTTGGGTGTGTTCACCATATATATGTCGTGCGATGAGGTGGCTGTCCAGCGTCCTGTGGGCGGTGGTTCATGTTCTTCTCCGGCATCATCGTCCATACCGTCATTGTCTTCGGAGTCGAAATCGAGCCTGTCGGTTAAGTCGTCGACAGTGGCTATTAAGTGGGTGGTGGGTGGGTAACGAATTCCTTCATCGTCCGCTTCCCACTCGAGCCGGACATAATTCGTCCAAGAGTCTCCCGACAAGGAGAGATATTTTAACGAGTTTAGCACGTCTCCCAAGGGTGAGTGCTGAAAGATATCCGTGGAGCTAAACTCCATGATCGGTGCCCAGTTAGATCCGATGGGCACGAATGCACGCGGTTCGGAGCCTATGGAAGTGAAATCTGTGTTTAGCTCTATCACCGTCAAGTGTACGGCTTCCGTGGCGGGGTCCATCCTCCCGTCCTTGGATGGCACGATCTGCACTGGATTTAAAGTCAGAGCAGCTTCACGTGTGATCTTCTGAACACCGTCGGATGTCAGATCTAGGTCATGCTCATCGCGACTATGGGGTGTATCTGTCATGGGCTCGAATCCGCCGAAGATCAAATCTCCACGGATGTCGGCAGTGTAGTTCAGGCTTCCAAACCTGACCTGATGGCCAGGGGCGTAGCTATCGACGTGCTCCAGATGGCCAAGCGAGTTGGCCCGCAGTACGAAGCCGCCGGATACGAGGATCTGTCCGGGGAGGAAAACCTCACCCTGGACCGCATCGTTGTAGATGATTGAAGGAGCCATCAATCCTTATGGTGATGACACAGTGGAACTCTCAATGAAAGCACCAATGTCGGTGTCAAAACCGGCGGATCTCGGGTAAGGGGTCCTGAACTATGCGTCTAAAGCTAATGGTAACAGGAGGCGGGGGACACGATGTTTACCCAGGTTCGGGCCCTCTCTATGGATGTAATACCCTCCTTCCTGCTTGATTGATCTTGATGATATGAGTATTACAAGAGTTGATCTACCACGAGATCGTAGAGGCTAAACCCTAGAAGCTACCCTATGATTATGATTGTTTTTTGTCCTATGGACTAAAACCCTCCGGTTTATATAGACACCGGAGGGGGCTAGGGTTACACAAAGTCGATTACAGAGAAGGGAATCTACATATCTGAATTGCCAAGCTTGTCTTCCATGCAAAGGAGAGTCCCACCTAGACACGGGACGAAGTATTCAATCTTGTACCTTGATAGTCCAACAGTCCGGCATAAGCATATAGTCCGGCTGTCCAAGGACCCCTTAATCTAGGACTCCCTCACCTATGAAGTACAGATCCCTGCTACCACTGAAGACTCCTTTTTTGAGGGACCTGAAATGGAGTTGCTTGTTTTGTGCCATGGACATGGGAAGGCCGCAGAGAGGCGTGTTGTTTTTGAAGGAATCCACACTAGCTGGAGGTTTCTTTGTTGTGTTGAGAAGGTATATTGTCATTTGTTTTCTCTGGATCCGTACTGTGGAGGCAGCCATTATAGTTTATTGTTAAGTTAGGATAGTGGATCACAAGTAATTGTTTGCTCTAGCATCATCTTTTCCCCTAGGTCTGGTAACATTGTTAAGTTAGGTCATTTTGTTTAGTGTAGCATGCTATTAATAATTTAAGATAGAGTATGCATGGGTTATATTGGAGCATGACAGAGGATGCATTTTGTTTAGTTGGGCATGTTAGGTCTTTTGATTGCTTTTGTTTACTTTAGAACAGACTGCAAAGCATCATCCAAGGTCATTTGATTGCTTTTGTTTACTTTAGAGCAGGACATCATTGTTTACTTTAGGACGTGTTTAAGTAGTCCTCTCTTCAGCTTGCAAGCTCTGAATTTGAGGATAGTATTTAAATAATGTAGCATGTAAGAAATTTAAACAATCTTGCTTGTAAGCACTCCAGTGTATTTGTTTATGTTAATTCTGATTTTTCATGAAGGTAAAAACTATGGACTAGTTGAATGGATTGATCCAGCTTGGCCCAATACCCTTGATAATGCACTGTCCAAGTTATGGTTTATGTATGAACAAAGTAAGAGAGATGGGACTGAGGACAATCTGATGAATTCATTTGCTGTTCATAAGCTGACACAAGAGAAGAAGAAGAAGCTGCAGGACAGCTATGAGAAGTTGGTTGAAGATGTGAATGGACTTTTGGATGCTCAGGAAAGGAGGGCAAAGGTAGAAAGGGAAGATCTTGAAAGCAGCAAGCTTCAAGAGAAGTATGACATGGTTAAGAACCTAGTAGCTGCTCAAGCTAGTGTCATTAGGAACATGAAGCTGAAGCTAGCTGATGAGAGGAAGAATTTACAGATCCACATTGATGAGCTCCAGAAGACAGTGGAACAGAGCGATGTGAAGCTGGAGGGGATCAAGGCCATCTAAAATAACATTTGGTGCCCCCATGTGTGGTTTTGGTAATTGATGACATTCTCTATGGACTAATGGTTGCCTTGAGTTATATTTGAAGGATTTGTCCATAGTCTTTTCTTAAAGTCCATGTGTTGGTTTCAAGGAGTTTATGAGTTGACCAAGGTGCTATTCAAGGAATTATCCAAAGTGTGGTCAGAGAGAAGATATGATACAAGGTTGATCAAGACTAAGTCAAGGAGTGAATCAAGTTGATCAACACACAAAGCGTACAAGATGTACCCAGAGGGATCAAGTGATCCCATGACCCATGGTATGGTAAGCATTGTCCATTATGCTTTGTGTACTAACCCGTGATCTATGTGAGAGTTGTTTGTGGGGTTAGGTATGTTTCCATGGTCGTGCATCAAAAGGAAGATATCATATAACCCATGGTATGGTTGCGGTGTGCAAGTTCAAGTGGAACATCACGAAGAGATCAAGTGCTTGAAGCTTGTCGTCCATTGTGGTGACAATGGACTTGTGAAGATGTCCGAAGAGTGGCTCACCCATAGTGGAGTACGGGGGAGCAATCAACTAGTCTTCATCGAGCCAACGCAATCAAGAAAGGTGGTCCAACTTGAGGAAGACAAGATCGTCATCATCTAGATCAAGTGGACTATGTGCAAGGCAAAGGTTTGCCCTTGATAGGTTTTCTATTGTACCAGTATCATGGTGGTAGTTGGGAGACCGGGTTATAGGATCGTTTGCCGTACTATCAAGGGGGGCTCTCAAGTTAGTAGCTTGATTGTACCATTCGTAGAGAGCTCAAACCATTGCATACTTGCATCATCTTTCTTGGTTCTTGTTTGGTTCTTCTCCTTGTGAGATTTGGAACTTATGGTCATCTTCATGACAAGCTCGAGTTCATCGAAAACAGAGTTCACATGCATCTTCTATGATGTTTTCTATCCTGGTTTTTTTGCCGGTTCTTAATTCTTATAGGTTTCACATCTCTATACCTTTGGCATTTTTCTACTCGTCATCATCTATCCAACAAGGTTGAGTTTGCTCATTTCGAAGCTCATTTGCAGAAGTTTTGGCAGTTCAAGATTTATTATATCCTCTGGTTTCTTTGTTGTGTTCCCGAAGGTCTCAAGCGGTAGTACCACTCTCTTGAGCGGTAGTACTGCTTGTAAGCGGCAGTACCGTGGCCCTGTGTTGCATGCAGTACCGCTACTTCTGGGGATGTGATTTTTTGTGTCGGGTTGCACAACAGTGGAACGGTAGTATGAGCGGTAGTACCGCTTGTAAGCGGTAGTACCGCCCATGCACTACTGCTCCACTTACACTCCTCTCCAGGACCCTGCGTGCTCCTAGCGGCTGTAGAGCGGTAGCGGGTGTGGCTCTGCTTCACCCCATCTATCATGCTCTGCCTCCTTAGTGCCCTGAGCTACCGTTGGGGCAAGCGGTAGTACCGCTTCGGCGGCACTACCGGCTCGTGTCTCGCACCATTGCACTGCTCTATGCGCACTACCGCTCGAGCGGTAGTACCGCTCGTGCGGGCTGAGTACATAACAGTTGGATTTTCCCCACCTATAAAAGGGGGCCTTCTTCCCCATTGAACCTTATCTCTTTAGCTCGTGTTCTTCCCCCATTGTTGACCTTGTTTGAGCTTGCTATCTCTCAATCCCTCCATGGATTCTTGCTAGTTTTTTTTGGGGGAGGGGGAGAGGAGATCTAGATCCACATTTCCACCAATCACTTTCTCCTTGTGTGAGGGGAACCCCTTTGATCTAGATCTTGGAGTTCTTGGAGTTCTCCTTCTTGTTCTTCCTCTCATTTTCCTCCATAGCTTTCATTGCTTTGGTGGGATTTGAGAGTGAGGGACTTGGGCACTCCGGGTGCCCTTGCCATTGCATTTGGTGCATCAGTTTGAGTTCTCCATGGTGGTACGTGGAAGTTACAAGTTGAGAAGCTTATTACTCTTGGGTGCTTAGTGCCCTTGAGCTTGTTCCTCTTGGGTACTTGGGCGCCCTAGACGGTTGGTGGTGTTCGGAGGTCATGTTGGGAAACATAGCATGCAATTTCAAAAAAAATTCCTACGCTCACACAAGATCTATCTAGGAGATGCATAGCAACGCAGTTGATGTAGTCGAACGTCTTCTCGTTCAAACCGATCGAGTACCAAACTTACGACACCTCCGAGTTCTGCACATGTTCAGCGCGATGATGTCCCTTGAGCTCTTGATCCAGCAGAGGGTCAAAGGTGTAGATGAGTTCCGTCAGCATGATGACGTGGTGACGGTGATGGTGATGTGATCCACGCAGGGCTTCGCCTAAGGACCGCAAGAATATGACCGGAGGTGTAAACTGTGGAGGGGGGTGCCACACACGGCTAAGAGTAATTGGTGTGTCTCATAGGGGTGCCCCCCGTATATAAAGGAGGGAGGGAAAGGAGGCCGGCCTAGGCGTGCCCCAAGTGGGGAGGAGTCCCACTTGGACTCCTAGTTGGATTCGCCACCCTTCCTTCTATCGGAGGGGAAAAGGGGGGGGATTAGGAGAAGGAAAGGGGGTGGTGCCCCCTTCCCTAGTCCAATTCGGCCTCCTCCCTTGTGGGGGGCGCACCAGCCCCTTGTGGGCTGGTTAGCCTCCCTCCTATGGCCCATATGGCCCATATCTTTCCCCGGGGGGTTCCGGTAACCCCTCCGGCACTTCGGTATGTACCTGATACACTTCGAAACCCTTCCGGTGTCTGAATACTACCTTACAATATATCAATCTTTAACTATCAACCATTTGGAGACTCCTCGTCATGTCCGTGATCTCATCAGGGACTCCAAACAACCTCCGGTCACCAAAACACATAACTCATATAATACATATCGTCATCGAACGTTAAGCGTGCGGACCCTATGGGTTCGAGAACTATGTAGACATGACTGAGACACCTCTCCGGTTAATAACCAATAGCGGAACATGGATGCTCATATTGGTTCTCACATATTCTACGAAGATCTTTATCGGTCGAACCGCTATGTCAACATACGTTATTCCCTTTGTCATTGGTATGTTACTTGCCCTAGATTCGATTGTCGGTATCTTCATACCTAGTTCAATCTCGTTACCGACAAGTCTCTTTACTTGTTCCGTAATGCATCATCCCATAACTAACTCATTAGTCACATTGCTTGCAAGGTTTCATATGATGTGCATTATCGAGAGGGCCCAGAGATACCTCTCCGATACTCGGAGTGACAAATCCTAATCTCAATCTATGCTAACCCAACAAACACCTTCAGAGATACCTGTAGAGCATCTTTATAATCACCCAGTTACATTGTGACATTTGGTAGCACATAAGGAATTCCTCTGGTGTCCGGGAGTTTCATAATCTCATAGTCGGAGGAATATATATTTGACATGAACAAAGCAATAGAAATAAAACTGAACGATCATTATGCTAAGCTAATAGATGGGTCTTTTCGATCACATCATTCCACTAATGACGTGATCCCATTCATAAAATGACAACACATGTCCATGGCTAGGAAACCTAACCATCTTTGATTAACGAGCTAGTCAAGTAGAGGCATACTAGGGACATGGTGTTTTATCTATGTATTCACACATGCATCAAGTT
The DNA here is from genome assembly GCF_002162155.2 of Triticum dicoccoides. Classification (NCBI taxonomy): domain Eukaryota; kingdom Viridiplantae; phylum Streptophyta; class Magnoliopsida; order Poales; family Poaceae; genus Triticum; species Triticum dicoccoides. The sequence goes on along the minus strand of NC_041385.1, from coordinate 688,045,710 downwards.
TTCGGTTAATTAATACAATTCTAGCATGAATAATAGACATTTATCATGATATAATGAAATATAAAATAACAACTTTATTATTGCTTCTAGGGCATATTTCCTTCAGTCTCCCACTTGCACTAGAGTCAATAATCTAGTTCACATCGCCATGTGATTTAACACGAATAGTTCACATCTGTATGTGATTAACACCCATAGTTCACATCGCCATGTGACCAACACCCAAAAGGTTTTACTAGAGTCAATAATCTAGTTCACATCGCTATGTGATTAACACCCAAAGAGTACTAAGGTGTGATCATGTTTTGCTTGTGAGAGAAGTTTAGTCAACGGGTCTGCCACATTCAGAGTCGTACGTAATTTACAAATTTTCTATGTCTACAATGCTCTGCATGGAGATACTCTAGATAATTGCTCCCACTTTTAATATGTATCCAGATTGAGACTCAGAGTCATCCGGATTGGTGTAAAAGCTTGCATCGACGTAACTCTTTATGACGAACTCTTTATCACCTCCATAACCGAGAAATATTTCCTTAGTCCTCTTAGGTAACTAAGGATAAGATGACTGTCCAGTGATCCACTCCTGGATCACTATCGTACCCCTTGCCAAACTCATGATAAGGTACACAATAGGTCTGGTACACAGCATATCATACTTTATAGAAACTATGGCTGGGGCATTGGGAATGACTTTCATTCTCTTTATTTTTTCTGCTGTGGTCGGGTTTTGTGTCTTACTCAACTTTACACCTTGCAATACAGGCAAGAACTCCTTCTTTGACTGTTCCATTTTGAACTACTTCAAAATCTTGTCAAGGTATGTACTCATTGAAAAATCTTATCAAGCGTCTTGATCTATCTCAATAGATCTTGATCCCCAATATGTAAGCAGCTTCACCGAGGTCCTTCTTTAAAAAACTCCTTTCAAACTCTCCTTTATGCGTTCCAAAAAATTCTACATCATTTCCAATCAACAATATGTCATTCACATATGCTTATCAGAAAGGCTGTAGTGCTCCCACTCACTTTCTTGTAAATACAGGCTTCACCGTAAGTCTGTATAAAACCATATGCTTTGATCACCTCATCAAAGCGTATATTCCAACTCCGAGATGCTTGCACCAGTCCATAGATGGATCGCTGGAGATTGCACACTTTGTTAGCACCTTTAGGATCGACAAAACCATCTGGTTGTATCATATACAACTCTTCTTTAAGAAATTCATTAAGGAATGCAATTTTGACATCCATTTGCCAGATTTCATAATAATAAAAAGTGGCAATTGCTAACATGATTCAGACAGACTTAAGCATCGATACGAGTAAGAAAATCTCATCATAGTCAACATCTTGAACTTGTCAAAAACCTTTTGCGACAATTCGAGCTTTTTAGATAGTAACACTACCATCATCGTCCGTCTTCCTCTTGAAGATCCATTTATTTTCTATGGCTTGCCGATCATCCAGCAAGTTAACCAAAGTCCACACTTTGTTCTCATACATGGATCCTATCTCAGATTTCATGGCCTCAAGCCATTTATCGGAATCTGGGGTCATCATTGCTTCTTCATAGTTCGTAGGTTTATCATGGTCTAGTAACATCACTTCCAGAACAGGATTACCGTACCACTCTGGTGTGGATCGTGCTCTGGTTAACCTACGAGGTTCTATAGTAACTTGATCTGAAGTTTCATGATCATTATCATTAGCTTCCTCTCTAGTTGGTGTAGGCATCACACGAACGGATTTCTTGGATGAGCTACTTTCCAAATTGAGAGAAGGTACAATTACCTCATCAAGTTCTACTTTCCTCCCACTCACTTCTTTTGAGAGAAACTCCTTCTCTAGAAAGGTTCCATTCTTGGCAACAAAGATCTTGCCATCGGATCTGTGGTAGAAGGTGTACCCAATTGTTTCCTTAGGGTATCCTATGAAGGCACACTTCTCCGATTTGGGTTCAAGCTTATCAGGCTGAAGCCTTTTGACATAGCATCGCAACCCCAAACTTTAAGAAACAACAACTTAGGTTTATTGCCAAACCATAGTTCATATGGTGTCGTCTCAACGGATTTTGATGGTGCCCTATTCAACGTGAATGCAACTGTCTCTAATGCATAACCCCAAAACGATAGTGGTAAATCGGTAAGAGACATCATAGATTACACCATATCTAATAAAGTGCGGTTACCACGTTCGGACACACCATTATGCTGTGGTGTTCCAGGTGGCGTGAGCTGTGAAACTATTCCACATTGTTTTAAATGAAGGCCAAACTCGTAACACAAATATTCTCCTCCACGATTAGATCATAGAAACTTTATTTTCTTGTTACGATGATTCTCCACTTCACTCTTAAATTCTTTGAACTTTTCAAATGTTTTAGACTTGTGTTTTATTAAGTAAATATACCTATATCTACTTAAATCATCTGTGAAGGTCAGAAAATAACGATACCCCCCACGAGCCTCAACACTCAACGGACCGCATACATCGGTATGTATTATTTCCAATAAGTCATTAGCTCGTTCCATTGTTCCGGAGAATGGAGTTTTAGTCATATTTCCCATAAGGCATGGTTCGCAAGTATCAAATGATTCATAATCAAGTGATTCCAAAAGTCCATGTTTATGGAGTTTCTTCATGCGCTTTACACCGATATGTCCCAAACAGCAGTGCCACAAATAAGTTGCACTATCATTATTAACTTTGCATCTTTTGGCATCAATATTATGAATATGTGTATGACTACGATCGAGATTCAATAAACCATTAACATTGGGTGTATGACCATAGAAGGTTCTATTCATGTAAAAAGAATAACAATTATTCTCTGTCTTAAATGAATAACCGTATTGCAATAAACATGATCTAATCATATTCATGCTCAACGCAAACACCAAATAACATTTATTCAGGTTCAATACCAATACCAAAGTATAGGTAGTGTGCGATGATGATCATATCAATATTGGAACCACTTCCAACACACATTGTCACTTCAGCCTCAACTAGTCTATTTATTTTGCGACTCAGGTTTCAAGTTACAAATCTTAGCAACTGAACATGTATCAAATACCCAGGGGCTACTACGAGCACTAGTAAGGTACACATCAATAACATGTATATCAAATATACCTTTGTTCACTTTGCCATCCTTCTTATTCGCCAAACATTTGGGGTAGTTCCGCTTCTAGTGACCATTTCCTTTGCAGTAGAAGCACTCAGTTTCAGGCTTAGGTCCGGCTTTGGTCTTCTTCGCGGGAGTGAAAACTTGGTTCCCATTCTTTTTGAAGTTCCCCTTCTTACCCTTTGCCCTTTTCTTGAAACTAGTGGTCTTGTTTAATCATCAACACTTGATGCTTTTTCTTGATTTCTACCTTCATCGATTTCAGCATCGCGAAGAGCTCTAGAATCGCTTTTGTCATCCCATGCATATTATAGTTCATCATGAAGTTCCAGTAACTTGGTGATGGTGTCTAGAGAACTCTGTCAATCACTATCTTATTTGGAATATTAACTCCCACTTGATTCAAGCGATTGTAGTACCCAGACATTCTGAGCACATGCTCACTAGCTGAGCTATTTGAGGGATTCCTGGATAGGGGGGGTATCCGAACAGCTGGACTATGTACTTTGGCCGGATTGTTGGACTATGAAGATACAAGATTGAAGACTTTGTCCCGTGTCCGGATGGGACTCTCCTTTGCATGGAAGGCAAGCTTGGCGATTCGGATGATAGATATCCTTCTCTGTAACCGACTCTGTGTAACCCTAGCCCCCTCCGGTGTCTATATAAACCGGAGGGTTTAGTCCGTAGGACGAGAACAACAATCATACCATAGGCTAGCTTCTAGGGTTTAGCCTCTACGATCTCGTGGTAGATCAACTCTTGTAATACTCATATCATCAAGATCAATCAAGCAGGAAGTAGGGTATTACCTCCCTCGAGAGGGCCCGAACCTGGTAAAACATTGTGTCCCCAGTCTCCTGTTACCATTAGCCTTAGACGCACAGTTCGGGACCCCCTACCCGAGATCCGCCGGTTTTGACACCGACATTGGTGCTTTCATTGAGAGTTCCTCTATGTCGTCGCTGTAAGGCTCGATGGCTCCCCCAACCTTCAAGAACGCAGTCCAGGGTGAGACTTTTCTCCCCGGACAAATCTTTGTGTTCGGCAGCTTCGCACTGCGGGCCAACTCGCTTGGCCATTTGGAGCAGATCGACAGCTATGCCCCTGGCCATCAGGTCAGGTTTGGGAACGTGAATTACACGACCGATATCCGCAGAGACTTGATCTTCGACAGATTCGGGCCTGCATCGGGAGTACCGAACAGTCACGACGAGCATGACTTAAATATGCTATCGGACAGTATTCGGGATATCGCCCCTGCAGCCGCTCTGGACCTAAATCCGGGGCAGATCGCGCCGACTGAGGACGGGTGGATGGACCCCGCCATGGAGGCCGCATACTCTTTGGTGGTAGAGTCGAACACAGACTCCGCCGTTAAGGGGATCTGCATCATCGGACCCCCGGACCTGTGTCTGGACGTGGGTTCCGAACCGCGAGTGCCTGAGCACATCAAGTCCGATTGGGCTCCAATAATGGAGTTCACCGTCGTGGATATCTTTCATCACTCCCCCTTTGCTGATGTGCTAAATTCATTAAGGTCTCTCTCTCTATGTCAGGAGAGTCTTGGCCGAACTATGTTTGGCTCGAGTGGGAAGCAGGCAACGAACAAATTCGTTACCCACCCACCACCCACTTCATAGCCACGGTCGATGATTTGACCGACGTGCTTAACTTCGACTCCGAAGACATCGACGGTATAGACGACGATGCTGGAGAAGAACAGGAACCACCGCCCACAGGGTGCTGGACTGCCACCTCTTCATATGATATATATATGGTGGACACCCCCAAAGAAAACAATGGCGATGAGGCAACAGAAGATAACCCCTCATGGAAGAAATCAAAGCATGGGCGTCATCGACGCCGCTCTAAGCCCCGCCACAGCAACACCGACACTGGAGAAGAAAACAATCCAGATGGCGCCGAAGAGGAATACAATCCTGATCAGCCTACCTTCAAGCAGGCCGAACAAGAACACGGGCAGGTCAGCCTAGATGAACAGGCGATGGACGGATACTTGGAGGACGACAACTATATGCCTCCCTCCGAAGATGAGGTGAGCCTCGACGACGACGAATTCGGCGTACCGGAGGATTTCATAGAGCAGGAGAGCTTTAAGCGACGGCTTATAACCACTGCAAGAAGCGTGAAAAAGAAGATGTAGCAGCTCCAAGCTGGTCAAGATCTGCTCGTAGACAGATGGACGGAGGTCCTGGCGGCCGGGGAATACGGACTCGAGCCCCCCACCAAGGGTTACCAAAAACACAAGTTGCTACCTCAGCTAGAGGAAGAGGCCGTAGAACCTGCACTACCAACACAAGACGAGGCTGACCGGCCACCTCGTGGCCGGATAAAACGACGTACCAGCCTGCACCCCCACGCCAGTTCACTACAGCCCGGGGCAATACGCAGGACCTGCAAGACATATTGGAAAACAATGCAGGACAACCAAGATCGATCTACGGATCACGGGGGCGCGCCACAACACATGATGATGACCGTCATGTCGGATACACTAATAATAAATCCGGCCGAGCCGAACATACCCGACCAGACTTAGTCGGACTGCGTCGTGACATAGCCCGACACAGAGGCGCTGCACACCCTCTCTGCTTCACTGATGAAGTAATGGATCATGAATTCCCAGAAGGGTTTAAACCTGTCAACATCGAGTCATACGATGGCACAACAGAGCCTGCGGTGTGGATTGAAGATTTCCTTCTCCACATTCACATGGCTCGCGGTGATGATCTACATGCCATCTAGTATCTCCCCCTCAAGCTTAAAGGGTCAACCAGACATTGGCTGAATAGCCTGCTAGTGAACTCCATCGGCAGTTGGGAAAATCTTGAGGATGCATTCCTCGACAACTTCCAAGGCACCTACGTGCGACTACCGGATGCTGATGACTTAAGTCACATTACCCAACAGCCCAGAGAGTCAGCCAGCAAATTCTGGACTCGGTTCCTAACTAAAAAGAACCAAATTGTCGACTGTCCGGACGCCGAGGCCCTGGCGGCCTTTAAGCATAATATCCGTGACGAGTGGCTCGCCCAACACCTCGGCCAAGAAAAACCAAAGTCCATGGCGGCCCTCACGACACTCATGCCCCGCTTTTGTGCGGGCGGGGACAGCTGACTGGCTTGCAGTAATACCACGCCAGGAAACTCCGGCACTTCAGATGTCCGCGACAATAACAGAAAACCACGACACAATAGACATAAGTGTCGGAACAATGGCGACAATGCCGAAGATACGACAGTCAATGCCGGATTCAGCAACTCCAAATCCGGTCAGCGGAAAAAGCCGTTCAAAATAAACAATCCGGGATCGTCCAGTCTGGACCGCATACTTGGCTGCTCGTGCCAGATTCACGGCACCCCCGACAAACCAGCCAATCACACTAACAGAGATTGCTGGGTGTTCAAACAGATCGGCAAGTTGAATGTAGAAAATAAGGACAAGGGGCTGCACAGCGATGACGATGAGGAGTCCCGCGTCCAAACACTGGGGGACAGAAGAAATTTCCCCCCAGGTGAAAATGGTAAACATGATCTATGCCACCCACATCCCCAAACGGGAACGAAAGCGTGCACTTAGGGATGTCTATGCGATGGTGTCAGTCGCCCCAAAGTTTGACCCATGGTCATCCTGTCCAATCACCTTTGATTGTAGGGAGCATCCTACCAGCATCTGTCACGGCAGCTCAGCCGCATTGGTCCTTGACCCAATTATCGACGGATTCCATCTCACGCGAGTCCTTATGGACGGTGGCAGTAGCCTGAACCTGCTCTATCAGGACACAGTGCACAAAATGGGCATCGATCCTTCACGGATCAAACCAACCAAAACCACCTTTAAAGGTGTAATTCCAGGGGTAGAGGCCCGCTGTACTGGCTCAATAACACCGGAAGTGGTCTTCGGATCCCTGGATAATTTCCGAAGCGAGGAATTAATCTTTGATATCGTCCCTTTCTGTAGTGGCTATCATGCACTACTGGGACGAACTATGTTCGCTCGATTCAATGCGGTACCGCACTACGCATACCTTAAGCTCAAGATGCCAGGACCCCGCGGGGTTATAACAGTCAATGGAAACATAGACCGCTCCCTCCGTACGGAACAGAACATCACGGCCCTTGCGGTAGAAGTACAAAGCAGCCTTCTTCGACAGACAACCCATTCAGCAATAACAACCCCGAACACCGTCAAGCGAGTCCGGAGCACCCCGCAGCAGGATGGTCAGGCACGCCAAGAGCTCGATAGCAATCCAGCCTCCGCCCCAGCCCCATTGAGGAGGCATTTGTGCCACACATACACAACTACGCACTCAAAATACCATGGGCATACGCGGAGGCGAGTCGACGATGCAGCTCACAGTGCGGTTTAGCCTCCACGAGGCCCGCACACCCTTTTACTTTATTTCTTTTCAGGACCCTACTTTCGGGCAGCCCCTTCAGAGAACCGGACTACCATACTCATCACTAGGGGGAACACCAAGGAGGCAAGAGGCTTTGCACACAAGGGAATACCCAGGTGGTCTCTTTCAATGATCGTTATACCTGTTTCTACATACCCGCATGCAGCCTGCCCTTGGACAGGACATGCCAAATAGTCCTATTTGTTTCTGCTTAATGCATTAATTGTACACATACGCCTTGCAGTATTATCCAAATAACAATGGGAACTAGTATATAGCGTCAGCTTCTTATTACTATCTTCATATTTTCCCTTGAATATTTATTTAATGTTGGATCCATACACTTTCACTACAAAAAAATACACTTCCGTGATGATACGTGTTTGTCACAGTAGGTCGCGTTTTTTGTCATGCATGTACATCCATGACAAATTTATGACAGAATCAAGATAGTCATACCTGTGCTGTCGTAGAAGTATTCCATGACATTACCAAAATTATCATCACGGAAGTGTCCACTTCCATGACGATAAATCGCGCGTCACATAAGTGCTTCCGTCAAGGGTGACCGACACGTGGCATCCACCGTAATGGAACCCCGTTAAGCTATCAGGTCGGGTTTTGGATCCGATAACCCGTTAACAGCCCTGACCAATGGGGATTTTCCACGTGTAAAATCATCATTGGCTGGAGGAAACACATGTCGGCTCATCGTTGGGACAGATGTCATCCACTCATTGGACAGAACGCGCTTATGATGCGTCGACACGTGGCACGGCCCAACAGTGGCCCATTCCTGTGAAAAGGCCGGCCTGTTTGACTTGGTCAAAAGGTGGCGGGCCGGCCCATGGAAAGCCTGTTAACGGCCTGTTCGCGTATAGCCCATTTACAGCCCGCTAACCCAAGGCCCGTTACGCCCTATCCAAATTAGGCCCAGTAGCGTCATCTGGGCCATCCAATATGATTCCAGCCCGTTTTCACTTCTGGCCCATGTATGGCCCATGACGTCTTTCGTCCCATATGAGGCCCTTTGTAACTATTGCCCCATTAATGGCCCGTGTTGAAACTGGCCCGTAATGAACAGTGTATCACTTTACACCCAAAAACGGCCCGTGGTGAAACTGGCCCGTAATGAACAGTGTATCACTTTATACCCATTAACGGCCCGTTATTCCATTGGGCCGTTTCTAGCCCAAGTTATCTTTCGGCCTTCTGAGGGCCCATTTATTCTTGGGCTCATTTGCAGCATTCTGTTACTTACGGCCCGTTACTGTCATTTTCTGCTTGTGGGCCAAATTCAGCCCGTCGTTACAGTCGGCCCGTTTGTGGATCGTTAATCTGTTGGGCCATTTTCATAGCATCACAAAATACGGCCTATTAATGGCCCGTTATGGTCTGCCCATAAAACATACGATTTCCATTAAAGGCCCATCTACGGCCCATTAAAGGCCCGTAAAATACCCATAAATGAGTCGGCCCTTACAAGGCCCATGGATCCTACGGGATGTAGAAGGCCCATGGATCCTACGAGACGTAGAAGGCCCATGGATCCTACGGCCCACTGAAGGCCCATGGATCCGATGGCCCATTGAAGGCCCATGGATCCGACGGCCCACTGAAGGCCCATGGAACCGACGGCCCACTGAAGGCCCATGGAGCCGACGGCCCACTGAAGGCCCATGGAGCCGACGGCCCACTGAAGGGCCATGGAGCCGACGGCCCATACATGGCCCATGGGATCATATGGCCCGTGAAGGGCCATGGTCGGGTGAGTTGGCCTCCGTTTGAACGATATAGCATATTCAAAGAATTATCCTACTCAATACTATCACCTCTAAAAAGCATACACTATGTCGGTGTTCTGGGAACGGGGGTACGCAGACTTGCCTACCTGCGGCCTGCGGCGTGGCTCAAGGAGTGGCCCAGTACGGCCCATCTTCATCAACACATGCTCAAGACCCTCGCGAGGGGCCAAGCCTCGCGGGGCGGACGACAGGAAGCTTCCTCGGGCACAACCTCGTTAGGCTGGCTCGCGAGGAGGCGGAGAGATCAAGGCAGGGTACCTCACGAGGTGCCCATGACGCAAGCCATGACGACCGAAGCTAGGCAAGCGCCAGACGGGCGCCGGCCTGCGCAGAGTCCTTGTTTCCTCTTTGGTGCAAAGGGGGCAAGCGCAGGCAAGAGTATCAAGCAAAGGCAACCATTTTGGTGCAACAAGACCAAGACCAGCAGAACGGTAGGATGTAGGTCATCGTGGAGCCCAAGCCGGCCTCACCGTCAGAGTCTTTGGCACGCGAGGACCGACTTTAGCCAGGATAAGTGTACTAGATGTTCCCCTTCAAAATGGCCAATTGTTGGCGCCCTTCCCGCTCAATATTTGGGAAGAGGACCAAGGCCTCGCTCTATAAATAGGACTAGCCACCACAGAAGAAAGGGATCCGGATTCTATCCTTCCCAAGAGGCATCACCTCCACAAGAACTCCTCTCCTCGCGAGGCAGTTCTTCCTTTGTATTGTTCATCACCAGCCCTTGAGGCAATCTACCACACCACAAACTAGAGTAGGGTATTACACCACAATGGTGGCCCGAACTAGTACAAACCTCGTGTCCCTTGAGTTGTTCTTCGTGTAGTTTAGATCCTTGAGAGGCGACGAAACGCGTGTAGGTGGGAGGAGTGATCTCTGCGCGCACCCCAGAGTTCGAACCTTGAGGGTCTGCCGGAACCCGAAATTCAACATTTGGCGCGCCAGGTAGGGGTGCGCTCGAGCTTTCCCTTCCACCAACCCGCTCTCCGCCAACACCGTGCTTCGCCCTCATGATGGGCAACACGCCGCCCGCTCCGGTTGCCAGCGCCAGCACAGGGGCCAGGGGGCTCCGAGCCTTGGCCCCTGCCTTGCGGCAGGTGCAGTGGCCGAACAAGTTCAAGCCGGAGATGACACCACGGTACAATGGCACGACCGACCCGCTGGCTTTCCTGCTGGCATACAAGGAGGCCGCCCTCAAGGCCGGGGGCGACGACAGGGTCATGGCTAACTGGTTTCCCATGGTCCTCACCGGCGTCCCGCGCATGTGGCACCTCCACCTGCCAACGGCTTCTGTGGCCTCTTGGGGGAGCTGTGCGGCCTCTTCCTCGCCCAGTACGCTACACCGGCGCCCCCGGTCGTCGCAGCTCTCCTAGGTGGCTTGCAGGAGCCACCTTCGGGCCGCCACATCAAGCCATTCGTCAGGTGGGCTCCTCTGGGTTGGGCGGTGCCTAAAGCCAATCTGGCCTTCAGCTCAGATGATCACCCCTCCAACTCAGCCTGCTCGGGCGCGCTCCCAATGCTGTGCACCCCCACCATCTGCCAGGTGGCCGTCACCAGGACCCTCATCGACGGCGGTGCTGGCCTCAGCATGCTCTCAGTGGAAGCCTTCAGCCTCCTCGACGTACCGCCGGAGTGGCTTCAGCCCAGTAGGCCCTTCTTGGGCGTCGGAGGCGGTTCCACCGACTCCCTGGGGCAGATCCGCCTTCCGGTGACCTTCGGCACCTACGACAACTTCCGCACGGAGCTAATCGACTTCGACATCGCCCCCATTGGCCTCCTATACAACGCCATCCTCGGCTACCCGGCACTAGCCCGGTTCATGGCCGTAACTCACCCAGCGTACAACCTCATGAAGTGCCCAAGAGTAGCGGCGTCCTCACCGTGTCCGGAGACACCGGGGATGCGTTGCAAGCGCTCAAGCTTGCCTTCAAGACTGCGGCGGTGGTGCAGCCCGCCGGCTCAGCCATCCCCAGGCCCAAAAGGGCTGCGCCGGCCAAGAAGAAGCAGCTGTTCAGCCAAGACAAGGCGGAAACCAAGCAGGTACCGATCGACGAGAGTGAGCCCATCGGGGCTACCTTCACGATTGGCACCAACCTCGAGCCAAAGAAAGAGAAGGCCTTGGTCAGTTTCCTGCGCGCGAACAAGAAGGTGTTTGCGTGGGAACCTAATCAGCTAGCGGGAGTCCCGAGGGATGTAATTGAGCACCATCTCAACGTGTGTCCCAACGTGCACCCTGTGAAGCAGAAGGCACGGCGGCAGTCCACGGAGAAGCAGGCCTTCATCGTCCAAGAGACCCGCAAGTTAGAAGCAGTAGGGGTCATCCGCGAGGTTCGCTACACAGATTGGCTGGCCAACCCTGTCGTCATGCCAAAGAAGGGGGGAAGGAACGCATGTGTGTCGACTTCACCAACCTCAACAAGGCCTGCCCGCAGGATCCATTCCCACTTCCTCGCATCGACCAGATCGTTGACTCCACCACCGAGTGTGACCTACTGTGCTTCCTGGATGCCTTCTCGGGCTATCATCAGATCAAAATGGCGGTGGAGGACGTGGAGAAGACGGCCTTCCTAACCCCATGTGGAGTATACTGCTACACCTGCATGCCGTTCGGGTTGTGCAATGCAGGCGCAACCTTCCAGCGGTTGATGCACATCGCGCTAGGGTGACAGCTTGGGAGGAACGCTGAAGCTTACGTGGGTGACATTGTGGTGAAGTCTCAGGAGGCGAAGACCCTGATACATACCTGGAGGAAACCTTCGAGAGCCTCAACGAAGTGGACCCGCGGCTCAACCCGGAGAAGTGTGTGTTTGGAGTCCCCTCGGGCAAGCTCCTAGGCTTCCTCGTATCACATAGAGGCATTGAGGCTAACCCAGAGAAGGTCAAGGCAGTCGAGGACATGAGCCCACCAAAGACCCTCAGGGAAATGCAAAAGCTCACCGGGCGCGTAACCGCCTTAGGGCGTTTCATATCCAAGCTAGGAGAGCGGCCGCTGCCTTTCTTCAAGCTGATGAAGAGGAAAGGCCCCTTCGAATGGACTGAAGAGGCCGACAAAGCATTCCAAGACCTCAAGAGGTACCTTACCAGCCCCCAGTGATGGTGGCCCCTCGCCCTCGGGAGCGCCTGGTGCTCTACCTTGTAGCCACCCCTTATTCCGCCAGCGCAGCCCTGGTAGCAGTCCGAAAGGAGCATCAGGCCTCGGCCGCCGTCACACTCCCGGCCGAGGCAGAACAGGGCCCGGAAGGCCTCGCAGAGGCGACGACTGCAGTGGAGAAAGATCAGCCTTGCCAAGAAAGCGCACCAGGAGCAGAGGAGGCTCCTTCAGGCGACCAAGGACTAAGGGCCGCTGTCGGTATCAAAACTGGCGGATCACGGGTAGGGGGTCCCGAACTGTGCGTCTAGGCGGATGGTAACAGGAGACAAGGGACACGATGTTTTACCCAGGTTCGGGCCCTCTCGATGGAGGTAAAACCCTACGTCCTGCTTGATTAATATTGATGATATGGGTAGTACAAGAGTAGATCTACCACGAGATCAAGGAGGCTAAACCCTAGAAGCTAGCCTATGGTATGATTGTTGTTCGTCCTATGGACTAAAACCCTCTGGTTTATATAGACATCAAAGAGGGCTAGGGTTACACAGAGTCGGTTACAATGGTAGGAGATCTACATATCCGTATCGCCAAGCTTGCCTTCCACGCCAAGGAAAGTCCCATCCGGACACGGGACGAAGTCTTCAATCTTGTATCTTCATAGTCTTGGAGTCCGGCCAATGATGATAGTTCGGCTATCCGGACACCCCCTAGTCCAGGACTCCCTTAGTAGCCCCTGAACTAGGCTTCAATGATGATGAGTCCGGCGCGCATATTGTCTTCGGCATTGCAAGGCGGGTTCCTCCTCTGAATACTTCATAGAAGATTGTGAACACCAGGATAGTGTCCGGCTCTGCAAAATAAATTCCACATACCCCCATAGAGAAAATAATATTTACACAACTTCAATCTGCTGACGTATCTCGTAGCATGACATCACGCCACGGCCAAGCCTTTACTCGAATTGTTTCTATTGTTTCACCTCAGCGCGTTTAGCGAAGCATTTTCCTTGGCACGTCTTATCGAAGCAGAGATCGTGTTCCCCTTATTCCGGGATTCTCATCAATACGAACATGGGTAACCCAACCGCGCCATTGATTGCGGCGCTTGGGAGATAAACGAGTTTTACCAGGCCGGTGGGGACGCATGGTTTCGTCCGCCCATATATAAGGGGATAAGGATCCACCTTTTTACCTACGCCTTCTTCCTCCTTTGCTTATCCATCTCCGCGCACTCGAGCTCCAGCGCCCAAGTCCGCACATCTCACCTCAACCTTCTCCAACCATGTCCGGAGCGGGAGGCAAGTGGATGGCCTCCTCCGTTATGGAGGGGCACATCAAGAAGCTGCGCAGCGCCGGATATTTGTCCAGCGATATCGTGCACCGGCTCCCCGACGAGGGGCAGCTCATCCCCACCCCCAGGCCCCATGAGAGGGTGGTATTCCTTCCCCATTTCCTCTGCGGACTGGGCTTCCCACTCCACCCCTTCGTCCGGGGGCTCATGTTCTATTATGGCCTGGATTTCCATGATCTGGCCCCGAATTTCATCCTCAACATCTCGGCGTTTATCTCGTGTGCGAGGCCTTCCTCTGCATCCAGCCCCACTTCGGCTTGTGGCTCAAGACCTTCAATGTCAAGCCGAAGGTTGTGAAGGGCAGCCAAGCGGAGTGCGGAGGTGCCATGGTGGGAAAGATGCCCAACATCACATGGCTCGAAGGCGCCTTCGTGGAAACCATCCAAGGGTGGCAATCGGGGTGGTTCTATATCACCGAGCCGCGTGACCCTGAACGGGCAGCGGCCCCCGAATTCAGATCTGGCATCCCCACACGGCTCACCTCCTGGAAAGAGAAGGGCCTGACATGGGGCGATTCGGAGGAGCTGACCAGGCTCCAAGCCCGCGTCCAAAAGCTAGTGAACAAGAAGCTCAAGCTTGTCAACGTAGTCCAGGTCATGCTCATCCGCCGGATTCTCCCGTGCCAACAACGGGCTTTCAATTTGTGGGAGTTCGATCCGGCGCAGCACCAGACCTTGAACAGGCTCTTCGACACTATGTACGAAGAGGCCTGGAGGGTGCTGTTCAAGGGCACCGAGGCTCCCGCATCCGCCACCGAAGATCGCAGATTCAGCTCGCAGCGTCAGGCTGGCGAGGTAAGCTATATTATCCTTTACGGGACACTTGCTTTCCATAGTTTGACTCTATGTGGGATCTAAACTCCCTCTTCTTTGACAGGACTGGCTGAAGAAGGCCGGGCAGAATAATTGTCCGGCTCCTTTGCCAGAAGACCCCGCGGACGCCCGCTTAACGGGGCTGCTGGTCCCGGCACCTCACGTGGTGTCGGATAAGAAGGCCAAGAAGAAGGCCACGGGAACTCGAAAGAGTTCCCGTCGTCTAGTGTTATCAGACTCATCATCTGATGACTCCGAGGCGGACTCCTCCGCGAAGACTAGGAGGAGAAGAAAGAAGCTTCTTCCCCAACGGGGGAAGAGAATAAAAGGAAGGCCTCCCCAACTGGGGAGGCCAGAGGGTCCAAGAAGGGAAGGACCCTTCCTCCGGACTATTCCGCCAACGCCGGCGACGGCGACGAGGATTAGCCTTCAAGGGCCAAGCCCCTGGCGAGATCGTAAGTATCCGAACTCCCGAATAGCTCATAACTTTTCTTTTCATCGCATGGTGTCTTTCTAATGCCGCATACAACCCTGTAGTCCGCCCAAGGACGATCTTCCGGCTTCATCGAGCGGGTCCTTGGGTACGTCGGATGTGGATAGTATTTCACTTCTGACCGCCTCCTCCCCCCGCGACGACGCTGAGGTGGGATCCTGGAAAGGGACCCACCAGGAGGAGGGGGCCCCTGAGGTGCCGCAAGTCAACCTCCCGGACTTTGGACCGGACTCCGCACCGGAACCTGCAGTGGTTCCTGAGTCCGGCGGGCGGCCCCTTCGTAAGAAGGGCAAGACTGTGACGCCGGTGACCCCGTCCAACCGGAGGCACCGGATAACTTGCTGGAGGCGCTCAACAGCGCTTCCATCAAAGAGGAACACCGCACTGTCATGAGTGCGGTGATTCAGAAGGTTCAGCTCGCCAAGAGCGGGCTGACCGAAGCCTGCAGCAGCCTTCTAACAGGCTTTGAGGTAAGAGTTTTAAGATATGTAAAATAGTACCGCATAGACAGTAGCCCCTGATGCTCGGTTCGGTGTTCGGAAGGAAAATCCGGACTGAGGATCTAAAAAGATATACACAGGAGTCTTAACAAAAATATGTCAATATGGGAATGCAGACTGCGCTGCTGACCTCTGCCGCACTGACTGCGGAGGTCAATGCCTTGAAGAGGAACCTCGAGCTGTCCGAGAGCGAGCTCGGCCGTGCCAAGAAGCAGCTCGAGGACAAGGAAGGTGAGTAACACCTTATTTAAAGTTGTACCTTACAGAAAAGGATTTGGTTGCAAGAGGAATGACAAGGATAACGTGGGTATTCCAGGGGCTACGAATGAGGTGGCAACCCTGAAGGAGGCGGTATCCGTGGCTGAATGCAATGCGGTCGCAGAATGCGCCGAGCGAGAGAAGCAGGAGGCGCGGGTGGCGGAGGTACGGCAAGAGCTCCAGGCTCTCGTGGAAAAACATGAGAGTTTGGAGCGTGACTCGAAGATTCGGAAGTCCGAGCTTGCATCGGCTCTTGAGAGTGCCAAAGCCGCTAAGGCCGAAGCCCACAAGGCCCTCCAGGAGATTGAGGCATTGAAGAAAATAGCGGCGGGTAAGGCATTCTTCATGCAAAGCAAGCATGTAAAAGTGAATTACCTGTTACTTACCCGAATTCGGAGCTCTCTAGGAGTGTTTGCAGATCTGCCCCGTAGCGTGTCCGAAGCTGCCTCTTTCTACAGAGCCGAGGAGGGGAGCTCAACGGAGAAGGTGTTCTGGTCTTAGTATGCTGAGGCCGGACATCCGGTGCCCCTTAGCGACCAGCTAAAGCAGCTGGTCGAGCTCCACAAGGTGGCCGAACAGGCCATGAAGGGCCTCATAGTTCGGCTGTGGCCCAAAGAGGCCATGCCTGGGAGCTACTTCGGCCTGGTGCGGCGGCTGGTGGATGCTTGTCCGTGGGTTGAAGTCATCAAGCGCTCCGCCTTCATTGAAGGTGCCCATCGGGCCCTTGCCCGTGCTAAGGTGCACTGGGGCAAGATGGACGCTGAGAAGCTTGTGACGGACGCGCCACCGCCGGGCAAGGAGTATCGCACACCCGAAATGTATTATAAGGGTGTCCTGAAGGGTGCCCGCATTATTGCGGGTGACTGCTCTAACGATGTAATATTTGAGTAGACTCGCATTTTGTTATCCTGTGCGCAGAAAACTTTGTTCATATGTGCTAAGCAACGCTTGTTAATTTAAAATATTACCTTCTGTGCGGCCGTTTATCAAATCTGAGAGATGGCAAGTCGTCGGCTTCAGCCCCCATGCCACAAGTGCTGGGGTGTTCGGGATAAACTTGAGCGCTCTTGTTCCCATTTTTGGGTCCATCTAGGGAGGCGCCCACCATGACGAACGAGGCAACCGGACTTATAATGCTTGAACACTCTCACTTAGCCATAGAATTCTATAATTTTAAATTTCGGCGAAGCCCCTAGTGTTCAGAAGGTCGAATTCGGGGCGCTATCCACGCCTGGGCCGGACAAAGCCGGTTCCTCGCTCTAAGCGGCATAAGTCTTTAGGGACTCGAAAAAACATCTCGAACAGTGACCGGCTCTCGCCCCATCATGACGGTCAGTTTTAGCTTTCTCCACTGAGGTGCTCGCCCAGCTCAACTGGGGTACAATCGCAGTGGTTCTCCCAGCGCTACCTTAGCCGATATAACGGAACATAAGGTACCAAAACATGGGAGTCGGGCAAACCCAACTATTGACCCAAGACATGATTCGGAGCCGATGCATATAATGCTATAAGTTCAGGGTGCCGCACTTGTGAAAGTGTTTGGACTTATCACACCATAATGTGGGGAACTTAAGCCCCTGGTGTATTTAGCCGTACCAAAGTGTACGGATGCAGCATGTCATAGATGAACACATGTGTAAGAAACGAATGCAATGGTAGGCAAAAAGCGATGCATTGTTTATTTAAAAGGTACTGCCATGAATGCAGAATGATACAAATAGTGCGATAAGCAAGGGATGGAACTATTTAACATGTCCCCCTCCAGGGGTAGGCTGCGGAATGGTGCATAAAACAGGTATAATGCTCGTAATGGAGACCACCTGGATACTCGGCGTGGCCTTTCTTCTTCCCTGGCTATTGCATCGTGAGTTCGGCAGGTCTGCTGCCGGACAGGGCCTCTGGTAAACGGAGTCCTGAGGATAAGAAGAAAAAAAAAGAAAAAAAAGGATGACACACTTGGGAGCCCTTGGTGTGGTTGAGCCGCACTCTGGGCCTGCCGTGGTCGTGCCCCTCCCCCTATGCCCATGGTATCTTCAGAGCGTAGTGATGTACACGGAGTACTGGTTTTGCAATTTTGCAAGGGCTGGGGTTGGGGCCGCATTGCTACGCGTGCTCGGAACGTGCTAGGTGGTCTTGTTGTAGGTTACTCTGGGCGCGCTTGGCGGTGTCCGGTCGCTTAACGGCCGGACTCGAGAATTGCCTTAAGAGGCTGTTCTGCACTTCTGCCACGAGACCCGCTGTATGCTCCTCTGTTCGGAGAGAGCGTTCAGTGTTTCCGTTGACCGTGATGACTCCTTGAGGGCCTGGCATCTTGAGCTTGAGGTATGCGTAGTGTGGCACCGCGTTGAATTTTGCAAACGCGGTTCGTCTGAGCAGTGCGTGATAGCCGCTGCGAAACGGGACTATGTCGAAGATTAACTCCTCGCTTCGGAAGTTATCCAGGGATCCGAAGACCACTTCCAGTGTCACTGAGCCTGTACAATTGGCCTCTACACCTGGTATGACGCCTTTGAAGGTCGTCTTTGTGGGTTTAATCCTTGAGGGGTCTATGCCTATCTTGCGCACTGTATCCTGGTAAAGCAGGTTCAGGCTGCTGCCGCCGTCCATCAGGACTCTAGTGAGGTGAAACCCATCGATGATTGGGTCTTGAACCAACGCGGCGAATCCGCCATGGCGGATGCTGGTGGGGTGGTCCCTTCGATCAAAAGTGATCGGGCAGGAGGACCATGGATTGAACTTTGGGGCGACTGGCTCCATCGCATATACGTCCCTGAGTGCACGCTTCCGCTCCCTTTTGGGTATGTGGGTTGCGTATATGATGATCACCGTCCGCACTTGTGGGGGAAACCCTTCTGTCCTCTATTGTTCGGCGGCCGGGTCTCTTCCTCGTCATCGCTATGCAGCCCCTTGTCATTGTTTTCGGCAATTAACTTGCCTGCCTGCTTGAATACCCAACAATCCCTGTTGGTGTGATTAGCTGGCTTTTTGGGGGTGCCGTGTATCTGGCACGAGTGGTCGAGTATTCGGTCCAAGTTGGACGGACCCGGAGTAGTTCTTTTGAATGGCTTTTTCCGCTGACCAGGTTTGGAGCCTTTGAATCCGGTGTTGACTGCCGTATCCTTAGTATTATCGCCGTTAATGCGGCGTTTGTGCTTGTTGCGACGCGGCCTGCCATTACGGTCCTTGGTATCCGGACTGCCAGAATTTTTGTTGAGGTTGTTACTGCGGGCTAGCCAGCTGTCCTCTCCCGCGCAGAAGCGGGTCATGAGTGATGTGAGGGCTGCCATGGATTTCGGCTTTTCCTGTCCTAGGTGCCGGGCAAGCCACTCGTCGCGGATGTTATGCTTGAAGGCTGCAAGGGCCTCTGCATCCGGACAGTTGACGATTTGATTTTTCTTGGTTAAGAACCGTGTCCAGAATTGCCTGGCCGATTCGTCTGGCTGCTGAATTATGTGGCTTAGGTCATCAGCGTCTGGTTGTCGCACATATGTGCCCTGGAAGTTATCAAGGAATGCGGCTTCCAGGTCCTCCCAACACCCAATTGATTCTGCTGGCAAGCTGTTAAGCCAATGCCGAGCTGGTCCTTTAAGCTTGAGCGGGAGGTATTTGATGGCGTGAAGATCATCACCGCGGGCCATGTGGATATGAAGGAGATAGTCTTTGATCCAAACCGCGGGGTCTGTTGTGCCATCGTAGGATTCAATGTTCATGGATTTGAACCCTTCGGGGATTTGATGATCCATTACTTCATCTGTGAAGCATAGTGGGTGTGTGGCGCCTCTATATTGGGCTATATCACGACGTAGCTCAAGCGAGCTTTGTCTACTGTGTTCGGCCCGGCCGGAGTTGCTGTATCCGGTGCGACGGTCATCGTCGCGTATTGTGGGGCGCCCACGCGATCCGTAGATCGATCTTGATTGTCTTGCCTTATCCTCCAATATGTCTCGCAAGTCCGGCGCATTCCCTCGTGGCTTTGTACTTTTCGAGCGATGCCGGGGTACGGCTTTAGTGGAGGGCCTGGAGGCCTCTCTGTCGCGGCCACGAGGTGGCCAGTCGGCCGTATTGTGCGCTGGTGATGTGGGTTTGTATGCTTCCTCCTCTAATCGGGGCAGCAGCTTGCGTTTGGGGTAGCTTTTGGAGGGGCGTTCGAGTTCGTACTCTTCTGCCGCTAGGACTTTGGTCCATCTGTCGGCTAGCAGATCTTGGTCAGCTCTAAGCTGTTGCTGCTTTTTCTTGAGGCTGCTTGCCGTGGCCATAAGCCTGCATTTTAAACGCTCTTGTTCGACGGGATCCTCAGGCACGACGAATTCGTCGTCATCGAGGCTTGCCTCGTCTCCGGAGGGAGGCATGTAATTGTCCTCTTCTACCTCCTTGTCTGCCGCTCTCTCATGAGGGCTGGCTTCTCCATCCTCCTGTGCTGAATCTTGCTGGAGGTGGTTGTCTTCGGCACTATCCGGGGTGTTGTTGTCTCCGGTGCCGGAATCTCCATTCTTACTGTGGCAGGATTTCGAGCGGCGCCGCTGACGCTGGTGCTTAGGCTGTTTCTTGGAGGGGTCTTCCTTTGTTGTTCCATCGCCGTTCCCATCCTTTGGGATGTCCACCATGTATATGTCGTATGACGAGGTGGCTTTCCAGTGCCCCGTAGGTGCTGGTTCTTGGTCGTCTCCGGCATCGTCGTCCATACCATCGATGTCTTCGGAGTCGAAGTCTAGCATGTCGGTTAGGTCGTCGACAGTGGCTACAAAGTGGGTGGTGGGTGGGCTTTGAATTTCTTCGTCGTCCGCGTCCCAACCGTCCTGACCGTGGTCCGGCTAGGGCTCTCCTGATAATGAGAGATACTTTAGTGAGTTAAGGATGTCGCCAAAAGGCGAGTGCTGAAAGATGTCCGTAGCGGTGAACTCCATGATCGGCGCCCAATCGGATTCGATTGGTAGAGGCGCGGGAGGTTCAGAGTCCGGTGAGGAGTCCGGCACCTCGGGGTCACGAGCTTCACAAGGGACAGGGTCGGTATTCGGCTCTATCGCCGTAGAGGTAGCAGCCCCCGAGGCGGTGTCTAAGCACCCATCCTCGATCGGCGCAGTCGGCTCCGAGTTAAGGGTCGGAGCGGACTCTTGTGCGGCCTCCAGGGCACTGTCCGGTGGCAGAGCTAGGTCATGCCCATCGTGACAGTGCGGCGCGCTTGGCTGTGGCTCGAATCTGTCGAAGATGAAGTCTCCGCGGATGTCGGCTGTGAAGTTCAAACTTCCAAATCTGACCTGATGGCCAGGGGCGTAGCTTTCGATCTGCTCTAGATGGCCGAGCGAATTTGCCCGCAGTGCAAAGCCGCCGAATACGAAGATCTGTCCGGGGAGAAAAGTCTCACCCTAGACCGCGTTGTTGTTCATGATCGAAGAAGCCATGGGGCCTAAAGGCGACGACACAGAGGAACTCTCAATGAAAGCACCAATGTCGGTGTCAAAACCGGCGGATCTCGGGTAGGGGGTCCCGAACTGTGCGTCTAGGCGGATAGTAACAAGAGACAAGGGACACGATGTTTTACCCAGGTTCGGGCCCTCTCGATGGAGGTAAAACCCTACGTCCTGCTTGATTAATATTGATGATATGGGTAGTACAAGAGTAGATCTACCAGGAGATCAAGGAGGCTAAACCCTAGAAGCTAGCCTATGGTATGATTGTTGTTCGTCCTATGGACTAAAACCCTCCGGATTATATAGACACCGGAGAGGGCTAGGGTTACACAGAGTCGGTTACAATGGTAGGAGATCTACATATCCGTATCGCCAAGCTTGCCTTCCACGCCAAGGAAAGTTCCATCCGGACACGGGACGAAGTCTTCAATCTTGTATCTTCATAGTCTTGGAGTCCGACCAATGATGATAGTTCGTCTATCCGGACACCCTATAGTCCAGGACTCCCTCAGCCGCGCCGCCCCAGGAGGCGCCCCGGCCTCCGGAGTGCACGGGCCACGCCGGCACCCTCAATCTCGTCGAGCATCTGGTGTACTTCATCAGTACGGTGCTGCGAGACTCAAGGGCGCAGTACCCAATGCCTCAGAAGCTACTCCTCGCACTTTTGGTAGCCTCGCGCAAGCTGTAGCACTACTTTCAGGGCCATCCCATCAAGGTCGTCTCAGCCTATCCCCTGGAAAGGGTGCTCAGGAGCCCCAATTCAGTGGGGAGGGTTGCCGAATGGAACATTGAACTGCAAGCATTCCAGCTAGAATTCAGCACTACCAGGGTCATTAAGGGGGCTGCGCTCGCGGATTTCGTGGCAGAATGGACAGAGGTGCCAGGGCTCAAACTGGGCGAGGACCGGTCACTCTCCCCGGGGAGTGAAGCGCCGGATGGTTGGGTGATGTACTTCGACGGAGCATTCACGCGGCAGGGCGCAGGGGCTGGTGCAGTGCTCATATCCCCCACTCAAGACAAGCTTTACTATGCCGTGCAACTCTGTTTCCAGCACGGAGAAAAGGTCTCCAACAACATAGCAGAATATGAAGGCCTGATAGCAGGCCTGAAATCCACAGTCGCCCTGGGGGTGAAGCGCCTCACCATCAAGGGTGATTCGCAGCTCCTCCTCAACTTCTCCAACAAAGTATACGAACCGAAGGACGAGCACATGGAAGCCTACCTCACGGAGGTTCGCAGGATGGAGAAGCAGTTCTGGGGGCTGGAGTTGCAGCATGTGCCTCGCGGCGCCAATCAAGAGGCTGATGACATTGCCAAAAGGGCATCCACGCGGCTACCTCAGGAGCCTGGCGTCTTCGAGGAGCGGCTCTTCAAGCCGTCGGCGACGCCATCACTGTCAAGCATGGTGCAACCTCGGGAGGAGCATCGCCGAGAAGCCACACTACGAGCAGCAAGGTACCAACAAGCACTGTGGCGATACCACTGCCGCAACATTCGCCCCAGGACTCGAGGTAGGGGACCTCGTGCTCAGACGGGTTCTCTCCAGGGAGGGACTGCATAAGCTCTCTCCCATGTGGGAGGGCCCATTCAAGGTTGTTCATGTTTCCAGGCCTGGCTCCGCGCGCTTGGAGACCCAGGAGGGGGTGCCCGTCCAGAACGCGTGGAACATTGAACATCTCTGAAGATTTTACCCATCAAAAAGGCCCGGTGCCTGTGAAGACGGCGAATGCATGTGAAGTAGCCGCGTTTTGGAAAAGGCCCGGTGCCTGTGAGGAAGGCGAATGCCTGTGAAGTAGCCGCGTTTTGGAAAAGGCCCGGTACCTGTGAAGAAGGCAAATGCCTATGAAGTTGCTGCGTTTTGGAAAAGGCCCGGTGCCTGTGAAGAAGGCGAATGCCTGTGAAGTTGCTGCGTTTGGGAAAAGGCCCGGTGCCTGTGAAGAAGGCGAATGCCTGTGAAGTTGCTGCGTTTGGGAAAAGGCCCGGTGCCTGTGAAGCTCGCTGCCCGTGACACTCTCACGTAATAATGAGTGGGGCTGTACACGCCCCGGAGTCTCTGGAGTGCCGCCCTCGGGCCTCGGGGGCTCCCGCCCACGCCCAGTGGCAGCACTTAGCTCCGCGATGGTGAGAAGACGTCGAAGACTAGATTAGGTGCCGGACACGGCTTCTTTCATTTGCTTTCCGCAGTTGGCTTGTTTGTTTCTATTTGAAGTTTTACTGAAGCTGTTACCATTTTGAACTCGTGACCCTTCGTCCATTTCACTTATTTGTTTCGTTTTCTCTCGCGCAAAGTCTCACGAGGGAGGAACTTGGGCACCCTCGCGAGTGTTTTCTGCCCCGGTGGTTTGGAACATCCCTATCCGAGTCCGCTGCGGGAGCACCCCTCCCAGTCCGTGCCCCATGGGCATCGCGACACGATCATGGGACTTGAGTTGGTCGTCCCCGCTACCAGGGCTGGAGACTACCCCAACTGACTAACCCCTGCAGGACACAAGGCGCACGACGAGGCCATAGCCTCGGGAGGCGAGGACCGCAATGAGCTTCCCCCCAAGTTAAGTGATTTCCATGCATAAACACGCGGAACGAAAACATAGCGCAGAAACAGTAGAAACAGCGCGCCAATTAAACAGCAACAGTTCAACACGCCCCCGTGGGGCACCAGACTACATTTTTTTGCGCAGGAAAGAAAGAAAAGCAAAATGGGCACGACTTGCCCGGCATCAACTCTCAGCAAGGGCTCGTACTGCCTCTGGAGCTCAGCTGGATTCCGCCTCCCGCTTCACCAAGGCATGGTGTTGGGCCAACCCGCTGCCCTCTCCCAGGCGAGCGCGACGACGAGGGGGCTGGTCGCGACCACCGCTGGAGGAGCTGCCGTCCGATGGGGAGTCACCAAAGCTTGGCGGGCCTCGGGTGCCGCTGCCCGCGCGCCTCCCACCACCTTCATCCCGACCAACACCGGGGCTGAGCGCACGACCGCGGTCATCATCTTCGGGGCAGCATCCGGCGCGGCGGCCGTCTTCCCCGAACACCCTCACATAGAGGGTGGCATCGCCGTCGAACTTAAAGTGTAGAGTGCACCATCGGCTTAGGCCACGCGCGTGGGCAAACGTTTGCCAGCCGCGGCTGAGGGCCGCCTCCCCGGCGGTGGAGACCTCCAGAGTAGCCCAGGAGGCCCTGCTGTAGCAACCATCTGCCTGAAGCCAAAGGCCGCCCGGGGCACCAGCCGGGAGTTCACCTACAAAGAAGCGAGGGAGCTGGAGCCAGGTGCTGGTCGGGTCCGCCGACCACACGACGAACTCCGGCAGCACCTCCGCCGAGCGGGAACGCGGCCTTGGCGGTCATGCAGCCCCAGCGTACCTCTCGTTGGTAGCCGAGGGCCCACCACCGCGCAGAGGGCTGCTTCCATGGCCACGGGAAGCCGCAGTGGGGGTTGTAGGGTGCTTGCGAGGGCGGCCCCGGCCACGCTTGGCCGGAGGAGAGCCGGGCCCTTCCTAGCGAGCCTTTCCTTTCTCCGCGGCCGAGAACCTCTTCGGCGGGGACATGGGGATGATGAGCGGCCAAGAAGAATAACGGGAGTAGCAGGAAGGGATGGGCTGGAAGGGCTCGCACCGTTCCGTACATATAGTCGGGGGAGGCCAACCGCCAGCCTCCACGATCACAGGTAATCATGACCCGTCTTACATGCAGGGACTTGTCAAGTCGTGCAGTTACCGAGGCATCATGGGGGAGCAAGGAGGCCCACGTCCAATCAACCGCCACGCGGCGCCCAAGGCCACAGGCTGTTGGGACCCGCGGCGCTTCGCACTTGCCCCTTTGCTTCTCTGCTAAGCCAAGTCCAGGCGCGCCTTGGGCCTGGGAGCTACTGTCAGTGTTCTGGGAATGGGGGTACCCAGACTTGCCTACCTGCGGCCTGTGGCGTGGCTCAAGGAGTGGCCCAGTACGGCCCATCTTCATCAACACATGCTCAAGACCCTCGCGAGGGGCCAAGCCTCACGGGGCGGACGATAGGAAGCTTCCTCGGGTACAGCCTCGTCAGGCTGGCTCACGAGGAGGCGGATAGATTAAGGCAGGGTACCTCACGAGGTGCCCATGATGCAAGCCATGACGACCGAAGCCAGGCGGGCGCCAGGCGGGCACCGGCCTGCGCAGAGTCCTTGTTTCCTCTTTGGTGCAAAGGGGGAAAGCGCAGGCAAGAGTATCAAGCAAAGGCAACCATTTCGGTGCAACAAGACCAAGACCAGCAGAACGACAGGATGTAGGTCATCGTGGAGCCCAAGCTGGTGTCACCGTCAGAGTCTTTGGCAGGCGAGGACCGAATTTAGCCAGGATAAGTGTACTAGATGTTCCCCTTCAAAATGGCCAATTGTTGGCGCCCTTCCCGCTCAATATTTGGGAAGAGGACCAAGGGCTCGCTCTATAAATAGGACTAGCCACCACAGAAGAAAGGGATCCAGATTCAATCCTTCCCAAGAGGCATCACCTCCACAAGAACTCCTCCCCTCGCAAGGTAGTTCTTCCTTTGTATTGTTCATCACCATCCCTTGAGGCAATCTACCACACCACAAACTAGAGTAGGGTATTACACCACAATGGTGGCCCGAACTAGTATAAACCTCGTGTCCCTTGAGTTGTTCTTCGTGTAGTTTAGATCCTTGCGAGGCGACGAAACGCGTGTAGGTGGGAGGAGTGATTTCCGCATGCACCCCAGAGTTCGAACCTTGAGGGTCTGTCGGAACCCGAAATTCGACACACTATACAACAAAGAGATCAAGGCATAGAAAGGTAGAATAATCCTACACTATACAATAAAGAAATTACAACCGATTATACCCACTGGGCATTATGGTTTGGCACAGGTGTTAATAGAGCATACACAAACAACACATTACATACACTGGGCAAATACAACTCATACATCATGGACGCGCATCAACTTAACTCCATTTGAACTATAATCGATTGGCCGGATTCAGGTAGCACAAATTTCAGTCTGCAAAATCTCCAATTCCTTCATGGTTACCTCAGTGTCTTGTTTCATTTTTTTGACTCCTGCATCTAATACCTGCATGTCCAGTCTCAACTTGTTGATTAAATGTTGACAATCATGTACATGTTGTCTTGCCACCTCTAGTTGATGCTCGAGAACATCAACACATTCCAATTCCAATCCATAATCATTTGGTAACGGCCATCCGCACTGCTCGCAGATCTTTGTGTTGATGTCACTTCATCCTGAAATGTTTCTGTAAGTACACATGACTAGGGAAAAAATATAGTTACAACAGTGAAGCGAGCAAGACACTATTTTGTACTACATGGAAAAACAGGACTAACAATAATGTTACACGTCATGAAGCATAAGCAGGTGATATTTTAAAAATTATAAGAAAGATAGTCTGTGCAGCCTGCATACAGAAATCCCTCTTAGTTCACCAGAGGAGCATGATGTTGGGGCCCAATCGAAAACACAGACAAGTTACAAATTTAGACAGCATGTTGCGTATAAGCAAGCAGTTGGCCATTCTGTATCTCAATTAAAGTCCTAAGGAGCATAATGAACAGCAGAGGGTTTCATACAAACATACTACAGCAGGCAAAACTATGCAATCATTAGCATAGTATAAACTAGATTGTGAGCTTCATGCAATAATAGTTGGTTAATAGACTTCAAAGCTTCAGGCACACTTTGACAGAGTAATTAATGGTAAGGCCTTTAATTATGTCTACTAATAGTTATACAAGTACCGAACATTAGGCATGATTATTTGGGCATCTCATTAACTGAGGACAAATAAAGCAATTGAAAAGAGCAAATTAACTATGCCTGAAACAAACAAGGAATTGAACTGTTGAGTTGCATATAGTGACTTACCTTAGCAGGTTGAAGAGGCTCAGCGCAGCTCCTACTTCTCTTGCAAGGCTCCTTCCTAACATCTTGTACTTGGAAATCCTCAATCTTATCTTCATTGCACCCCCTCTGCAAGGTGACACAAACTAGTTACTCGTCTCCTTGGAAGATAAATATGCATACTTTCCAGTCTGTGAACACAAAAGGATGAGATTATAACAAAACAACACCACATAATGAAACATGCCGCATCTCTTGCACTTGCACACAATGGAATGAGCATTTACTATGTCTGCACTATGTAAAAACTAGGCATACCTTCGAACTGGATCTCCAGGTACTCTTGGAGAGCCTACTGTAGTGTACAACCAAACCTTTATGTAACCTATGAGTTAGACAAGTCCCCACTACAGCAGCCCTTAGTGTTTAAATCGTTGACAAGCTCTGTTAGAGTGTTAGGTCAAGAACAACAAGTAATCAAAGCAAACAGTCCTACTATGGCTGGCTGATGCAAACAAGCAATTGAACAGATGTGTGAGCAAATCTTACATATCAAGAAAAGAAGCAAAGAAGGAGGCTTAAAGACCATCACTTGACTGACCAGATTTAAGGGGCATTTAAACATCATGTGCAACATATGAACTAACATAAACATTGCATATTCCAGATTCTACAATGGAATGCACATGTATTAGGTTATGCCATGTATGATGATGCCTAAATGTACAGATAGCAGGCAGGAGTGATTCATCATTGCATGCACAATTGAATTGCAGGTTAAGGGCCAGTTCGATTCTGCCTTTTTAGGGCATATTGTCAAAATAAGCCATAAAAGATGTAAAGAAGTCATTTTTGAGTTATGGGCTTGGGCTTAACTAATTTTGCTTTGGAGGGGGGTGTTTCGGCTAGAACCTCACTAAAAATTGAAGGGAAGGGGAATAGTGAAATGACTTTGTTGTCTGCCTATATTACACTCAAAGTGCAACTGCTGACGCCTGTGTCACACCTGACCCTCAAGTAAAAACAAACACGCAAGCATTCATTGCCTGCCCGCTTGCATCTCCTCTTCCCTTTCCCTCTACCTCGATCCCCTACCTGCAGCACTAGGGTTCCTCTAGCGAGCCATCGCCACTGGTCCCATCTGGCCTGGTCCTCAACGATGCTATGTCCAGCTAGGCTACATGGCAGGCGGGTAGGGGCAAATCTCCCTGGTTGCTCCACTGTGGTCCCCTCATTCTCATGGTCTCCAACAGCTACTCCACTGTGGTTCGTCCAATGCACTACTCCGGCGGGCGCTGCACAACTACGACTGATGCCACACTGCATCAGAAGGCACCTTATTCCCCTCCCCTCCTCCCAGGCCATGGCCTTGAGGTGCTGTTGAAGGATGAGCTCATCCAACAAGGTGAGGATCTCCTCTGATATTTTGCCAAATTTTCATTCTGATCCACTATATGATGAATTGCTATGAGCTGCTTCTGCTACTGCTATATGATGCATTGCTATGAGCTGCTCCTGCTGCTGCTATATGATGAATTGCTATGAGCTGCTGCTGCTGTATGATGAGTTGCTATGAGCTGCTGCTGCTGCTATATGATGAATTGTTATGAGCTGCTGCTGCTGCTATATGATGAGTTGCTATAAGCTGCTCCTGCTGCTGCTATATGATGAATTGCTATGAGCTGCTCCTACTGCTACTATGTGATGAATTGCTATGAGCTGCTCCTGCTGTTGTTATATGATGAATTGCTATGAGCTGCTGCTGGTATATGATGAATTGCAGACTGCTGCTGCTGTATGATGAGTTGCTATGAGCTGCTGCTGCTGCTGCTATATGATGCTTTCAGGTACTGCTGCTATATGATAATAACCAGCCACTTGGACCATTGAATTTCAATAAATAATTGTTCTTCATTTAAATGTGGGTCATGCGTTCTTCGTTTAAATTAGGCAATGGGATCTCCATGGAAAACATTGACCAAAGTAGATTGTGCCAAGTAGATGGTATCTTTGTATTTGCATTTTGAGCAAATAGTGACGGTCTATTTTCCCATCATATTAATTACTGCACTGGGTTCAATTTGTGATGTTTGCAAGTCAAATTAATTTCCATATGGGCAGCAAAATGAAAAAAATATAATGCAATCTAGACTTTCATTGATCATACCAAAGATAAGCTGAAAACACAATGAAAAGAACTGGTTGGCTTATTACATGGAGCTTATATTCACAGGTGCTTATTTTCTTAGGATAACTCGTAATAACTGTCCCTAAGAAACTTGGCTAATTGAACCGGCATACAAATAACTGCAATGGAGGAGTGACGTACCATAGCACACTGTATAGGCTCACCGCTGCCTCTCCTTTTTTTGCGATGTTCCATGAAATTGCCACATACATGTTGTACTTTTTTCATTGTGTAACCCTATCTGCAAGTTGACACGGCTAATTTCAGACATCTCTACATGATACTACATTGCATATCCCTTGCGCATATTTAAACCACCAATTAACGATTGTGTGCGTACCATAAACTAGCCATGACTCTGTATGCTAGACTAGCAGGCACTCTAAGGGAGCCTAATGTAGTGCACTGGAATTCCTACATGCCACCTACGATTTTGTGTAATGTATTGCCCCTGTTCCTAAATATATGTCTTTGTAGAGATTCCAGTATGGACCACATACAGATGTATATAGATGCATTTTCGAGTGTAGATTCACTCATTTTGCTTCGTATGTAGCCTATAGTGGAATCTCTAGAAAGACTTATAGTTAGGAACGGAGGTACGAGGTAGTATCATGTATGACATCTACATATATAATTTAGCAGCCAGTAGTAGAAATCATTGTCTGCACAAAGGGATTACTGGTCGAAAATCCTAGCAAAGCACGCTGGCAGGCACAGAACAATACAAGAGAGAGAGACGCGCTTACAAGATCATAGCAATGCCTCAGTCCAGGATCTTGGTTGGCCAAGCTATTAGATCCATAAGAAACATCGTCCTTGTAGTTTTTGCTAGTTGCATAACAGGTAATAGCGACCGGTTAGTATATTTGAAGTACATCAGGCAGGTGATGCTGGACGGGTTTAAAGCTGACAAGTACCTAGGCCGTGGCGGGTGCTTGGCATCTCTCCAGACGGTGGGAATCAGGTTAGAAACGTCAAGGGTGATGATGCTGTGCTGGCTGACGGGGTCCGGTAAGGAGATCTAGAACCGTCGAGTAGGGTGTTTGTGGAGCAGCTCCGGTATGGTGGACTACGGTGTGGGAGAAGCGGATCTATGGCCGTGGACGAGGGCGTAGGTGAAGCTGCTCCGGTGGTTGGGTTAAGGATGGTGTTGACGACGCGGATCTGCGGCCGTGGACGGGGCGTCAGAAGCTGCTCTGGTGGTTGGGTTAAGGATGGTGTCGACAAT
Source organism: Triticum dicoccoides (assembly GCF_002162155.2). Taxonomy (NCBI): domain Eukaryota; kingdom Viridiplantae; phylum Streptophyta; class Magnoliopsida; order Poales; family Poaceae; genus Triticum; species Triticum dicoccoides. The sequence goes on along the minus strand of NC_041385.1, from coordinate 688,015,176 downwards.
GCAGATCTGCGGCCATGGACGTGGCGTCAGAAGCTGCTCCGGTAGGTTGGATGAGGGTGCGAGGAAGCGGATCTGAGGCCATGGACTTGTGAGTTGGCAAAGCGGCCCCGGTAGGGTTGAGAATGGTGTAGGAGAAGCTACTTCGGTAGGGTTGATGATGGTGTCGGCGAAGCGGCTCCGGTAGGGTTGAGGAAGGTGTCGGCGAAGCGGCTCCGGTAGGGTTGAGGAAGGTGTCGGCGAAGAGGATCAGAGGCCTTCGACGGGGGTGTCGGTGGGGCGGCTCCAGGGTGTGTGGACGAAGCATCTCCGGTGGGGAGTACGAATGAGCCACTGCAGATGCACGGTGGTTGACGAGTGTACCGGCGAAGCAGATCCGGCGACGTGGACAAGGCCAGCACTGAATGGGCTATGGTACAGTGATGGATGAGCAGTCTACTTGTTTCTAGGGGAGGTGGGAGGGGTAGATGCGGCCGCAGAAGCAGATCCGGTGAGGTGGACGCCGCTGGCAGTGAATGGGCTATGGTACGCCAGTGGATGAGCAGTCTAGGGTTTCGAGAGGGGAGGGGAGAAAGGGCGATGAAGTACGGATGACATGATGTAAGATGCTCTGGTGCTCTGGAGTTAGTCGTTTTTGCGGGAGGGGAGAGGAAATGGGAGTGCCGTGTAGTGGGGGGAACCGGTAGTTACCAAAGCAGCCCCGACCTATCATGTAGATGAGGGCGGTATTGTAACTGTTGGTTTCCATGCACCAAGGATAAAAGGGGGATTTCACATGCTAAAGACCAAGGTGGCGGAAATTTTAGAAGGAGGCGGGAGATTTTGCCGCCCGCGGGATCATTCGTATCCGGTTTCAACTAATTTTGGACCATGCTAGCGGGAAGGTCATGCTAGACTGTGTAGACGGGGCACGCGTCAGCAGTTAATAACTGGTGTGAAGTCCACACCAGAAAAAAAGACAATAACTCGGGATGATGCGCCGATAACTTGGACGTTCACAAGGGCGCGGCCAATCGTACGGGTGTAGTGATGCGTTCACAAAAAAGGGATCAAACGCTCAGCCTATGTATTTCTCATGTAAATAGATAATTTAGTGCCATTGGTTATTTACTTTAAACATAATGCATTGACGTGTTAGTGTAGAGGCGCACAAAAAGAAATGGATATTGTAGTGAGCTACTTAAAAGTGTTACCTCATATTATTACATAGCCTCCATTTCATAAATTGCATACCCGTTGAATTCATATATGAATATTACATAAAATACTTCAAAATAGAAACTTAAATCATCCAAGACTAATGAATTTGAATGCAAGAGTAACAATTGTGCATGTACATGATAGCTACATTGGTTGTTTGAAGAAACATCACTGTAACTTTGGCATGCACAACTGAAAAGGTTTATTTAAATAGAAAAAAATGTGATATGTGAGTGTCCAGTCTTTATAGCGTTGAATCGATATTGTACCTTTGGCCACGATACGAAGTAGATATTGACTTATGTTCAAGCGATGCACGTCCACGATCGCTAGATAGTGATACGTGAATGAATTGTGCAATCTCTCTCACACACATACATATCTCATTTCCATGTGGGCATCGGAATCACGCACGCGCACTTCGTGTATTTCTCTCCCTCCGTCAGGGTTAAATTCATCTTTCTACCGCGTCCTACAAGTCTTTCACACATTAACACACACGCTCTCTATGTCTAACACGCCCACCCCTTTAATTCCGCCCACCCACAACCACTAATGTCTCAAAGTATAATAATGTCTCTTACACATATGCTATCTACCTATCCATTAATATAGCTAGATATGTGTCACACAAACTCCTTCTCCCTACTAGCAAGATGCCCATGCGTTGCACGGAACATCAAGATGCATTTGTATGAGAAGTGTATCTTGTGGGACAAAAGGATGAATGACGGATTGCCTTATTTGCAAATGCGGAGAGGGGTGTGGATATCTTTTTGCAAAATTGCCATAGTTTCCTTCCTATTCGTCGGATATAAATCGGATGGCCTATATTGCAGGATGGCAGGAACACCATCATCACCAACTCTGTTTTTTA
>NC_041385.1:687994674-688012709 GCF_002162155.2 Triticum dicoccoides | reverse complement strand
ACACCGAACGAGTAGGGTGACACCTCGATCTTGATACTAATCTATTGACTGGCTTCTCTCTCAAACATACACACACACACACACTTCCCGGCACTGAAGGAGTAGGGTGGCACATCGATCTTGATAATAATCTATCTACTCCTCTTTCAAACACACACACACACACACACACTTGCTAGTTGTGCCTCTGTGCCTACCGCGCACACTCTCGATACGTCTCCCCCCCAACAATGATAGCAGAAGGGTGACAACTCGATCTGATCATAATCTGTCAATTGGTTTCTCTCTCAAACATTGTGTCTCGGTGCCTCGCTCGGTAGCCCCCTCGATATGTAGACTTCTCGCGCGCGCACAGCTGTAGTGACGATGACGCTGAACCCAGTGTGCCTTGTTTTTACCGGCCTCATGTGATAGTTTTCACCCTGTTTTTTGTTAATTAACAAGGCAACTTTTTCTTTGTTACTACTAGTGAATCTGAAATCATTCGGGTAGACATAAAATATATCACTTCAACCCAATTACCGCAACAACTATTTTAAAAGAAATTAGCTAGCTGCCCGTGTGTTGCACGGAACATCAAGATGCATTTTATGAGTAGTTTATCTTGTGAGAGAAAAGGCTGAACGAGAGAAGGCCTTATTTGCGAACGTGGAGAGACGTGTGGGTATATTTTTTGCAAAATTGCCATAGTTTCTTTCCTATCCATTAGATATAAATCCGACAGCCTATATTGCAGGATGTCACGCACACCATCATCACCAACTCTGTTTTCTACTCCCTCCGTCCGAAAATACTTGTCATCAAAATGGATAAAAAGAGATGTATCTAAAACTAAAATACGTCTAGATACATTTCCTTTTATCCATTTTGATGACAAGTATTTCCGGACGGAGGGAGTATTTGTCTTTTTAGAGATTTCAACAAGTGACTATGACCGGACCTTACCAACATGCTCAAAAAAGTAGTCCATAATTTTGATGTTACCCTCTTTTCTTGGCGGTGCAGTGCCATCTGGATACCTCATAAATAAATCAAGGACAAATCTGACCCCTTCCTGAAAAGACATACGGAGCAAAATGAGTGAATCTACACTCTAAAATATGTCTACATACACATCCTTATGTGGTAGTCCATTTGAATTCTGAAAAAGACAAATATTTAGGAACGAATGGAGTATATATAAGAGTAGACATGGAGATATATCTCTAGCATGGTCTACAACAAAAATGTGCTAGGCTGGTTAGCGCCGGATGCTCACAACGCGATGACATGAGTTTGAATTCTGTCTTTTAACTTTAGATTTTTATATTATATATTACTCTACTTATTTAATATATACTTCTTTCGCTACTGTACTGACAGTGAAACCCACAGAGTACTTAGAATACAAGATTAAGGATGGACTTGTTTCTTTTTAACTTTCTGTACGAAGCTGTAGCCACCCTGCAAGTCACGTGTACACTGTACATGCAATTAACTTTTTTTAGAGGGACAATCATACAGGAAATTAACTCAAATGGATTGGATGTCACTCTATTATTTCCAGCATAAAGAGCATCTCCAATAGCAGCCGACAAATTTCCTCCCACTTCCTTCCGCGGAGGACGACATCAAACGCCAGCGACATACATTTTTACAACTCTAACCAACCAAATGAATTTCGTGCAAATACGGACTGATTTCATATAAGCATGAAGGATTTCGTATAAAAATCCGGATCTTCATATAAACATGATGGATTTCATTACATTTACATGAACTAAGAGGTGCCAATCCGGCTCTCTTGTATAATTAATACTCCCTTCGTCCGGAAATACTTGTCCTAAAAATGGATGTATCTAGACTTATTTTAGTTCTAAATGACCGCCCGCGGATCCCTTTGTCTTTCTCATGTTCGTTAGACACTTGCGGGGTCGACGAAGGTCCTCGGAAGAGACGAAGCAGCAAAGAAACCACCTGAATCCGCGGTTGTCGCCTAGGCGGTGGCCTTCATAGGCCCCAAGTGGCGGCGGCCTCCCATGTTCTACTTCTCCTCGATGATGGCGGCGGACACGGAGAAGCTGGCCGCCGACTCGTCGCTCTCCACGCACCCGGCTTCTGTCTCTGCCTGCATGGCGCTGTTGCAGGCACAGGAGGCGCGCCCACAAACACGGGAGGCACGGCCACTGCAGACACTGGTGGCGCGGTACGACGCAGCAGCGACGGCGCCCGTACCGGCGTGCTCGCCGCTGTGCCGGCGTGGAGCAACTTGCCACTCCTCATCGAGCTGAACTGGAGCGGCGAGTTGCTGAACCACGCGCCTACTTGGGGCAGCAACTGGCTCCGTCGGGCCAAGCGAGGTTGGTGAAGCACCAAGCGGCTTCGCCCATATCCGGAGGGTTCGGTGGGCCACCCAGCCGGGTAATATGCCGGAGAACGGCTCATCGGAAGCCATCGGAAGAGTGGAGAAAATGGTGAAGGAGGAGATGGGGGAGCGGCGGAGGGGTGCAATTCTTGCCTACTATCTGTCTGGCCTCGTGTAAATATAGGGCGGACAGTAGGAGCTTGGCCGGCGTCTGGCCTCGTTTAAACTGAGGGCGGACGGGAGGAGCTCGACCGGTGTTGCGTTTAATTTCGGCCCGCTCATGAATGGACGTGTGGCCGGAGTAGGATTCTTGGTTTGCATGCGGGTTTAACGGAGGGGTTTAATGGAGGCGCTGGGCGTGCAGCGGGCGGTGCAGTACTATTCGATTTGACAGCAGTAACGAGCCGTCAAATCACAAAGGCCCTCGCCTCTCGTGAAACCAACCGAGCTAGACGGCCCCACCCTCTAGCCTTTTAAAAAATGTATACTTTTGTACTACAGTAGTACCGATGGATTGCGCCATGGAGCAAAACTTGAAATTAAAAAAAAGGTGGTACATATAGAGAGCGCTCGTCGCCAAATTATGCATATAGTACTATTAAAAAGGCTAGTCACAATAATGGTGTCCAGCACAACCCACACCTCAAATAAAACTAAGCATCCTGGAATTCTTTGACAAAACTAAGCACCCTGAAATTCTTTGACAACTAAACTGCTGGCTATATGATGTTGGCCATTTATATTGTAGGAATATAATGTGAAGAAACGAGTGGTAGTACTATACCAACTACAAGATGAAATGTAAGAAATACTAGTATGTACGTACTGAAGAGTTAAAGTAACAAGAAGAAACATAACATAGTTCTGCCGGGGGCTCAGCACAACACACCCCTCAAATTAAATTAAGCACACCTGAATTAAACTTTGCAACTATTCTGGAGACACTGCATTAGAACCACCATGAGCAACGACATTGCCACCTTACTCGGAGGAGTCCTCGTCCACTTCCTCGACTTCGTCCTTGTCCCTCTTCCTCTTGGCCGATACTTCTTTGCTTGAACTGCACACTTGGCTCTTGCTCTTCATCCAACCCTTGTAGATATTGAAACAAAGGTAGCCATCCATTGCAGCATAGTGGATGTGGTCATAACTAGTACATTCCGCTGCCATGCATAAATATGAAACGTGTAATGAGGTTTCTCCAGTTTACCATATGAAGGATGAACCATGGCTCCTGCCAGCGTCAGCATTGAAGGCTGACGAGAGGACACCAGCCGATTCTTCTGGAGGTTGGTGTTGCCTACAACAAGGCCTATCTGACCCAGGACTTCTTTGTCGTTACCAAAGTCTACAGTAACGAATTTGACTAGGTTGCTCTCGAGGAAGTACTTAAAATCCAGGCATTCAACATCGGCATGGCATATGTGGTAGACCTAGCATAAGTCATGCACGCAAACCTGGATCATGACAGGCTTCTTCCTCTCTTCGTCCTTTAGATCATTCTCTCGTCCTAGGACTGTGGTGTTATCAACATCTAGCCTAGCGACCCGCTCATCATCCGAGTCTTCGAACATGCGTCTGAAGCGAGAAAGGCATCCTTTCACCGTCGCGGAAGAACGGGTGTAGATGACGTCGAACTCATCGCCGGTGATGGTTCTAACCTTGTACTCACCGCCGATCGTGGAGATTTGGGATGCCATGGATTTGGGATGAGAGTTAGGATTAGTGGAACTGCCGTAATGTGAATGGACGGGACGACTAGGAGCGAACCGCCATAGTATTGAAGGACGTGCGGGGACGAGTAGGAGCAAACTGCCAGCGTGCGAACGACAGGGTAGTGGCTTTCCATTCTCCCATGATATGGGCTTCTGAGAGCCCTTGGATCTGAGATCGAACGGTTGCATGGCGTGATTCTAGACCTATGGGTGAATATCCTATCCTGGAGGGTTATTCTGCAAATTTTCAGCACCTTAGCATGCGACCGTTTGATCTCAGATCCAAGGGCTGCCAGTAGCCCGTATCATGGTCGCGCCTACCACGACCGTCGTGTCGCTCGCGCTGTCTCGCCGTTGGAGATTTAACACGGTGCGTTAGGCTATCTGATGTTGGCATGTCATACATAGTCATCACTTAGTCACTCATACTACAACAAGGTTAGCTATAAGGTTGGCTATAAGTGTATTTAGTTTTTTACTCCTCTCTACTCTTTCTTCGTACTCCCTCCGTCCCATAATATAAGAACATTTTTGACACTAGGACACAGGGAGTACTAGTATTTATTGCATTTGCCAAGGAGTGACCTCTTCCAATGAAATGGTGTTGCTAAGTTTGCTTCATTTAATTAGCTATAGACTCAAAAATTGTCTTTTCACCTAGGTACACGCGCTTAGCACCGTTTCTTCCTTGGGTCACCAAACTAGTCTCTCTCTTCTTGATTAACTTGCCACATCAGACTTTATGCCTATGTGGCAAGCTTAGCACCTGTAGGAGCAAGTAAGGCTGCTTGTAATGGGAGTAGTATCATGCATGCCAACTATGCAATCTTGATGAGGTGACGTCGAATTAAATGAAGAAAAGAGAGAGTTGAGTATCATAATATGATACTTACTGTAGTATCATATTAAATGATGTGCTACTATGTGTGATGCATGACAACAAATAAACTATCCTATGATACCAACACATGATACTATGCATTACGGATGTAGTATCATACAGAAGTATCATATGCATGATACTAGTATATGATACTCTCCATTACAACCAACCTAAGTACAATAGTGTGATTTACAATGCATTTTTGCATATGTGGAGGAAAGAGAGGCAAGGAAAAGTGGAGAAGTGGGCTCTCATGCAAGAGCCAGCCTCTACTACATGGTGGAGCATTGGGAGAGGCACCTGTATGGAGGTGGTCAGGAATCAGGAGACTCACGCCGGTCGTCGCGCCGCAGTTAAAATGATAATGGCAAGTCAAATCACGGGCCCCACCTGTCCAGCAGTAACTCGATGTCAAATCACACATCCCTACGTTTGCAGCAGCCTACTCCCTCGTCTTCTCGCATCTCTGTCGAACCGACTAGGCGGAACTGCCCCGCCTCCTACCGCACAGGAAAAGCCCGCGCAGTATACTCCCTCCGTCTAGGTGACCAAGGTGGAGAGGAAAACGAGAGAACTTAATGTTTAGGGAGTATTTGCTAAGGCTGGTTGTAATGGTACTAGCCTTAGCAATTTTGATGAGGTGTCATAGAATTAAATGAAAAGAGAGAGAGAGAGAGTTGAGTACTATGTGTCTTACATGGCAATAATTAAAGTACTATATGATACATGGCGCAGGAGTACTAAGTATTATTAATACATTTTTGCTAGAACTCATCTAGATGAGATATAATTTGGTCTCATTCATCTTTTATAGCCATTGGATGTGATGCTATAAGATGCGTGTGTGCTGATGTGGGTTGTATTTGTTCTTGTGCAACGAACTGACCACTGCATGTCATGTTTGATAATCTCAAGTCATTAAAAGCATACAAGCCCCACATCTCTTATTGGTTGATTCCTCTACTTATGTCAAAAAATAGGAAACAACGTGAGAGTTAATGCACCACGCCTATGTGTTTACTATTTGGTTTTCGTAAGATGACTTAATACTCACCTAGACGGAGGGAGTATTCGATTTGACAGCGGGCTGCGCAGTTCCCGATACGGCTTTAATGCAGACGAGGGAGGGAGTAGCGGTTCCCGATATGTTGAACAACCAATGCATCCTCCTTCAATTAATGCATGAGGGAAGTAATGGGAGGAGGTCCGGGAAAAGAGGCTGCACGATGTGAATGCAACGCAGTTTGCCCTCATCGCCCTCATATAAAGGCGCCCCTCCATTCCAATGCTTCTACCACATCATACGCACCTAAGCATTTGCCTAGGCACCTACACTAAGCGCAAAAGAGCTCACTCCAGACCCATGGCGGCGATGCGCGTGAGCGGCCAGCGGCTGCGCCAGATGGTCCACGACGCCGGCCTGCGGCATGGCGCCGAGGATTGTCTCCAGAAGGTGTTGGAGACTGGCTGGTGGATGGCCGCCGTCGACGCCAACTACGACTCTTAGTTGGACCAGATGATCGTTGCCACCAGCAACAAGTTCACCGTCCTCAAGAAGCTCGCGGACGACATCGCCTTACTCCTCCAGCCCGCGCACCTGGGCTCCTCATTGCCTGCCACCCTAATCGGCCTCCATGTCTGGAACCTCTTTCAAGCACTGGTGGCCCTACGACTGCCCGCTGACGCCACAAAGAATGTCCACTTGGAGGTCGCGCTCGCCGCGAGGCGCCTCGCCCTGCAAGAATTCGTCGACCTACACATCCACGTGTACGAGCAAATCATGTACATAGGTATCTACAAGGCCAGTGAGGATGCTACGACGTTGGCCTTCCTCAACCGGCTGGAAGCCTTGGATGCCTTTGCTGAGAAGCACCTCGACCTCGCCACAAAAGCCGCCGCTCCTTAGCCGCCGATCGGTGGCCCGGCGCACTAAGTTGAGGAGGAGTAGGTCGTACGTTCATGGATCCATCTTTCTTCTTGCCTTCTGTAACCACCACTGAGATCGCATCATCGTGGCCTTAATTCTTATTGTGCTATTGCATTCTCGTTCCAGTCAATACCAACATGTGCGATCCCTTTGCTTAATTATATGCATCACTGTAACTAGTACTCCATCCGTCAATTTATAAGTTGTGCTTACCTTTTCCATCAACTTCGTGCAACGCGCGGGCATCTTGCTAGAAACACTAGAATATGTCTATATAATCCGTATGTGATAGTCCATTTGAAATCTCAAAAAAGAAAAATATTTAGGTACAGAGGGAGTAATATATTAGGAGTATATCAAAACAATAGTGATTTCTTTCAAGTTTGTGAACAAATACTACTATTCTACTACTTTGGATCCATCACAATGCACGGGCACATTGCTAGTAAAAGGAAAAGGCCTGCCGTGTTAGCGTTGCACCCCCACACACCCGGGAATCGGGAGTACTCCGCGGCCCGTCCGGCACGACACATAGCTTAGGGAAGGCGTGTTTCCTAGCATTTTCACTTTCATGTGGGACCACCATTGAGCAAACCGACACCCCGCCCGCCGCCGGGTTGGAAAACAGAAACAAGGGGAAGATGTAGCTGTAGCATGGAAGCCAAGAAATTTGGTGTCAGTTGGGCCTCGTTGATAGAGTAGGAGCATACCGTACTAGTACTACTCCTACTAGTACCAAGTTTGTACTCCTAACTATATTACTAGTACTACCACTACACAACTAGTAGGTACGTGCACGGCACAACATCATAGGAACAAAAAAGGGAAGATCTTGTTTTGTGTGATTTATCTTTTTTTTTCAATCAACATACTATGAATAATATGATGTGGGGGGCACCCATGAAGCTTATGTGGCTTGGTTGCATGGCTACGAAAGGTTAGAGAAAAATAAATAGATAATGTGTTTAGAGTGCACTCCACTAAATAGATATACTTTGGATCCATTGCAATGGACTGGCACATCTATGTCTATACCCCCTATATAGTGTGTGAAAAAACTTTGAAAGTTGGTCGTTGGATGAAGCCAATCCGATGGTACAAAGATGGCAAATCCGAGCACTACTGGCCGTTGGATATCATCCACCAGATTCTACCACATGTATAATCCAGAAGACTCCATGGTTGAACTTATTAATTCATGACTAACTTTGCCACAACTAAGCTTAGGCAAAGTTATTAGTTCTTCAAAATGAGAGCCACAAGTTGGCCAGCCTAAGGGAATCTTGCCACATTTTTTGTGTGTATGTCATGTGGGGCCTTAGTGTGGCTTGCCTAAGGTGTGGCTTGAATCAAACACTCACCTAAGTTAATCAAACTTGCCTAACCTTACATTCCACCAGATTTTGCCACATGTTAGAATCCAGAAAACTCCACATGTAGAAGAATAATGCACAAACCACCAGAATCTCATGCGTGCAATGCACGTGTACCTTACTAGTACTAGTTGGTAGTAGTAAGAAACAAATTCCAGTTTTAGCACAAGCTCGTACCGCGGGAGCACCACAAGGCCTACCGCAGGAGTTACATTTCCCTCTCGGGGCCCACGGGACCGAACTTCAGTGGCTTAGTGCCCGGCCTATGAGTTAATGACATGCGGACCTTAAATGCGGTTGGCCCACCTGTCAGTGAAGGAAAGGCAGGGCAAGGCAGTGATAGCCACGTCAGAGGATCCATGTCCACGTCGGGAGACGTCATGCCATGGGTTGGAGCAGCGTCGTGGGAATCACGTGTGGGTGTGGTAGTGGTAGAAACAAGAAACGTGATGGTCGTCGTGGTTCAACTTCCATGGACAAGCTGTCATGTCTGCTGACACATGTATATCAAAACTAGAGTGTTTATATTTCAAGCACGTGAACAAGTATTATTCTACTACTTTCGATCCATTGCAACGCATGGGCCAGCACATTGGTAGTAGTAGTGTCCATCTCTATCTCTAGAGGCCTTCCCTCATTCACCCTTTTCTCTCACAAGATAAACTACTCATACAAATGCATCTTGATGTTCCGTGGAACACATGAGGATGTTTCCTTGGGGGTCTCTCCAGCGCGGCGTGGCCGTAGTTGCAAGTTGACACCCCTTGAGATGCCGACGTTGAGGGGCCTCGGATTTCCTCCGATGAGCAAGAAAGATGAGTTTGATCACGTAGTAAATGCATTCTAAAGACTACTTCCGTGTCCATTTCCAAATTCTCCCCCTGCCCACTGTTTCACAGGTTAGGCTCGGTGCGAGTGGAGATTGGCTTGCATATGTACGGGAGGGTACCAACATCAATTTGCATAACATTTACAACGGTGACACCGTTCCCGTAGAACCTTTGTACAGCATTGGGATCAGCCATGCAACGGGCCACCGCATGAATTGGTACGATGGAACCACGGTGAGATTGAATAAGATAGCACGAACCTTGCACATGGCGGTCAAAGGCGGACCATGCTGTCTGCGGCCGATTTGTTGCCGTACGAGTAGGAAGACGTTGTGCTCCTTTCTAACCGCATCTTTGTGGTGACAAACCAGGGGACTTATTTTGTATTGGACACATCCTACGATATACTCCCTCTCTCCCAGTTTATTTGTTTTGAATTTTTTTGTTTTATAAGATTCAAATTCAAAATTTGAGCTCCCCATCACATGCTGAGATTACAATGTCCATTAAATTGTTGCGTGCATGTATAGTAAAGAAAAAATCTTGAGTTTGGCACGAGTTCGTGCTGCGGGAGCACCACAAGCCCTGGCGCAGGAGTTACATTTCCCTCTCAGGGCCGTCGGGACTGAGCTTCAGCACCTTTGAGTCAATAACATGTGGACCCGATAGGTGACTGGTCCACATGTAATGCTCCCGAAGGCAGAGGGGCAGTGGGGCCAAGAGGGGTGAGCCGCAGGTCGGGGGACGTGTGCTGTCATGGGTTCGAGCGGCTTCATGGGAATCGCGTGTGGCTGTGGTAGAAACTTGATGCTCGCCGCATTTTAGGTGGCCCACATGTCATGCACACAAAGGCACAAGGGCGGTGCGGCCGAGAGGGGTGAGGCGCACGTCGGGGGGCGTGGTGCCGTGGGTTGGAGAGGCGTCGTGGGAATCACGAGATGAAACGTTATGGTCGCCATAGTTGAACTTCCATGGACAAGCTGACATGTCTACTAACACATGCACTGCATACCGATCACTGGAAGGAGTAGCAGAGAAAGTTATATATGCGGATAAATAGTTCCTTGTAGTCAAGCGGACCCATGCTACTACTCTGTTCCAAAGACATGCACACCATCGAAATAGTTCATCTATATCAATATACACCAAGAGGGAATATATTTTTTACAAGAGAGGAAATAGTTCATCCATCCATAATGCCCTCCTGCTGGTGCAGCCTTTTCTTCTTCTTCTTCTTCTTCTTCTTCTTCTTCTTCTTCTTCTTCTTCTTCTTCTTGTTCTTCTTGTTCTCATTCTCCGTGGGAGACGGCTTCGCAACAAGCTCTTTGGACCTTCCAGCTATCTCGAAACTCACACGGGCATCGAGGGCAGCATATTTTATCCGCTCGTACGTCAAGGGATAATTCTCCCATCCAGACGACCTTAATGCCACCGTCTTGTCACCCTTATGAAGATTTGTACCGAGCACAAATTTTTCTACGTCGAATAGGGATGGTGTCTGTTTATCACAAACTTCTACAGGAATTTTGATTCTGGTATGTAGGTCAGCGATGCTTTTCAAATCAAGGTTGTACGGCTCCAGCTTCTGTTTGTCCCCTTCGATGGCTGCCCCACAGAAGTATACGTCCTCCCGAGACAAGAAATCGTGAAGCTCACCTGGTATGGAGGGCGAGTGTATGATGTGGTACACCAAAACATCATCTTCGAGGCACAACTGAAGGACGACGGCGCACTGGATCTTCCCAGGGGCACGCTCCGTGTACTCTGCGTCGAGACCGGTGACCCTCATCTCTACCTTTTCGAGGGAGTTGTATACATTCTTGATCCACTGCCGAACAACCCTTGGGTGGACGGTGACGGTGGCAACTATGCACATCGATCCTTCAACGAGGACATGTTGGACGCTAAAAAGCTGCATCTCGATCTCTTTCGCCATTTGGAACCGCTGGAATGGAGGGCTATGGTTGGAGAATTAGGATTAGATGGTAGTCTAACTAAAGTAGTAGATGATTATTTAAAGAGGTTAAAACAATGTGAACACAGTGGGGTTTGGATGCAAATGAAGACGAAGGGGAGGTGAAGAAGCCGAGGAGAATCGGTTCCCAATGGAGAAGTAAATGGGAGAAGTGGCGTGCAGGCAGTTGATTAGACGGCTAGGTAGACTAAACAAAAAGGCTATGCGGGTAGACTGATGAGTCATACCTGTTCGTGTACGTGCCCATCCTTCCTGATAGGTGGGACCTATGCAAACAGATAAAAAATGTGTCGTGGCTTATTTTTTTTGAGCGCGTGAGTGGGAGACACAACATTCTCTGGTTAAGGAATACTCCCTCCGTTTAGGTGAGTATAAGTCACCTTATGAAAATCAGGTTTTCCCAAAACCTTTAGGCGTGGAGCATTAACTTCCTACTTGGTCCCCTCCTAGACTCGTTAGCCAGCGTTCTCTTCCTCTGCTGCCGTGTTCTACCTTTCCATTTTTCCCCTTCTCAAGTGTGGAATGATCTGCATACCGTCCTTGATGCACGAGAACGACCACTGCATGCATCGCGGCAGGGCGTTGATTGAGCATGCACGAGAATTTGGTTCTGCTCGCAATATGGATGATACCTGAATGATGAAGTGAACACGCATGCTAGCATGGGAGACCTATTTCCGCTATACAATAGTGGAGTACTCATGTTCCTAGTAGTAGTAGTAGTAGTAGTAGTAGTAGTAGTAGTAGTAGTAGTAGTAGTAGAACTGTGGTACACTTGATGGTCAAAATACTATTCATCCAGTCCTCATAGTGAAGTGACAACACCCTGCGCCTGGCACTAGTCCAGGCGGCGTGTTCGGGTTACCAAAGTCAGTCTCACCATGTGCACTATGCAGTCTGTCACCGCTGGTGTACAACACATTGGCGCCTTGCCTCGTCTCCCTCTCCGCTCCCATAGCACCACTCCATCTCCATCTCCTTCTCCATCTCCTTCTCCATCTCCGTTTCCATCTCACTGTGCCCCCGTGTACCGTCGCCTCCTAGTACCACTATTCCCTCGCTAGCCACTCTAGCACCGACAGCCTTCTCCCCCGTAAATCAAGGCCCCCCAAACCCCCACCTTTCAAACTCCACCATGGCCGAACACGAACCGCGCAGCATCCATATGAGCCACGATTGGAGCAATCTCCCCAGTGACATCCTCGACCTTTGTTGTTCGTGTATGGATATGTTGAGCGCCCTGTGGCTGGTTGCATGCTCGAGGGACATGCACACGACCATCGTCGAAGTGAGGCCTAAGCTTTTCAAGACACCCTGCTTGCTGCTATCTGGTCTTGCGAGATTGGCTCACCTTGATACGGAGGCGTACATGATGCCCCTCGACTTCAATCCGATCTCCATTAGCCGAAACTTCTTTGCAGGTATGTAGTGGGTCACCGTACATCATTTCCCTCGACATCGATCCGATCACCATCGCCCGAAACTTCTTGGCAGGTATGTACTGGGTCGGCATGAACTCCCACTGGATGGCTGCCTTCAGAGAAGACGGTAAAAAGTTGGTGCTCGTGAACTTCCAGACCTCCCATGAGATTATCCTTCCTCCGTTGGATTATATAGAGTATTACCATCACGGTCCAAGTCATCTAGATTACCACGTCAGTTGGACGGACCTTGTTTTGCAGAAGATTCTAATCTACCAAGTGCCCACACGACATGCGAATTATGCAGACTTCAAGCTAGTTGCCTTGTTCGACCGCGGACTCGCCTATCTTTGCGCCGGTGCCTTCTTTAGATGGAGAGAACCTAGCTCGCAGTGGATCATCGTCAAAGCTGATACACACTTCTGTGGTGCTATTGAACACAATGGCATCATCTACGCGATCAACAAAGCAGATGGCACCACGTATTGCTGGGACGACGCATGTAAGTTGTTTCCGTCTCACGTTAATGATGACGCCATGACACTATTTGAACTTTTTTGTGATGATTGGCATATCCCTGTTTGAGCAGAATTTGAGTAGAACTATGGCAATGTATTAGAGATGCCGTAAATCAGCTATATTTGGAATGAGTTAATTCATGTGATTGTGACCATGTCATTACAGCCAATTTGTACCCTGAATAATCAAACGGTTAGGAATATATGGATATTATCCTTATTTTACAGTAATCTATATGCTACTACTAAATATGAGTGTGTATCAATGGCCGTGTTAGTTTTCCTCATTTTCATGATGTAGAAACATGCACCACACTGTTGGTTTCATCTAACCATACATTAGGGAAGTAAATGTGCATATGGAGAACTCTATATTTGGAAGTAGTGAAATCTTGCAATGCTTACCATGTGTACATACCTATATTCGCCCTTCAGCAATCAATGGCTAGAATAATATCCTCACAATTTTTTTGCCCACAAAACACGAGTATATAACAATGCATGGTCTGTTAGTTACCTTGAAGAATTTATTTGTGAGGACAGAACATGATTACATAACATGCATGACATGGTACATCGTACATGGTAGTTTCCTGTGAAGAATCGATTGCGAGATAACATGAGTATAACCATGCATGGCATTTCTATATTTTCGAACCCAGTATACATTTCCCTGTATTTTCCTCCCAGTTCCAACAGGGACATATCAATGTTGTTTCTTGCATTATCCTACTCATACTCTGAACAATGCTGATCTTACATTAACAATGCTTGTCCTTTTTTATATGATGCAGTGTCCCTAAAGTTACTGCCCTTTGTAATCACACCACCTTTGCCAAAAACAGGGAAGCACAACTGGTTCCTCGCTCGATTAGATGACGACAAAAGACTGATGATCATTCGAACACATGAGCCGGAAAATTTATATTGCAAAAACCCCACTGTATACAAGCATCGTGAAATACGTGAGTATCCGGACAGTGGCTATTACGTCTATGAGTAGGATACCAGCTTGTTGGGGCCATCAGGATATTTTAGTTGGAGGCGGGTAAACAGCCTTGGTTCACACTCTCTGTTTCTCGGACTCAATTATCCGATTAACCAGGAGATCACCATTGGCAAGGACCTTGATGGTAGAGAGGCTCTGTTTGCTATGGAAAACTGTGTCTACACGGCGAGCTCTAGGAGTTCGGGAGCAAACTCCCCTGATTGTCAATGATACAACCTACAGCCAAAAGAAGGTGAGAATGACAAAGGCATCCGGATTAACTTTGATCCTTGGATGTCTCAATTACGACAGGTAGTGATGTGGTTCAAGCCTTCAGGTTGATAGGTAACTGGGTTGTTGCATCGAAAGGGTGGAGTACTGGTGTCTCCGGATCACTGGTCGCTAAAGCGGGACTGCAAATTATGATGGTGTTGGATCATCTCTTCGAATGAGTTTGTTGTCTTTGCTGCTGGTTCTGGATGGGTAGTTCTTTCTTTTGTTATGCATATTCCTTGTCATTTGTTCATCCTCGTCTATGTCACTCTTACTATGTAATAGTTGCTTCTGTTTACAATGTCATTCTCGTCTGGATCATGAGAGTCTGAGCGCTGTAGATGGGTGCGTTTTGGTGGTGTAGCAAGACTTCTTATGAACTATCATGTGTTGTTGTTTATGTCAGTAGTAGTCACAAGTCAGTGTTTGAATGTTGTATATATCGTTGTTTTGAACTGTTTATTGTCTCGAACTACTAGTGGGCTAAATGAGGGCATCACCATTCTCTAGTGTTCAGAGTATATCTCCTTTTTTCAAGTTATATAATTTGAGCTCAGTGTATTTTCGATGATGTACACTTGTTTGGGCCAGTGAGGTGTCGTTGAATATGGGCCGAGTAGTAACGCAATGCCAAACAAGTCAATTATGACTCTCAGGCCGGGCTCTCAAAAGATCCTGAAAAAAAGGCTGGGCTCTCCGAAAAAGAAAGAATAAGGATTCTTAGGCCGATATGTGGGCGCCACCGGTGTTTTCGTGCGCTTGCGCGCCGGGAGCATATTGGCGCGTGCTCGAAATTCATACTACCTTTTCATCCCCAGTCTCCCGCCCCTCCCCCACCTCTGGAATCTCGATTCCTACTCCAGTTCCCCCAAATCCCCCTCCTGTACTCCCTGTACTCAAGCGCACTATCATGTCGCCGGTCAACGTGGATCTCCCAGCCGGAGATCCTGAGGTCCGTCCTGCCTTCGGTCGCTGCGTGCTGTCGCTCAACAGTGGCACGGCGGCGCTTGACGACCAGTTTGCCGGCAAAGTGCTGATGGTAACCATCAACGGCGACCGGCCTCTCGTCTCGCCGGACGACCTTGTCAAAGCTCTTGGCATTGCGCACGGCATCCAAATAGGTGACTTGCTCGTCGAAGTCTGTCCGCCACTGGCTGATTTCTTCGTCAGGTTCCGGACAACTTTCGACTGCAGTCGTGTGTTCGAATCTTCCCGGCGTTTGTTCTGTGATGGCGCGTTGGTGAGCTTTGATCAGTGGCACCCAGGATGGGGCTCGGTGCCCTCTGAGCTTGAGTTTTTAACAAATCTTACCTTCCAGGGCATGCCTCGACGTGCTTGGAACAGCGAGTCCATGAACGAGCTTATCAACAACCTTGGAGGTGAGCTTGTAAGTATGTTTGTTCCTCCAGACAGCTGGGCTCTGACGGTTATGGCATGGATGACGAAGCTGTCCACCATACTGAAGGTGATTGGTGTTGATATACCGGTGGAGGAACCGGGGTTGTACTATTCTTTGCCACCAAGGCCGCCGCGGACCACGTTAGGGATGTACCTGTATCGAGTGTTCGTGCATGTCGAAGAAGTGGTCAATCCATCAATCGAAGTCCTGCCGCCGCCGCTGGTGCCAGGGTCCGTCGACGATGTCCATTACAGGAGTCAACGTTAGACTTTCCCCGTGTTGCTCGGAACGATGGATGGCACAGGGCCTACTCCATCGCGCGGCGGAGGCCACTGCTTCTTTGGGAGAAGAGGCAGGGTTGGCTGCCTGGATGTGCTCTAATTTGAGGTAACAACTGAATCTTGTCAGTAGATACTAGTTAAATCCGAGCTATGGGTGTGAAGCACTGATATGCCAGTACATTTGATTGTGACATGTTCTAATTTTGTACCTGATCTTTTTTTAGAAAGGGTTGTACATCAACTTAATGTGCTAGCAGAACTTATTGTGTTGTCTGTCTATTTTCTTTGCACAACATTCAAGATATTTCCCCGTCATTGATAAAGATGATGAACCGTTATGTACGACTTCGTTGGTTTCAACATAGCCCTTCCCATAGCGATCCACTGCTTCCATCCTGATTGTGTCGCCTGCATGAAATTTTTGTATGCTAGTTCAGTGTGCTATGATGTTCTATATGATTGTGTCAACTATATAAGTTTTTACTGGGCATCAGCAATGCATATGGCTGAACGATGTATTTACGAGCATCGACCGATGGGTCTCTCTCTCTCTCTATCTATCTATCTCTCTCTCTCTCTCACACACACACACACACACGCACGCACACACACCCGCACACGCACAAGTGGGACGCGTTGAATTATTTATTTGCTCATGACAGCTTTTAATTAGGTTCCACTGTAATCTAACTTTTTTCTTGAGTTATTAATTGAGCTCAATGACTTCAAAAAGTTGTACAGAAGCTTTGTTTGGGCCTTTCCGGCGTCGCTGAATGCGGGCTGAGTAACCATGTTAGGTTGTACTGTACTACACATGCCTTTTTTTCAACATCAGCAATGCAACTGGGCCGTCAGTTGTACACAATATCCGGGTCAACTTGTTATTCTCCGCCCCGCTGGGCTGCAAGCTTTCCTAGGAGGTGTGCATTAGGCTTAACAAGGAAATGGACTTTAAGAAATAATAAATGGGATGTAATTATAATAACTGGGCAGTAACTATGCACCAAACATGTAATTAGTTTAAAAAATGTATTATTTTTGGAATTTGAAAATTTTAATTTCATTACTTGTTGTGCGTGCAATATTTCGTTGGATTTTAACGTAATGAAACTTTATTTTGAAATTATATTTAACCTGAGTAGAAATTTCGGATAAAAATATTTCGGATCCCATCATAATGTGGGATTTTTTTTGAAATTCTGTTTTGTGCGGTTGTTTGAAATTATTAATCGTTGTCCTAGCTCGAAGTTGGGCTGTACTTTTAACAAACTGTAAATGGGGTGTAGTAAATTCCATTAGAATTAAAAAATGGGCTGTATATTCTTACAAATCACAAATGGGCTATATGTTCTCTGCCAAATCCGAGCTATGGGCCTACTAAGTTGACGTGTACCAAGGGCTTTGTCTTTGCTAAAAAAACCTAGGGCTTTGTCAACTTAGTCAATATAAACGATTCTAGCTGCAGTGATCATACGATGTCCATCCAACGGCCGTAGTGCTTTTTCAACCTCTAGTCTTCTTGCTCCAGCTGCCCAAACCAGCGCCGGTCGTGCCGCATGCTCCTGCCTCCCGTGGCCGGTTGTGCTGCCGCGGAGGCCTCACCGCCCCTACTATTCCCACCGCTGGCCAGGCCCTGCGGCAACGGCAGCCTCACACCGCAGTCGAACCAGTGAACCCTCGTACTCCTCTCTGCGCGGGCTTCCACTTCTGCGTCTTCCCCGGCTCCCCGTCGTCCCCTTCCTAGGCCTCGCCGTCGTCCATCGCCGTGGTGCTCTCGGCGCAGCTGGTCAACGTGGTCAAGGAACGACTTCCATCGAACGTGGACTGTATGTGGAGAGGCTGACAGTTGGGTCCACGGCCGCAGCAAGGAAGTGCCTCCTTATTATGCGGAAAATAATTTTTCCTCCACCTGACAGCTGGGACCCACCAGACGGGCCACTGTATTTCGTGAAAAAAACGTTTCCCCCTGACTGCTGGGACCCACCAGCTACATCTTCGCACGCAAGGAAGTGCGTCCGGCAAAAAAAAAAAAAATTCGCCCCCTGACTGCTGGGACCCACCAGCTACATCTTCGGACGCAAGGAAGTGCGTCCGGTCAAAAAAAAACA
>NC_041385.1:687993230-687994190 GCF_002162155.2 Triticum dicoccoides | reverse complement strand
GTCCGGGCAAAAAAAAAACGATTCGCCCCCCTGACTGTTGGGACCCACCAGCTACATCTTCTTACGCAAGGTAGTGCATCCAGACAAAAACAAACAATTCGCCCACCTGACTGCTGGGACCCACCAGCTACATCTTCGCACCCAAGGAAGTGCGTCCGAAAAAACGATTCTCCCTCCTGACTACTGGGACCCACCAGCTACATCTTCGCACGCAAGGAAGTGCCTGATAGTCGGGACCCACCTGGTCGAAGCGTACGTAGTGTTGTCATTCTGGTCGCGAACGTGTACATACATATATACTGGTGGATGTAGAGGCGCGCACGTGTCGTAGTAGAGGCGCACACGTAGCATGTACACGTGCGTACAGCGGCCAGGGTGCAAGAAAGAAAATACGGCCACGTATGTGTACATACGGGCGGGGTCTCGAACGCCTACTCGCGCATATATACATACGGCCAGGGCTCGCGTACATTGGCTGGGTCGGAATGGAGAAACAGCGTCGTCGTCGTGTTCATGGGGAGGCAACAGAATGCGTGTGTTCATCGGGAGGCAACGGAATGCGTCGTGTTCATCAGGAGGCAACAGAATGCGTGGGAGCCAACCGTCTGGGTCGGAACGGAATGCATGGTCGTGTTCATCGGGAGGGCTTGTACGGAACAGGCGATGGAAACAAGGCCTGGTGTACCACAGAACGGAGGAAACGGCCTTGTGTTCCACCGGCCACGTTCAAAACGGGATCATGTTGATCGGGAGGGGTCTGGCGTACCGCAAAATGGAGGAAACGGACCTCCTACGATCGTAACGGGGGTCCTGTTGATCGGGTGGGGTGTGGCGTACCGCAAAATGGACGAAACGGACCTCCTAAGGTCGAAAAGGGGGTTCTGTTGATCGGGAGGGGTGTGGCGTACCGCAAAATGGAGGAAACGGACCTCCTACAGTCGAGACGGGGGTCCTATTGAT
>NC_041385.1:687923497-687992498 GCF_002162155.2 Triticum dicoccoides | reverse complement strand
ATTGTTCATACAATCGGTTGACTTCAGTTAGCAGCAGTAGCGAAGGAATCGCTCGATCGGGTTTAGTTAACAGCCATCGATCGATCGCTCGGGTTCAGTAACGCGTAGCCTGCAGTGCAATCGCTCGGGTTCAGTTATAGCCCAACGCCTCGCTGGGGTTCAGTTAGAGCCAACGCCTCGCACACACGATTATGAGAGAAACGCGCATCGCTCGGCCCCCAACCTCCCACCATAACTGGGAACTCCCCAAAATTTTCCTCGCCCTCGCTTCTACCACGGTTTTTTCCGTCATGGACGACCCAAAGAATGTCATGTAGCTGCGTCTCCAGCCCGCCCAAGACGACAATCCCATTTTCTATCATGATTTTTTGTCATAGAAGTAGGAGCCCACCATATCTATGATGATACCGGGTTTTGTCACAATTATCGCCATAGAAGTGTCATATGTATGACACAAAAAAAATTCGTTCGGCCCAAAATGTCACAGATGTGTCTTTTTTTTGTAGTGTTTGGTACGATCAGTTCGCCAGGGGCATTTTATTGAGCACCATAACATGGCAATAAAAGTCCAAACAATTTCGACAGTGCGGCACCCCGAACTTATAACATTATATGCATCAGCTCTGAATCATGTCTTGGGTCAATAGTTGGGTTAGCCTGGCTCCCTTGTTTTGGTACCTTACGTTCCGTTATATCGGCTAAGGTAGCGCAGGGAGAACTACTGTGGTTGTGTCCCGGTTCTTCCAGACGAGCACCTCAGTAGAGAAAGCCGAAAACTAACTGTCATGATGCGGCGAGAGCTGGTCGCTGTTCGAGAGGTAATAAATCCTTAAAGATTTTTTTTGCTTAAGGTGAGGAATCGGCCTTGTTCAATTTAGGCGTGTATAGCGCCCCAGTTCAGCCTTCTGAACACTAGGGGCTTCACCGAAATTTAAAATTATAGACTTCTATGGCCAAGTGAGAGTTATAAAGCTGCATAGTCCGATTGCCTCGTTCGTTGCGCCAAATACCTCCTTAAAGGACCAAAAACTTGGATAAAGAGTGTTTGGGTTTTCCACGAACACCCCAGTACTAGCTACATGGGGGCGGAAGCCTACGACTAGCCTACTCTCAGAATTTTATAAATGGCTGCACAAAAGGTAATATTTTAAATCAACTGAGCGTTATATAGCGTACACAAACTCGTTCTCATATTACAAAGACAACACGAGTCCATTCACTCAAAGAGTAAGTTCTTGGTGCATTCATGATGCCATCATAATATCTCTTGGGGTAGCGATGCTCCTTACCCTCCGGGGGTCCGTACTTCACCAGCTTCTCAGCGTCCAGTTTGGCCCAATGCATCTTCGCGCAGGCAAAGGCCCGGCGGGCACCCTCAATCCAGACAGACTGCTTGATAACTTCAAGCCGCGGACAAGCACTTACCATCCGCATTATAAGGCCGAAGTAGCTGTCAGGCAGGGGCTCACCAGGCCACATTAGGACTATGAGGTCCTTCATGGCCAGTTCGGCCGCCCTGTGGAGTTCGACCAATTGCTTCAGTTGGTCACTCAAGGACATTGGGTGTTCGGCTCCAGTATACTGGGACCAGAATAGCTTCTCCGTAGAGCTCCCCTCTTCGGCACGGTAGAACTCCGCGGCATCCGATATGCTGCGTGGCAGATCTGTGAATGCCCCCGGAGAGCTCCGAATGCGGGTGAGTAAAAGAAATGTCTCCTCCACATGCTTGCTTTGCATAACGAATGCCTTACCCACCGCTATCTTCTTGGCCGCCTGGATTTCCTGAAGGGCCTTTTGGGCTTTGGCCTTGGCATCTTTCGCGCTCTCAAGGGCTTTGGCAAGCTCAGAAGCTTGCGTCTTGAAGTCATGCTCCAAGGACTCGAACTTCTTGCCGAACTTCTGGAGCTCTTGATGTACCTCCCCCACCCGAGCATCTTGTTTCTCATGCTCGGTGCGCTCTGTGGCCGCCTTGGCCTCGGCTTTGGATAACCCTTTCTTCAGGGCTGCCACTTTGGTCGCCGCCCCTATTAAAAATCATAATGCTTCTTGTTAGCATCATCAATTTTCTCCTCTACACGACACATGGACGGGCTATCACTTACCTTTGTTCTCCTCGAGCTGCCTCTTCACGAGGCCGAGCTCCTCTTCGGCCTGCCCCAGGTCTTGCCTGAGTCCAGCGACCTCAGTTGTGCGCGCAACAGCGGTCAGTAGCAGCGCCTGCTTATTAACATAGACAAGTATGTCAGACTCCTGCGGATTAAAAATTGACCCTCCGTTTGGCTTTTTCTTTCCGAGCACCAAACAGAGTATCAGGGGCTACTGTCTATTGGGTGATATTTTCTCACACTTTTCATTACTTACCTCAAAGCCTGTTAGGAGGCTGGTGCAGGCTTTGGTCAATCCACTTTTGGCGGACCGGACCTTCTCAATCACCATACCCATGACAGTACGGTGCTCTTCGTTGATGGAAGCGCTGTGAAGCACTTCCAGCAAATTATCCAATGCCTCCGGCTGGGTGGAGGTCATCGGCATGGCCGGCTCACCCTCCTTAGTGAGGGGTGCTCACTTGAATCCGGAACCTGTGAAGGCTCCGGTGTAGTAGCCAGCGGAGAGCCAGACTTGTTGCGGCTCCCGTCCGTATAATCCATGGGGATCTTACCCTCCCATGTGCCAAGTGTCTGGGATTTTTGTCACGACCGGTTTTTCAATGAAAATATTTATTGAGAAAACCAATCATTAAATCCCAGTATAGGAAAAGTCATCCTTTCTGGTAGATAAAGCTTGATAAACAGAGAACCAGTAGCATCAAATATATTACAGGGTTGAGCTGAGGTTGCTCAACCATTTATTACAGACTCGCCAATATATTACATATGGGCGGTTATGACACAGGGGTGGGGTGGCATGCTACTAGCTCGAGGGAAAAGTGGTGGTGGATAACTTGACTTCTACTGGCAGTACATCGAGCGTCCAGGTGAGGCTCGATGAATTTATTCGGGGTTGCGGAAGCGGATAATACAATGACCAAGACAGGATCGCACGGGACTGACTGGGACTCCTCTAGGCATCAGACTCGCTATCAAACTCTTCATCCATGAGATCGCCTTCATCAGCATCTGGCCAAATCAACAAGCCAGGTGAGTACTTGAAAATACTCGCAAGACAGTTCGGACAAAAGATATAATCAATGAATGCATGAATGCGTCAAGAACAAAGTATGATACTCAAATAACAACGGTAATATTGCAGAATTTGATGTATAAAAATTTAATAACTGAAAACCGATCGGGTGTCTGGAGCGACGCCTCGAAAGGTAAATAAATAAAAATGCATGCCATAGTCGGGCGTCTTAGCAACACCACATAAAGGGCTTTAAAAGAAATACCACAGTCGGACGTCTAAGCGACATCACATAAAGGGCTTTAAAAGAAATGCCATAGTCGGACGTCTGAGCGACATCACATAGAGGGCTTTAAAAGAAATACCACCGTCGGACGTCTGATGCGACATCACAGACAGGGCTCTAAAAGAAATACCACAGTCGGACGTCTGAGCGACATCACAGACAGGGCTTTAAAAGAAATACCACAGTAGGACATCTGAGCGACATCACAGACAGGGCTTTAAAAGAAATACCACAGTCGGACGTCTGGGCGACATCACAGACAGGGCTTTAAAAGAAATACTACAGTCGGACGTCTGGGCAACATCACAGACAAGGCTTTAAAAGAAATACCACAGTCGGACGTCTAAGCAACATCACAGACAGGGTTTTAACAAAAGCAAATAACAGGTATGCCACCGTCGGACGTCTGAGCAACATCACAGATAGGGCTTTATAATAAATGTAAATAACGAGATTAGTCCATCCACAAGAATAATCTTTTAACCGGATTTATTACACGTAAATCCCACCGGAGTTTTTGTCACTGAGGCTGAATACCAGACAAGATAAGATAATTATAGTACTTGAACAAAGTACAAGATAATTGAAAGATTGAGACTCTGCAGAGTTTGGAAGAACTAAACACAGCCAACGGATTTCCGTAGTCACGAAGGACTAGTTCTGTTTACGGTATTTCAGTAGAAACACATTTAACTAGTACACACCCATTTCACCTCACGTTGCCAGGAATCACCCTGGCCAACATCCAAGAAAAACTTTGAGACGGGGAGGCCACAACCTCGAATAGCATGGGATCAAATTTCTATACGCGCGCTCTAAGGGGTGCCCCCCTCTCGGTCCCAACCGGAAACACCCATGCCCCCTGACCAGATGACGGGCTTTAATCCAGGGCCATGGAACCCTCATCCCGGCCTCTCCACTTGGTGTGTACCAGGAAAACGATTTGCAACTTACTGTGCCATATTCCTTTCGGAAAACATGTGACAATATAGGATGGAATGAATGGGAATGTGAATTGTGTCATGACGACACGGAAGTCAAATAATCTGGCATAAGACTAGCATGTCACAACACTGCCAGCTTACCCATCCACATACCAACACATGGCTTTTGCAAATATGTATCCAACAACATAATGCTTTCCGAAACCTATTTTCCGATTATGTGCATGAGATATATCATGCAAGGAGATGTTCATAAACATGCCATGACTATACTAAAATGCAAACATGCAACAACACTCATCATATCAAGAGTTCAAACATGCTTGCCTGGTTCGGAGTAGTCGGAGTCTAACTGGGAGAAGTTTGCAGCTCCGTCACCTCCTCCGGTATCTACGGTATAAAGAAAATACGTACGCAACGTAAATACCGTGAGTGTGCAGAAAAGTGTTCCAAATATTTTTCAAATAAATATGGTAAAAAACTAGACAAAAATCTAAGGAGAACAGAAAAATAATTAGTTAAAAATACTTTTCTGATCAAAAGTTATAAGAGTTTTGGTCCAAGGACCCATCTGTAATGAAATAGAAAACTTCCAGGGGGCTATGCAGAAGAATCCAGAAAAACGGTTCAGAGAGGAGGCGTATTTGCCAGAGTACGCTTTCTGCAAATGATTTAAAAAAACAAAAGAGAGGCTGACGGGCGGGTCCCACCCGTCAGGTTTGAAAGTTCAAACAGGGGAGTCGGGGCTCGTCGGTGCCCGAGAGCCGCGGTGGTCGCCGGCGGCGATCCACGGCAAGGCAGGGAGATCGGAGTGTACCTTCGTGATCAGGGCGCCATTCCGCGTCTGTGGGAGGTGGTGGTGGTCGCCGGCGAGTACCACGTCGGCGGCGATGCTTGCTCCGGCGGACGGGGATTCGGGTGGTCGTGGATCTCGCCGGAGAGAGCTGCGGAGGTGGAATTGGTGAGGGGGTTAGACTCACGATAGTATGAGGAGGTATCCGACGAGGATAGGGCACCGGAGATGGCCTTACTGGAGTGAATCACGGTGGGGGCCGAGGCGGAATGGAGTGGCCGGAGTCAGGGAAGGAGAGCTCCTCGTGGCTCGTTCAGTGGCTGTGCGGGGTCTGATGAGGTACAGGAGGTGTGCTGCGGGCGAGAGAAGGCTCGGGGTGCTATATATAGCCGCCCCGAGGCGGTTGCCGAGAACGGGGTTCTCCGGCGAGGTGATTACGGCAGCGCTGCGGTTGTACGGGAGGTTTCAGAGGCTGAACATCATCGTGGGTGCTCCATGGTTCCGTTTTGGTGCTAACTCGTCGGGATTTGGGGGTTTAGGGGGAGCTCGACGGAACGGGGCGGCACGGGCCCGTCGGTGGCAGGGAGCGCGCTCTGCGCATGCCGCGCCACGGCGACGGTGCTGCATGCGTGCGCTGGCAAGGAGGTGGCCACGCGGAGCCACCAGGACTCTTGGGCGGCGCCGAACGGCGTTGTGCCGCCGTTCTGCTTCCTGTCGGCCGCTACGACGCTACGGCCGCTGCAAGACACGCCGGCGCAGGCGGGCCAGGGCGCCACCTACGCCAGGAAGGCGCCAAGCGCGCGTGTGAGGCTCCGGACAAGCAAGCCTGGCCGTGAGCTACGTGCCAAGCGCACTGTGAGCTCGTGACTAAAGTTGCTGACGAAGATCGACACTGAACTTCTGAATTTAACTGAATATGACTAGAACAGTGCATGCAAGGTGTTCGACAGAATGATCCAGGTATGTAGGGATTTTTCCTTGAGCTGGTTTTTGGTGGAGGGGCCTCTCATTGCATCTAGAGGCTGCCTGAATATTTGTGGAATTTTTGGAGAGGTGTAGATATGAATTTCACCAAATTTGGCAAATCTGGTCCAAACTTGAAGTGAGTGCAATTTGAAATATTTGAACAGGAGAAGAGTGGATCAAGATGGTTCTGGGTTGTGGGTACAAAGGACTATCCAAGGGTGTTGAGTTGAGGTCAAAAATCAAAAGCATTTGGGCACTTGCTTTGCAATCCACCTAGGCTCAAAAGAAAAGACAGAATTATTTTGGGAGGAGAAATAATTGGAATAAAATCCAAAAATAGATTTTATTAGTTTGGACAGAATGTTAGGGTTGTACCAAAGTGGGAGGAAAGGTTTTGGGAAAATTTCACCATAGGAAGCATGGTGAAATTTTTTGAAGGGATGCAAAACCAAATAAAAGCCCAAAACTTAAAAGGGTTTTTATTTTAAAAGAAACCAAATCCAAGAAAAGGATTTTTGAAAGGGAAAACTTAGAAGATGGTTTTTAGGAAGGGTTTAAATGACCTTCTTTCAAACCAAGCAAGGGTTCTTTCTGAAAACAAAATCACAAAAAAAAAAATTGGAGTGTCATAGCACCTACCCCCTTAGGAAAAATCTTGTCCCCGAGATTTCAGCTGATCCTTAAACAGGTGTGGGTGCTCTGTCCGAAGAAAATCCTCGCTCTCCCAAGTTGCTTCATTCTCGGTGTGATTGCTCCAATGAACTCTGAAAAACTTAATGGTTTTCTGTCGGGTCCTCCTCTCAGATTCTTCCAATATTTTTATCGGGTGCTCCCGGTGAGTGAGGTCTGGTTGCGCGTCAATATACTCATGTGAAACTTGCTTCTCTGGGTTGCTTATGTATTTTCTTAACTGCGAGATGTGAAACACATTGTGCATACCGGATAAGTCTCCGGGCAGGTCCAGCTGGTAGGCTACCTTGCCTTGTCGGGCCACTATATGAAATGGTCCGATGAATCTTGGTGCTAGTTTCCCCTTAATCTTGAATCGTTGCAGACCCTTCATAGGAGAAACTCTGAGGTATACCAATTCTCCGGGTTCAAAACTGATTTCCCGATGCTTTCGGTCATAATAACTCTTTTGCCGACTTTGAGCTGTTTTGAGTCGTTCTCTAATCGTATTAACTTTCTCCTCGGCCTCCTTGAGCATATCTGGGCCAAAGATATGGCTATCTCCGGTCTGTGACCAATTTAGCGGGGTACGGCATCTTCTTCCATATAGAGCTTCAAAGGGTGCCATTTGCAAGCTGGCTTGATAGCTGTTGTTGTATGCAAACTCTGCATATGGCAAACTTTCTTCCCAACTGTTCCCGTAGGTGAGGACACAGGCTCTTAGCATGTCTTCTAAGATTTGGTTTATGCGTTCCGTTTGTCCATCAGTCTGGGGATGGTATGCGGTACTGAAGGCTAGTTGGGTTCCCAGTGCCTGTTGTAGGTGATCCCAGAATGTAGAGACGAACTGTGTGCCTCTATCGGAGATAATAGTCTTAGGGACTCCATGTAGGCAGACGATGCGGGCAAGATAAAGTCTGGCTAGTCTCTGAGTGGTGTAAGTTGTTTTTACCGGAATAAAATGTGCCACCTTGGTTAATCTGTCGGTTATGACCCATATGGCATTGTTTCCGTGTTGTGACCGGGGCAGTCCAACGATAAAGTCCATTCCAATCTCGTCCCATTTCCACTCGGGTATCTTATTTGGCTGTAACAGTCCGGCTGGTTTCTGATGCTCGGCCTTGATACGTTGACAAGAGTCACAGCATGCAATGAACGTGGCTATATCTCTCTTCATACCGTGCCACCAAATTTTTTCCTGAAGGTCTTTGTACATTTTCTCCCTCCAGGATGGATTGAATGCGGAGCTGTGTGACTTTCAGCTAATATCTGTTGTTTGAGGTCCTTGACATTTGGTACGCATAGCCTTTCTCCGTACCACAATATTCCTTGCTCATCTATGTTGAATTCTGAGGCTCTTCCCAAACTCACCTTTCTTTTTATGCCCTCAATGCTGGGGTGTCTGTGCTGGGCTTCCTTGATACTTTCCATCAGGGTAGGCTGTATTTCGATATTCGATACACTGTCTTCGGTGACCATTATGAGATTGAGTCGGGCAAATTTCTGTTGAAATTCTGGCCTCAATTTTGGCATACTATCGTCTTCCGTGCTGGGATTGCGACTAAGTGCATCTGCCACAACGTTTGCTTTTCCAAGATGATAGTGGATTCCAACATCATAATCCTTCACCAATTCTAACCAGCGTCGTTGCCGTAAATTTAACTCTGGCTGTGTGAAAATATACTTAAGACTCTTATGGTCTGTGTATATCTCACAACGATTCCCAAGTAGGAAGTGTCTCCATTCCTTGAGTGCATGGACTGCTGCTAATTCCAGGTCATGGGTGGGATAATTCTCCTCATGCTTGCGTAGTTGTCTAGAGACATACGCAACTACCTTGCCTTCTTGCATCAATACGCATCCGAGGCCTTTCCGGGATGCGTCACAATATACCTCAAAATTCTTGTGTATATCTGGCACAATTAGTACTGGTGTCGTTGTTAATTTTCTTTTTAGCTCTTGGAAGCTTTTCTCACATGCTTCTGTCCATTCAAATTTCTTGCCTTTCTTGAGCGATTGTGTCATGGGCTTTGCTATAGTGGAGAATCCTTCAATAAATCTCCGATAATAGCCTGCCATTCCCAAGAAACTCCGTACGTCCGTTACGTTAGCTGGTGGTTTCCAGCCAAGTACGGCCTTGACCTTTTCCGGATCTACTGCAATACCTTCTTGGGTTAGCACGTGGCCCAGAAAACCCACCTGCCTTAACCAAAATTCACATTTGCTGAATTTGGCGTACAGTTGATGTTTCCTAAGTTCTCCGAGTACAATCCTGAGGTGTTCGGCGTGCTCTTCTGGTGTTTTGGAATATATCAGAATATCATCGATGAACACCACAACAAACTTGTCCATATACTTCATAAACACTTTGTTCATGAGGTGAACAAAATATGTGGGGGCGTTGGTTAGTCCGAATGGCATTACTGTGAACTCATACAGCCCATATCTGGAGGTGAATGCGGTCTTGGGAATATCTTCTGTTCGTACTTTTAATTGGTGGTACCCTGATCTCAAGTCAATTTTTGAGAAGACTTTGGCCTGTGCGAGCTGGTCGAATAAATCATTTATTCGGGGCATTGGGTATTTGTTCTTGATTGTGACCATGTTGAGAGCTCGATAATCAATACACAACCTCATTGTTCCATCCTTCTTCTTGGCAAATAAAATTGGAGAACCCCAAGGTGAGGAGCTGGCTTGTATGTATCCCTTCTCCAATAATTCTTTTATTTGCTTCTTCAACTCTACCAATTCGGATGGTGCCATTCTGTAAGGTTTCTTGTAAATAGGAGTGGTTCCGGGGGCTAGCTCAATGCTGAATTCTATCTCTCGGTCTGGTGGCATGCCTGGTAGTTCTTCTGGAAATACATCTGGAAATTCACATACTACTGGAACCTTGTTCAGCTCAGAAACGTCTACCTTGTTTAATCTAGGCTGCCGAGGTATTTGTCTCTCTTTGGCTGAAACTTTTATTTTCTTCCCTTGATGGTGGGTGAGAATCACGGTACGGTTGAAGCAGTCAATAAAACCTTTGTTGGTTGTCAACCAATCCATTCATAGGATGACATCCAGTCCTTTGCTTTCCAGTACAATAAGGTTGGCGTAAAATTTCAATCCTTCAAATTCAATAACCACACCTTGAGAGTAATTCTGGGTCACTTGCTTAATCCCAGGGGACTTGACGATCATCGATTTTTCCAAGGGAAGCATCGAAAAATTATTTTGCAAAGCAAAACTCTTCGAAACGAATGAGTGAGAAGCTCCAGAATCAAACAAAACCATGGCAGGTATTGTGTTGACGGGGTACATACCGAGTACGATATCTAGGGCGTTCTGTGCTTCCTCTCGGGTCACGTGGTTCAAGTGACCTTTCCGGTGGTTGTTGTTGGGGTTGAAATTGCTTCGCTTTGGTGCTGAATTATTTCCACCATCTTTGAGCTTCGGGTTTGAGTTCCTTGTCTTGGGACACTGTTTGGCATAGAGCCCTTCTTCTCCACAAGCATAACAGGTAATGCCTAGGCGATAGGTGAACTCTTTGTCTCTTGCATGGAAATTCTTGGTTGGACGTGAATTATTCGTCGGGGTTTTGTGTGAATCCCCCTTCTGAAATTCCTTCTTGCTTCTGTGATTGCGAGTAAAAGTAGTCTGGTCCCTTTTTTGTTTGCGGAAATGTTCCAGGCTACGTCGCTCATTTTCCAGGGTAATGGCCTTATCCACCAGTGTTTTAAAATCTGGAAAGGTGTGCACAACTAGCTGGCACTTAAGGGCGGGTGCCAGGCCTTCCAAGAATTTTTCCATCTTCTTGCTCTCGGTCATGCGTTCTTCATTGGCGTAGCGAGACAGCAGTGTGAATTGGCTGTTGTATTCTGACACTGTCATGGCTCTTTGCTTGAGTTCATCAAATTCCTTCTTCTTGATTTTCATGACGCTCTTAGGAATATGTGCCCCAGGAAAGCCTTCTTTGAAATTTTCCCAGGTGATTTCATTTTCGTTGGGGTGCATGTGCAGGAAGTTTTCCCACCACGATGCAGCTGCACCTGTGAGATAATGTGGTGCATACAGTACTTTTTCACGGTCTGAACACTGTGCGATAATTAATTTTCTCTCCATGTCTCGAAGCCAGTCCTCGGCCTCAAGAGGCTTGTCAGTATGAGAAAATGTTGGAGGACGCGTCTTTTGTAACTCAGATAATTTGGATTGCGGTTGATACTGACCACGGTTACTTCCCATATTGATGAATTGGTTCATCATTTCCTGGTGTTGCTGCTGACTCTGTTCATACAAACGACAAACTTGTGTAAAAGTTGTTTCACTTTCCTATTGACTTGTCTGACCCTGAGTGAAATTCTGGTTCTGTGGTGTGCCATAATTTTCTTCTGGCTGAGTTGGCATGGAGCGCGTCCAAGGATGAGACATCTTTCACTCTGGGGATATATTTTTGTGAACTCGTAAGACAAGAAGGAGAGTCGCAAAAGTCAATAAAATCGCACACAAAGAACATTTTTAATCTCCATGGTATTTTTTATTTGAAAACACACCATTGCGCGCGGAGAAGGACTAGTGCATATCTTACACGCGGGCATAATTATACATTACATCACTCAGGATATGCGTACATAATCCTGACATGTTATTTAAACTAGTGCACTCCTCCAAATCCTACATGATGCGCAAATAGGCTACTTCTCACAACCTATGTACATAAAAACATATTACACAAGTTGATACATCGCATGGCGTCTATGCGTACTTAGTCGGAGACGGTGAGGATCTCCCTTGGCCTGCCGAGGGTGAGACGCAGAGACGCTGGGGAATCAACCTCCTCCTCACTAATAGGTTCCAGACGAGAAACGTTGTGCTGAGCTGATGGAGCAGGTGCCGTAGGCAGAATAACACGAATACGAGTGGGTGGAATAGGTGCGGTAGCACGTATGGGAGTGGGTGCAACAAGTGGTGCAGAGCGGACGGGAGTGGGTGCAATGGCCTGGTTAAATTCCTCTGTGGTAGGCAGACGACGAGCAGTGGTGTGTATGGTAGCTGAGTGAGAGGCTGTGGATGACACAAAAGTCAGTGCCGGAGCGGTGTGCAGGAGTTCCCTCCTGTTAGCAGCACAGCCATGAACTGAGTCCATGCGTGCAGCTACGAGGTCGTCCACCATGCAGTCGAATGCTGCCTCCAGGGCTCGGAGGTACTCGACAAGCATCTCAAAGGCTTCGTCTTGCTCTCCTCTGGGGCAAGAGAAAGAGTAGTGACAGGTGTAAGGCACATGGCATGGAAGGTAGCGGTAGCGACGGGTCTTCATTGCAGGAAGAACATCCCGAAGACGGTCTATCGTCTCGCGGGCAGCCATCTGCATAGCATGCCTTTCTGTAGGCATGACTCTCCCCACGAATCGGAGGCGGCGTATTTCAGCATGGCCTCCCCTGAATTGCACCACGGCCTGGTGCATAGTCAGACTCTCGTTGATCTTGTGTGGATGAAGCGTGAAGACTGGGCGCACGGATGGCCCCATCGTGACCTGAACGATGAAGGAGAGGAGTTTGACGAACCCCTCAGGCACGTTGGCGAACATTTGAGACTCGCAGTCGTTGCCGGCCATCTACAAAAGTAGGCAAAAATTCTGAGTGGTCAGATCATAAATTTTATGCTGACTGTCAGAAAATGACTACATTTGTAAAAACATGAATAACTCTATCATGCTAATAACCAATTAGCGATCACACCTAGTGGCTTCCTACAGTCAGCCTGGCTCTGGTTACCAAGTCTGTCACGACCGGTTTTTCAATGAAAATATTTATTGAGAAAACCAATCTTTAAATCCCAGTATAGGAAAAGTCATCCTTTCTGGTAGACAAAGCTTGATAAACAGAGAACCAGTAGCATCAAATATATTACAGGGTTGAGCTGAGGTTGCTCAACCATTTATTACAGACTCGCCAATATATTACATATGGGCGGTTATGACACAGGGGTGGGGTGGCATGCTACTAGCTCGAGGGAAAAGTTGGTGGTGGATAACTTGACTTCTACTGGCAGTACATCGAGCGTCGAGGTGAGGCTCGATGAATTTATTCGGGGTTGCGGAAGCGGATAATACAATGACCAAGACAGGATCGCACGGGACTGACTGGGACTCCTCTAGGCGTCGGACTCGCTATCAAACTCTTCATCCATGAGATCGCCTTCATCAGCATCTGGCCAAATCAACAAGCCAGGTGAGTACTTGAAAGTACTCGCAAGACAGTTCGGACAAAAGATATAATCAATGAATGCATGAATGCGCCAAGAACAAAGTATGATACTCAAATAACAACGGTAATATTGCAGAATTTGATGTATAAAAATTTAATAACTGAAAACCGATCGGGTGTCTGGAGCGACGCCTCGAAAGGTAAATAAATAAAAATGCATGCCGCAGTCGGGCATCTTAGCGACATCACATAAAGGGCTTTAAAAGAAATACCACAGTCGGACGTCTAAGCGACATCACATAAAGGGCTTTAAAAGAAATGCCACAGTCGAACGTCTGAGCGACATCACATAGAGGGCTTTAAAAGAAATACCACCGTCGGACATCTGATGCGACATCACAGACAGGGCTTTAAAAGAAATACCACAGTCGGATGTCTGAGCGACATCACAGACAAGGCTTTAAAAGAAATACCACAGTCGGACGTCTGAGCGACATCACAGACAGGGCTTTAAAAGAAATACCACAGTCGGACGTCTGGGCGACATCATAGACAGGGCTTTAAAAGAAATACCACAGTCGGACGTCTGGGCGACATCACAAACAGGGCTTTAAAAGAAATACCATAGTCGGACGTCTGAGCGACATCACAGACAGGGTTTTAACAAAAGCAAATAACAGGTATACCACTGTCGGACGTCTGACCAACATCACAGACATGGATTTATAATAAATGTAAATAACGAGATTAGTCCATCCACAAGAATAATCTTTTAACCAGATTTATTACACGTAAATCCCACTGGAGTTTTTGTCACTGAGGCTGAATACCAGACAAGATAAGATAATTATAGTACTTGAAAGAAGTACAAGATAATTGAAAGATTGAGACTCTGCAGAGTTTGGAAGAACTGAACACAGCCAACGGATTTCCATAGTCACGAAGGACTAGTTCCGTTTACGGTATTTCACTAGAAACACATTTAACTAGTACACACCCATTTCACCTCACGTTGCCAGGAATCACCCTGGCCAACGTCCAAGAAAAACTTTGAGACGGGGAGGCCACAACCTTGAATAGCATAGGATCAAATTTCTATACGCGCGCTCTAAGGGGTGCCCCCCTCTCGGTCCCAACCGGAAACACCCATGCCCCCTGACCGGATGACGGGCTTTAATCCAGGGCCATGGAACCCTCATCCCGGCCTCTCCACTTGGTGTGTACCAGGAAAACGATTTGCAACTTACTATGCCATATTCCTTTCGGAAAACATGTGACAGTATAGGATGGAATGAATGGGAATGTGAATTGTGTCATGACGACACGGAAGTCAAATAATCTGGCATAAAACTGGCATGTCACAACACTGCCATCTTACCCATCCACATACCAACACATGGCTTTTGCAAATATGTATCCAACAACATAATGCTTTCCGAAACCTATTTTCTGATTATGTGCATGAGATATATCATGCAAGGAGATGTTCATAAACATGCCATGACTATACTAAAATGCAAACAAGCAACAACACTCATCATATCAAGAGTTCAAACATGCTTGCCTGGTTCGGAGTAGTCGGAGTCTAACTGGGCGAAGTTTGCAGCTCCGTCACCTCCTCCGGTATCTACGGTATAAAGAAAATACATACGCAACGTAAATACCGTGAGTGTGCATAAAAGTGTTCCAAATATTTTTCAAATAAATATGATAAAAAACTAGACAAAAATCTAAGGAGAACAGAAAAAGAATTAATTAAAAATACTTTTCTGATCAAAAGTTATAAGAGTTTTGGTCCAAGGACCCATCTGTAATGAAACAGAAAACTTCCAGGGGGCTATGCAGAAGAATCCAGAAAAATGGTTCAGAGAGGAGGCGTATTTGCCAGAGTACGCCTTCTGCAATCGATTTAAAAAAACAAAAGAGAGGCTGACGGGCGGGTCCCACCCGTCAGGTTTGAAAGTTCAAACAGGGGAGTCGGGGCTCGTCGGTGCCCGAGAGCCGCGGTGGTCGCCGGCGACAATCCACGGCAAGGCAGGGAGATCGGAGTGTACCTCCATGATCAGGGCGCCATTCCGCGTCTGTGGGAGGTGGTGGTGGTCGCCGGCGAGTACCACGTCAGCGGCGATGCTTGCTCCGGCGGACAGGGATTCGGGTGGTCGTGGATCTCGCCGGAGAGAGCTGCGGTGGTGGAATTGGTGACGGGGTTAGACTCACGATAGTATGAGGAGGTATCCGACGTGGATAGGGCGCCGGAGATGGCCTTACTAGAGTGAATCACGGTGGGGGCCGAGGCGGAACGGAGTGGCCGGAGTCGGGGAAGGAGAGCTCCTCGTGGCTCGTTCAGTGGCTGTGCGGGGTCTGACGAGGTAGAGGAGGTGTGCCGCGGGCGAGAGCAGGCTCGGGGTGGTATATATAGCCGCCCCGAGGCGGTTGCTGAGAACGGGGTTCTCCGGCGAGGTGATTACGGCGGCGCTGCGGTTGTACGGGAGGTTTCAGAGGCTGAACGTCGTCGTGGGTGCTCCATGGTTCCGTTTTGGTGCTAACCGCGTCGGGATTTGGGGGTTTAGGGGGAGCTCGACAGAACGGGGCGGCGCGGGCCCGTCGGCAGCAGGGAGCGCACTCTGCACGTGCCGCGCCACGGCGACGGTGCTGCATGCATGCGCTGGCAAGGAGGTGGCCACGCGGAGCCACCAGGACGCTTGGGCGGCGCCGAACGGCGTTGTGCCACTGTTCTGCTTCCTGTCGGCCGCTACGGCGCTACGGCCGCCGCAAGACACGGCGGCGCAGGCGGGCCAGGGCGCCACCGACGCCAGGAAGGCGCCAAGCGCGCGTGTGAGGCTCCGGACAAGCAAGCCTGGCCGTGAGCTACGTGCCAAGCACACTGTGAGCTCGTGACTGAAGTTGCTGACGAAGATCGACACTGAACTTCTGAATTTAACTGAATATGACTAGAACAGTGCATGCAAGGTGTTCGACAAAATGATCCAGGTATGTAGGGATTTTTCCTTGAGCTGGTTTTTGGTGGAGGGGCCTCTCATTGCATCTAGAGGCTGCCTGGATATTTGTGGAATTTTTGGAGAGGTGTAGATATGAATTTCACCAAATTTGGCAAATCTGGTCCAAACTTGCAGTGAGTGCAATTTGAAATATTTGAACAGGAGAAGAGTGGATCAAGATGGTTCTGGGTTGTGGGTACAAAGGACTATCCAAGGGTGTTGAGTTGAGGTCAAAAATCAAAAGCATTTGGGCACTTGCTTTGCAATCCACCTAGGCTCAAAAGAAAAGACAGAATTATTTTGGGAGGAGAAATAATTGGAATAAAATCCAAAAATAGATTTTATTAGTTTGGACAGAATGTTAGGGTTGTACCAAAGTGGAAGGAAATGTTTTGGGAAAATTTCACCATAGGAAGCATGGTGAAATTTTTTGAAGGGATGCAAAACCAAATAAAAGCCCAAAACTTAAAAGGGTTTTTATTTTAAAAGAAACCAAATCCAAGAAAAGTATTTTTGAAAGGGCAAACTTAGAAGATGGTTTTTAGGAAGGGTTTAAATGACCTTCTTTCAAACCAAGCAAGGGTTCTTTCTGAAAACAAAATCACAAAAAAAAATTTGGAGTGCCACAATTTTGCCTTGGGGCGTCTCCGGAACCGTCGCCCCCTGCTCTGGTATCCTTTGGGACAACACCTTGGTGTCATCCGCAGGTCGGGGGGAGGTGGCCGTCGGGAGTAAATCCATCTCCGACGCACTCAAGGACCCATCCGAAGAGGATACCCCGAGATTGGACCCGGCCGGACTGCATACATGTGTTCGGTGTCATTACGAACCAGAAAGTCAGAGTCGCACAAAGTTATTACAGAGTGCGAATACTTACGATTTTGCTAGGGGCTTCTCCCTGGGCAGCCACTCCTCCTCGCTATAGGCGGTTGTGATGGAGTGGTCCGGAAGGGTACCTTTCCCTTCTTCGGCGTCCTAGCCTCCCCTTGTGGGGCGGCTTTCCTTTTCTTCTCCTCCCCCGTTTTCATGGGAGGAATCTGCCTCACCGTCTTCTGATGACGAGTCTATTACGGCCTGGCGCCGGAGACCCTTCCTGGTCCCTGCGGCCGCTTTCTTGGACCCTTCGGCCTCCCTAGATGGGGCGGCCCTCTTCCTCTTCTTCTCCTCCCCTTGGTGGGAGGAGTGCGCCTCATCGTCTTCAGGCAAGGCGTCTGGTGCGACCTCGCGCCGGAGACCCTTCCTGGTCCCCGTGGCCTTCTTTTCAGCCTTCTTCTCCGGCACCTTATAAGGCGCCAGAGCCAGCATCCCTGTCAGGAGTGCGGTCGCTGGATCTTCAGGCGGTGGAGCCGGACAGTCGATCTGCTCCGCTGTCTCCACGTAATCCTGTTTTGTCAGCATGATGACTTAAAATCCTCCCACGAATATGCTGGGAAAGGTACATCTTGTGATGGTTACAAGACTTGCCCAATTGGCAAGGCGCTTTGCGCTGAGCCCGCGGTCCTCGGAAATGGGAGGAGGAA
Source organism: Triticum dicoccoides (assembly GCF_002162155.2). Taxonomy (NCBI): domain Eukaryota; kingdom Viridiplantae; phylum Streptophyta; class Magnoliopsida; order Poales; family Poaceae; genus Triticum; species Triticum dicoccoides. The sequence continues at coordinate 687,975,013 of NC_041385.1, read as the reverse complement.
CTTCGCCGGTCTTGAACAGCACCTTCCAGACGTCCTTATGCGTCGTGTCGAAGAGCTCATGCAGCATCTGGTGTTCAGCCGGATTGAACTCCCACATATTGAATGCCCGTCTTTGACACGGGAGAATCCGGCGGACAAGCATGACCCGAACCATGTTGACAAGCTTGATCTTCTTGTACCTCATACTTTTGATGCAGGTCTCGAGTCCGGTCAGCTCCACAGGTTCACCCCAGAACAGGCCCTTCTTTTCCCAAGAGGTGAGCCGCTTGGGGATTCCGGATCGGAATTTGGGGGCCACCACCCAATTAGTGTCACCCGGCTCGGTGATGTAGAACCACCTTGATTGCCACGCTTTCACGGTCTCCACAAAGGAGCCGTCAAGCCATGTAATGTTGGGCATTCTACCCACCATGGCACCTCCGCACTCCGCCTGCTGGCCGCTAACGATCTTCGGCTTCACGCAGAAGATTTTCAGCTACAGGCCAAAGTGGGGCCTGATGCGGAGGAAGGCCTCGCACATGACGATGAACGCCGAGATGTTGAGGACGAAATTTGGGGCTAGATCATGGAAATCTAGCCCATAGTAATACATGACCCCGCGGACGAACAGGTGGAGTGGAAATCCTAGTCCGTGGATGAAATGTGGGAGGAATACTACTCTCTCTCGAGACTTTGGGGTAGGGGTGATCTATCCCTCCGCTGGAAGCCTGTGCGCAATGTTTTCGGCTAGGTATCCGGCCGCCCAAAGCTTGGTGATATCCTCCTCTGTGATGGAGGAAGCCATCCACTTGCCTCCCACTCCGGACATGCTGTGGATGGTCCTACGGAGAAGGTGAGAACTTGGGCGCTGGGGATCGAGAGTGCGAGAACGGATGAGCTAAGGAGGAAGAAGGCGTGGGTGAAAACGGGGAATCCTTATCCCTTATAAAGACGGTGAAAAAATGTGTGCCTCCCCACTTGCCTGTCAAAATTACTCATTTTCCAAGCGCCACGATTGATGGCACAGTTGGGTTGCTGAGGGAGTCCTGGATTAGGGGGTGTCCGGATAGTCGAACTATCACCATTGGTCGGACTCCTGGACTATGAAGATACAAGATTGAAGACTTCGTCCCGTGTCCGGATGGGACTTTCCTTGGCGTGGAAGGCAAGCTTGGCGATACGGATATGTAGATCTCCTACCATTGTAACCGACTCTGTGTAACCCTAACCCTCTTTGGTGCCTATATAAACCGGAGGGTTTTAGTCCGTAGGACGAACAACAATCATACCATAGGCTAGCTTCTAGGGTTTAGCCTCTCCGATCTCGTGGTAGATCTACTCTTGTACTACCCATATCATCAATATTAATCAAGCAGGAGTAGGGTTTTACCTCCATCGAGAGGGCCCAAACCTGGGTAAAAACGTCGTGTCCCTTGTCTCCTGTTACCATCCGCCTAGACGCACAGTTCGGGACCCCCCTACCCGAGATCCGCTGGTTTTGACACCGACATTGGTGCTTTCATTGAGAGTTCCTCTGTGTCGTCATCCTTAGGCCCGATGGCTCCTCCGATATCAATGACGAAGCGGTCCAGGGTGAGACTTTTCTCCCTGGACAGATCTTCGTATTCGGCGGCTTTGCACTGCGGGCCAATTCGCTTGGCCATCTGGAGTAGATTGAAAGCTACGCCCCTGGCCATCAGGTCAGATTTGGAAGTTTGAACTATACGGCTGACATCCGCGGAGACTTGATCTTCGACGGGTTCAAGCCACAGCCGAGCGCGCCGCACTGTCACGATGGGCACGATCTAGCTCTGCCGCCGGACAGTGCCCTGGAGGCCGCACAAGTGTCTGCTCCGACCCTTAGCTCGGAGCCGACTGCGCCGACCACGGACGGGTTGCTGGACACCTCCTCGGGAGCTGCTATCTCTATGGTGATTGCGCCGAACACCAACCCTGTCCTTTGCGAAGCTCGTGACTCCAAGGTGTCGGACTCCTCTTAGGACTCCGAACCTTCCGCGCCCCGGCCGATCGAATCCGATTGGGTGCCGATCCTGGAGTTCACCACCGCTGACATCTTTCAGCACTCGCCCTTTGGCGACATCCTGAATTCACTAAAGTCTCTCTCTTTATCAGGAGAGCCCCGGCCGGATTATGGTCAGCAAGGTTGGGATGCGGACGACTAAGAAATTCAAAGCCCACCCACCACCCACTTCGTAGCCACTGTCGAAAGTTTAAACGACGTGCTCGACTTCGACTCGGAAGACATCGACAGTATGGACGACGATGCAGGAGATAAGCATGAACCAGCACCTATAAGGCACTGGACAACCACCTCATCTCACGATGTATACATGGTGGACACACCTAAAATAAGCGACGATGAGGAACAACGGGACGCCACGAGGGATCATTCCCCCGAAAAGCAGTCAAAACGGCGACGTAAGCGCCGTTCAAAATCCCGCCTCAACAAAGAGAGCAGCCATGCAGACCCAGCCATAGAGCAGGGCGAACCGGTGGACGATGAACATGCCATCGCGCAACCGTACGAACAGGAAAACCTAGATAAACAATCCGTCCCCGGCGAAGATAACAGTCCGGACGATCTAACGCCGGACAAGCTACTGGAGCAGAAGAACCTTCACAAAAGGCTCGTCGCCACTGTGCGTAGCCTAAAAAAGCAGAAGCGGAAGCTCAAAACAGCGGAGGAGGCGCTCCGAATCAGATGGAGCAAAGTACTCAACACCGCAGACAAATACGGCGATAGTCGCCGGACGAAGAGCTACCCGAAGCAAAAACTACTGCCCGAATTTGATGAGGAGGCCGTAGAGCCCCCGCAATCAAAAAGCAGAGAGACCACCCGGTCGGATAGACGACCCCATGGTAAACATAGAACGGCAAATGGCGCCGCACACAAGACGGCACGCGATCCGCATACGGATTCGCATCAAAGAGATGGCCCAGTTAGATCTATCTACAGGCCAAGAAAGAAAGCTCTAGTAAGCAATGCAACACATCAAGTATCCGAATGCTACGGTACACCTAAATATATAGAGTGCCGCACACCCCCTATGTTTCACCGATGAGGTTCTGGATTATGAATTCCTAGTAGGATTCAAACCCGTAAACATAGAGGCATACGACGGAACAACAGACCCCGGAGTCTGGATTGAGGATTACATCCTCCACATACACATGGCTAGAGGAGATGACCTCCACGCCATAAAATACTTACCCCTCAAGCTCAAAGGGCCAGCCCGGCATTGGCTCAAAAGCATCCCCGAAAACACCATTGGAAGTTGGGAAGAGCTCGAGGATGCTTTTCGGGCAAATTTTCAAGGGACCTATGTCCGTCCTCCGGACACAGACGATTTAAGTCACATAACTCAACAACCCGGAGAGTCAGCCTGAAAATTCTGGAACAGATTCCTTACTAAAAAGAACCAAATAGTCGACTGTCTGGATGCCGAAGCCTTAGCAGCTTTCAAACACAATGTCCGAGATGAATGGCTCGCCAGACACCTCGGCCAAGAAAAGCCAAGAACAATGGCCACATTAACAAGCCTCATGACCCGCATTCGTGTGGGAGAGGATAGCTGGCTGGCAAGATGCAGTACCAGCGACCCAAGTACATTCGAAGTCAGGGATGGAAACGGGAAACCGCGACGCAGCAAGGACCAGCGCCGGACCAAGGGAAACAGCCCGAAGAGCACGACAGTCAACGCCGGATTCAAAATCTCTCGGCAGAATCATAAAAATTTGCCCCTTAAGGATAACAGGGACGAGCTATCTAACTAAAACAAAATCTTGGACAAGATATGCCAAATCCACAGTACTCCCGAGAAGCCTGCAAACCATACCCACAGAGATTGTTGGGTCTTCAAGCAGTCCGGCAAACTCAACGCCGAACACAAGGGGCTTGACACACCAAGCGAGGATGATGACGAACCCCACAAGCAGAGCACCGGAATACAAAAGAATTTCCCGCAAGAAGTCAAAGCAGTAAACTCACTTCACGTGACAAAAGGGAAAAATAGAGCGGTACCCATAGAGGTACGCGCCACACGGCCTATCCCAGAGGAGTCCTGCAACTGGTTGTTAAAACCAATCACCTTCGACCATAAGGATTACTCTAGAAGTATCCGGAATGCAGGATGGACTGCCTTGATTTTTGATCCGGTAATTGACGGACTCCAATTCACACAAGTCCTCATGGATGGCGCCAGTGACCTAAACCTGCTATACCAGGACACAATCCGCAAAATGGGGATAGACCCAACCAAAATTCTCCATAGCAACACTTCCTTTCAAGGGGTAATGCCAGGCCCATATGCCCATTGTACGGGCTCTCTACTGCTAGAAGTTGTGTTCGGCTCACCTGACAACTTCCGCTGCGAGAAGTTAACCTTCCACCTCGTCCCATTAACAAGTAGCTATCAAGCACTACTGGGACGCGAAGCCTTCGCCTGCTTTAACGCAATACCGCATTATGCATCCCTTACCATTAAAATGCCCGGTACACGAGGCGTCATCTCCTTATAGGGAAATATCGAGTGTTCCTCGAGCGTGAAAGATTGTGTGGCTGCCTTGACAGCCACACACTAAAACATCTTCACTAAGCAAAGCACCTAAGTAGGTCGTTCGGACCCCGGACACGGTTAGACGAGTCCGGCGTAAACATACAAGGGGCTCCACGCATGTACAAACAAGAGACAATAAAGATCAATTTTATTCATTCTTTGAATTGTACTTTGTTTTTTTATAACGTACATTCGCACGATCCTTTTCAACTAAGTTCCTCTCTTTTCCAGATGAACACCGTGCTATACCCGTCCAGGATACGGCACAACGGAGAAACAGGTGCAGACATGCAGTAGGGACCCGTGACAAGGATTCTTTTCAGATTAAGACCCTGCGTAAACCTTTTTTACTGTCTCTTGTTGATACACATCCCCTGGTTTCTTGCTATAACCAAGGAGGAGGCTGACGTTTTGGCATGGGCCACGTCAGAATTTTGCACGTACCTGGACACCAGGGGCTTATTACCACGGGCATTGTTCGGCCCGTTTTCATAAAGACCGAATACCTTAGGGAGTGTTCGGCGTCTTGAGTTAGGCCTTATATGCATTAGCTCCGAATCATGTCTTTGGTCAAATGTTGGGTTTGCCCGGCTCCTATGTTTTGCTGCCTTACATTCCGCTCTATCGGCTAAGGCAGCACCAGGAGAACTACTGCGATTGTGCCCCGGTTCGGCCAGGCGAGCACCTCAATAGAGAAAGCCGAAAACTGACTGTCATGATATAGCGTGAGACTGGTCAACCACTCGATGACCCGCCGGAATCTATAGGATTCCTCCGCATTGACGAAGGACCGTTTCCCGGTCAGGCACATACGCGCCCCAAATTCGGGTGAGTGCGGTGTCCCTAGGGGCTATGTCGTAGCCCCACTGTCAAACTCCTATGGCTAAGTGAAAGTGAAAAAGCATTATAGTCCGGTTTCCTAGTTTGCTGCGCTACCACCTCCTTTATAGGACCAAGACGTTGGATCAAGTGTGAAAATGCGCCTTTTCACAAACACCCCCGCATTATATGCGTGGGGGCTGAAGCCAAAGACTACCATCTTTCAGGTTATATATACATATACACTAGCGGCCGCACAGGAGGTATTTTAATTCTTGAAAGGCACAAGTATAAAAAGCTCTTATATTGTTTCACAATAATACATGTTATTCGAACATAATATCCTTCGAGCACTACGTCTCTATTAAACGAGCGCCCTACAGAACTTCCTGAAAATAGTGCTCGACAGGTACTCGGCTTCCGTCCGAATCTGGGGATGCAATATCGGTGGCCTTCATCTCCGCCCAGTATGTCTTGACACGGGCAAGAGCCATCCGCGCACCCTCTATGCATGCCGACCTCCTCATTGCGTTGATATGCGGCACCGCACCAAGGAACTGCCGCACCAAGCCAAAATAACTCTTCGGCTCGGGCCTTCTCGGCCACAAAAGGCTCACAACATCCTTCATTGCAAGTCCAGACAACCTATTCAGCTCTGCCCATTCGGCCAAGCGATCGGTTAATGGAAGTGGGCGCTCTGGATTATGGAACTGCGACCAAAAAACCTTTTCCATTTCGTGATCCTTTTGATCTCAGAAGTGTTTGGCCGCGTCTGCGGCACTTGCTGCCAAGTCCAGATAAGCATCCTCTGAACTCCACAGTCGGTCCAACTGAGCACATTTAGGATCCACGAATTTCCTCCACAGCAGAAAGGGCTTTCCAGCCGTGATATCTCCAGCCTGACGCAGCTCCTCCTTCATAGCTCTCATCGCAGAGCGAGCATCCTTGGCCTCGGTAGTGGCCTTCTTCAGGTCCTCTTGCACCACTCGATCTTCTTTTTCAAGAAGCTTACAGCGGTCGGCAGCATTCTTCAACTTCACGGCCATCTCAGCCACTTCCTTCTTGCTTCGGCAGTGAGCAGCCTGTTCGGCTTTTAGCTCTTCGGCCGCCTTTAAGGCAGCCGCATCACTCTTTTTGGCCTGCTCCTTGGCCCGGGCGAGCTCCGCCCGTAGGTTCTCCATGGCAGCGGCACCATATGCATCAAGAATACATGTTGTAAGGCACGGGCATCAAGCTCCCCTACCAGGTTTCTGTGGAGAAATTGCATACCTTGCGACTTGTCAAGTCGCTTATTGACAAGCGTGATGTCGACATCCGCCACGTCAAGTTGCCGCTTTAGTTCAGCAAATTCACCAGCCCGACTAGCCACCGGACCCTTTGCCACCTACATCGGAAGGGCGACACATTATACCTGGGATTATGATCGTCGGCGCGCTGTCATTTTTGACAACACACCGAGCCTCAGGGGCTACTATCTACATAGGGCCCATTTTTATATGCGGAACTGTCAAAGGGTACATCATCTTGCGTACCTCAAAGCCTGTCAGTACACTTCTGACGGTTTCGTGCAATCCGCTCTCAGCGGATAAAATCATTTCAATCGCCGTACCCATTAACGCACGGTGATCTTTTGAGATAGATGCTCGCCCGAGCAGATCCTTCAGCTCCTCCGACCGTACACCAGGTGGTGCCGGACTCATCCGATGGCCTTTTTCGAAGGACGGACGCGGAGGGCTTTGAGGGGACATACGACTGCCTTCCGGCCCCGCCGGACTCGGAGAAACCCTCCGTGACGACACCTCAGGGTCGCCCGCCTCGCAAGACGGTATGGCAGGGGGAGGCGTTTCGCTCTCTATCATCTCCGGACGAAGATCCCCCGAAGATGAGCTCTGCTGAGAAGGGCTGAGATCCGAACTGCAAGGTAAAATTTCAGTTATCTTCATTAGAAATAGGGCAGGGATATCCTTTATTTTAAAATAAACTCCCCTTTTTACTTATGGCTCGTTGGAGGGCTGATCCCCTTGGGGGCATAATGCAGCCGAGGCATCTCTCGGCGCAGGACCCTCTGACGAAGATTTCTTCTCCCGCTTTGAGACCATGGTCTCCGGGTCTTCAGAGGCGGTCCTCTTCTTCCCTTGGAGGGAGGGATTCTCGATCCCCCCCTCTCCTGACAGCCTCCTTCGCGGAGGCGGTAGCTTCCTTGTTCCCCCCTTCGCCCTCTTCCGAAGGCGCAACCTCCAGCATCCTGGTTAACACAGGATCCGGCATGGTCTTAGGGAGGGGGGCCGGACACCTGATTAACTTTGCCTTCGCTATCCACTCCTGTTCAAGGAACTACTCTTTTAAAGGGCAAAGTTCGTAATAAATACGGGATAGTGTGTTCGGATACAGGGCTACTTACTTGAGTATCCGGGCGATTGCAGCTCAGACCTGCGTCCTCGGTCAAGTTCGGACACATCGCTTGTGATCCGAAGAGAAGCTTGTACATCTCCACAGGCGTCACGCCCATAAAATGTTGGAGAGCTCGTGGTCCCTCCGGGTTAAATTCCCACAGGCGAAGGGGGTGACGTTTGCAGGGCAGGATGCGACGAATCAGCATGACCTGAGCTACTACGACCAGAGTGATCTCCCTCTCTAGGAGGTCTCGAATGCGGCTCTGCAACAAGGGCACGTCCTTGGACGACCCCCAGTCAAGTCCTTTATTAACCCATGACGCCAGCCGCGGTGGAGGACCCGCGCGAAAGGCAGGTGGCACCACCCATTTGGTGCCCCTGGGAACTGTGATATAAAACCACTCTTGCTGCCATAGGCCGAGCTCCTCTTGAAAAAAGCCCTCGGGCCACGGAGCATCAGCATTCTTGCTTATAACAGCCCCTCCACACTCTTCCTGCTGCCCCTTGATCATCTTCGGCTTCACCTTGAAGGTCTTGAGCCACAATCCGAAGTGAGGGGTAACACGGAGGAAGGCTTCGCATACGACAATGAACGATGAGATGTGGAGGATGGACTCCGGATCCAAGTCATGAAATTCCAACCCATAATAAAACATGAGCCCCCTCACAAAGGGGTCCGTCGGGAAGCCTAGCCCCCGAAGAAAGTGAGACGCAAACAGCACGCTTTCGCTGGGCTTGGGAGTGGGAATAACCTGCCCTTGGGCAGGTAGCCTATGCCAAATTTTGCCAGTTAGATACCTGGCATCTCTTAACTTTAGCACGTCTTCCTCCGTAAAGGAGGAAGGCATCCACCGGCCTTGCAGGTTGGAGCCGGACATCATCGAAGGTCCGAAGCGCCTGAATCTGGAGCTTTGGGTGTTGGAATTCGAAGCGAGGGGCGGATTCGATTGAGATTGAAAGAAAGGAGCGGGGCCTTGGTCTCTTTATAAAGAGGTTGAATACCAAGAGCCTTCCCCGCGACCGTTCGGGACTCTCCCTCGATAGAGGGGGCGAGCCAACGGGCACGATTGGGTTACCCACACCCGTATTGATGAGAATCCCGGAATAAGGGGACATGATCTCTGCTTTGACAAGACGTGCCAAGGAAACCACCTCGCTAAACGCGCTGAGGTGGGACAGTAAAAACGATTCGGATAAAGGCTTGGCCATGGTGTGATGTCACGCCACGGAATACGTCAGCAGATTGAATTTGTGTAAATATTATTCTCTCTATGGTGGTATGTGGAACTTATTTTGCAGAGCCGGACACTATCCTTGTGTTCAAAATCTTCTATGAAGTATTCGGAGGAGGAACCCGCCTTGCAATGCCGAACACAATATGCGTGCCGGACTCGTTGTCATTGAAGCCTGGTTCAGGGGCTACTAAGGGAGTCCTGGATTAGGGGGTGTCCGGGTAGCCGAACTATCACCGTTGGCCGGACTCCTGGACTATGAAGATACAAGATTGAAGACTTCGTCCCGTGTCCGGATGGGTCTTTCCTTGGTGTGGACGGCAAGCTTGGCGATACGGATATGTAGATCTCCTACCATTGTAACCAACTCTGTGTAACCCTAACCCTCTTTGGTGCCTATATAAACCGGAGGGTTTTAGTCCGTAGGACGAACAACAATCATACCATAGGCTAGCTTCTAGGGTTTAGCCTCTCCGATCTCGTGGTAGATCTACTCTTGTACTACCCATATCATGAATATTAATCAAGCAGGAGTAGGGTTTTACCTCCATCGAGAGGGCCCGAACCTGGGTAAAAACATCGTGTCCCTTGTCTCCTGTTACCATCCGCCTAGACGCACAGTTTGGGACCCCCTACCTGAGATCCGCCGGTTTTGACACCGACAGTTACCCATACCCGTATTGATGAGGATCCCGCGATAAGGGGGACACGATCTCTGCTTTGACAAGACGTGCCAAAGAAACCGCCTCGCAATGTGTGCGGTAGCTGGTTATAAAAAACCGGTTCGAATAAAAGCCGGGCTGTGGCGTGGTGTCATGCTCCGAAGAGTTTTCAGCAGATTAGATTCATGGATTATTATTCTCTCTACAGCGGTATGTGAAATTTGTCTTGCAGAGCCGGACCCGGTCCTTGTGTTCGGAATTTATCTTGGAGTATTTGGAGATGGAACCCGCCTTGCAATGTCAAAGACAATCTGCACGCTGGACTCATCGTCATTGAAGCCTGGTTCAGGGGCTACTGAGGGATTCCTAGATAGGGGGGGTATCCGGACAGCCGGACTATTTACTTTGGTCGGACTGTTGGACTATGAAGATACAAGATTGAAGACTTCGTACCGTGTCCGGATGGGACTCTCCTTTGCGTGGAAGGCAAGCTTGGCGATTCGGATGATAGATCTCCTTCTCTGTAACCGACTCTGTGTAACCCTATCCCCCTCCAGTGTCTATATAAATCGAAGGGTTTAGTCTGTAGGACGAGAACAACAATCATACCATAGGCTAGCTTCTAGGGTTTAGCCTCTATGATCTCGTGGTAGATCAACTCTTGTAGTACTCATATCATCAAGATCAATCAAGCAGGAAGTAGGGTATTACCTCCATCGAGAGGGCCCAAACCTGGGTAAAACATTGTGTCCCTAGTCTCCTGTTACCATTAGCCTTAGACGCACAATTTGGGACCCCCTACCCGAGATCCGTCGGTTTTGACACCGACACTATTCTCCTCCATCTTTTAGGAGAAGTACTTGCAGAGGTCTCATACCTCTAGACACGTTCATGAGTCTGAAATACCAATTTCAGCTCTTGGATCATCTCATATGTTTCGTGGTATTCAAAACATTTTTGAAGTCCCGGTTCTAAGCCGTAAAGCATGGTGCACTAAACTATCATGTAGTTATCATATTGAGCTAGCCAAACGTTCATAACATCTGCATCTACTCATGTAATAGGTCTGTCACCTAGCGGTGCATCAAGGACATAATTCTTCTATGCAGCAATGAGGATAAACCTCAGATCATGGACCAAGTCTGCATCATTGCTACTATCATCTTTCAGCTTAGTTTTCTCTTGGAGCATATCAAAAAACATAGGGGAGTTACAACGCGAGCTATTGATGTAAAACATAATTTGCAAATACTATCAGGACTAAGTTCATGATAAATTAAGTTCAATTAATCATATTACTTAAGAACTCCCACTTAGATAGACATCCCTCAAGTCATCTAAATGATACGTGATCCAAATCAACTAAACCATGTCCGATCATCACGTGAGATGGAGTAGTCATTAATGGTGAACACCTCTATGTTGATCATATCCATTATATGATTCACGTTCAACCTTTCGGTCTCCAGTGTTCCAAGGCCATGTCTATACATGCTAGGCCATCAAGTTTAACCCGAGTATTCCACATGTGCAAAAATGGCTTGCACCCGTTGTATTTGAACGTAGAGCTTATCACACCCGATCATCACATGGTGTCTCAGCACGAAGAACTTTCGCAATGGTGCATACTCGGGGAGAACACTTATACCTTGAAATTTAGTTAAGGGATCAACTTATAGTGCTACCACCGTACTAAGAAAAATAAGATGCATAAAGATAAACATCACATGCAATCAAAATATGTGACATGATATGGACATCATCATCTTCTGCTTTTGATCTCCATCACCAAAGCAACATCATGATCTCCATCTTCACCGGCTTGACAGCTTGATCTCCATTGTAGCGTCATGGTCGTCTCGCCAACTATTGCTTCTATGACTATCGCTACCGCTTAGTGATAAAGTAAAGCAATTACATGGCGTTTGCATTTCATACAATAAAGCGACAACCATAAGGATCCTGCCAGTTGCCGATAACTTCTACAAAACATGATCATCTCATACAACAATGTATATCACATCATGTCTTGACCATATCACATCACAACATGCCTTGCAAAAACAAGTTAGACGTCCTCTACTTTGTTGTTGCAAGTTTTGCGTGGCGGCTACGGGCTTCTAGCATGAACCATACTTACCTATGGCACAATAACCACAACGGCCGCTTCATCCAACAATACCGCCGAATCAAAATAAGACATTGGTGGTAAGCAGTATGATGATCACCACCCACAACTCTTTGTGTTCTACTCATGCATATCATCTACGCATAGACCTGACTCTGATGCCACTGTTGGGAAACGTAGCATGCAATTTAAAAAAGTTTCCTACGCTCATGCAAGATCTATCTAGGAGATGCATAGCAACAAGAGGGGGAGAGTGTGTCCACGTACCCTCGTTGACCGAAAGCGGAAGCGTTTTCTCAACGCGGTTGATGTAGTTGAACGTCTTCTCGTTCCGACTGATCGAGTACCGAACGTACGACACCTCTGAGTTCTGCACATGTTCAGCGTGATGACGTCCCTCGAGCTCTTGATCCAGCAGATGGTCGAAGGTGTAGATGAGTTCCGTCAGCACGACGGCGTGGTGACGGTGATGATGATGTGATCCAGGCAGGCCTTCGCCTAAGCACCACGAGAATATGACCGGAGGCGTAAACTATGGAGGGGGCGCCGCACACAGCTAAGAGCAATTGGTGTGTCTCATAGGGGCGCCCCCCGTATATAAAGGAGGGAGGGAGAGGAGGCCGGCCTAGGCGCGCCCCAAGTGGGGAGGAGTCCCACTTGGACTCCTAGTTGGATTCAGCCCCCCTTCCTTCTATCAGAGGGGAAAAGGGGGAAGGAGAGGGATTAGGAGAAGGAAAGGGGGGTGGCACCCCCTTCCTTAGTCCAATTCGTCCTCCTCCCTTGTGGGGGCGCACCAACCCCTTGTGGGCTGGTTAGCCTCCCTCCTATGGCCCATATGGCCCATATCTTTCCCTGGCGGGTTCCGGTAACCCCTCGGTACTCCGGTATGTACGTGATACACTCCGAAACCCTCCCGGTGTCTAAATACTACCTTCCAAAATATCAATCTTTACCTCTCGACCATTTCGAGACTCCTCATCATGTCCGTGATCTCATCCGGGACGCCGAACAACCTTCGGTCACCAAAACACATAACTCATATAATACATATCGTCATCGAACGTTAAGCATGCGGACCCTACGGGTTCAAGAACTATGTAGACATGACCGAGACACCTCTCCGGTCAATAACCAATAGTGGAACCTAGATGCTCATATTGGTTCCCACATATCCTACAAAGATCTTTATTAGTCGACCCGCTATGTCAACATACGTTATTCCCTTTGTCATCGGTATGTTACTTGCCCGAGATTCGATCGTCGATATCTTAATACCTAGTTAAATCTTGTTACCGGCAAGTCTCTTTACTTGTTCCGTAATGCATCATCCCGTAACTAACTCATTAGTCACATTGCTTGCAAGGCTTATAGTGATGAGCATTACCGAGAGGGCCCAGAGATACCTCTCCGATACACAGAGTGACAAATCCTAATCTCGATCTATGCCAACCCAACAAACACCTTCGGAGACACCTGTAGAGCATTTTTATAATCACCCAGTTACGTTGTCACATTTTATAGCACACAAGGTGTTCCTCTGGTATTCGGGAGTTGCATAATCTCATAGCTAGTCTAAGGAACATGTATAAGTCATGAACAAAGCAGTAGCAATAAAACTGTAACGATCATAATGCTAAGCTGACGGATGGGTCTTGTCCATCACATCATTCTCCTAATGATGTGATCTCGTTCATTAAATGACAACACATATCCATGGTTAGGAAACATAACCATCTTTTATTAACGAGCTAGTTAAGTAGAGGCATACTAGGGACACTATGTTTTGTCTATGTATTCACACATGTACTAAGTTTCGGGTTAATACAATTCTAGTATGAATAATAAAAATTTATCATGATATAAGGAAATAAAAATAACAACTTTATTATTGCCTCTAGGGCATATTTCCTTCAGTCTTCTCTCCACTTGTCACTTGGTAAAGATGTGGTCCAGCCATCAAAGATTGGCAGTTCCTAGACCACTTCTTTGCTTCTTCCAGTTTCTCAGAATATGTAGGACAAATCTCCCATTTGATAGTTTCAGTTTTTGTTCTATTTGCATTGAACTTGACCATTAACTTAGTCCTAATTCCATCAACCATGGTCCTTATTGGCTTAGCCCTGACATCTAGGACACACCTATTGAAAACCTCACTTAGATTGTTAACAACTAAGTCTGTCTTGCAGTTCATATCCATGGCATGTCTGGACCAAGTGTGTTTGGGTATTTTGCTAAGTGTAAGATTGAAAGTAGGTCTAGAGGGGGGTGATTAGACTACTTGACCAAATAAAAATCTAGCCTTTTCCCAATTTTAAGTGTTGGCAGATTTTAGCAACTAGTACAAGTCAAGCAATCAACCTACACATGCATTTCTAAGAGTGTAGCGGCCGAAAGTAAAACATTGCATTTGAAGGTAAAGGGAAGGGTTTGGAGAAGGCAAACGCAATGTAGACATGGAGATTTTTGGCATGGTTCCGACAGGTGGTGCTATCATACATCCACGTTGATGGAGACTTCAACCCACGAAGGGTAACGGTTGCGCGGGTCCACAGAGGGCTCCACCCATGAAGGGTCCTCGAAGAAGCAACCTTGTCTATCCCACCATGGCCATCGCCCACGAAGGGCTTGCCTCACTTGGGTAGATCTTTGCGAAGTAGGAGATCTCCTTGCCCTTACAAACTTCTTGGTTCAACTCCACAATCTTGTCGGAGGCTCCCAAGCGACACCTAACCAATCTAGGAGACACCACTCTCCAAAAGGTAATAGATGGTGTGTTGATGATGAAATCCTTGCGCTTGTGCTTCAAATGATAGTCTCCCCAACACTCTAATTCTCTCACTGATTTGGATATGGTGGAAAGAAGATTTGAGTGGAAAGCAACTTGGGGAGGGCTAGAGATCAAGATTCTTGTGGTTGGATTGGAATGTCTTGGTCTCAACACATGAGTAGGTGGTTCTCTATCAGAAAATGAGTAGTGGAAGTGTAGGCACGTTCTGATGGCTCTCAGACAACTGGAGAAGGGGGTGGCGGGGAATATATAGCCTCCACACAGAATCCAATTGTTACACACATTTGATCCAACTCGGTCAGACCGAATAGAAGAACTCGGTGAGACCGATTTAGTTCAAAATGTGAACATTAGGAATCTCGGCGGGACCGACGGGAACAACTCGGTGGGACCGATGTGCTAGGGTTAGGGCAAAACCTCATCACAGTGAGACCGATTGCATTAACTCGGTGAGACCGATTTCAGCAAAGAGCAAACAGAGAGTTGGTCAAGCAAACTTGGTGGGACCGATTGCACATTTAGGTGAGACCAAAATAATTACAATAGGCAACACAGAGTTTGCAAGGCCATCTCAGTGAGACCGAGATCCTATCGGTGTGAACGAATTGTCTAGGGTTTCTGGCAGTGGCTATGTCAACTGAACTCGGTGGCGCATGATGGATCAAATTGGTGGGGCCGAGTTTGATTTTGAGTTTTGGACAAGTGTGGAAATTGTAAAGTGGCTGAGGGTTTTGGAGCAATATCACTAAGCACTTTGAGCTAGTAGACCATTAAGCTACACCTCATCCCCTTTTAATAGTATTGGCTTTCCTATGGACTCAGTATGATCTTGGATCACTAAATTGAAAATGAAGAGTCTCGAGGTTTTGCCAATCTTTGTCCTTAGCATTCTAAGGGCTCCACATCTCTAGTCCATGCCATGCCAATCATTGAACTTTCTGAAATATTTAACTTGAAAGGATATTAGTTCAATGAGCTATATGTGGTTATGAAGTACCAAAACCACCCGGGGATTAGTTGCACTTTTAGTCTCCCCCATTTTGGTAATTGATGACAATATATAGATCAAAGCTTCGACAAATGATAATATGAATGAAATACATCGTCGCTTTGAGAAGTACGGGATAAGAAAGACCCCCCCCTAAATATGTGCATTATTTAAAATTTTCTTTTGAATGTGAATGCACAATCGATTAGGATCACGGGTCACTCTTCTATATCACATATATCTTGGTGGAGCGCTCAAAATGATAAGAGTTAGATAACATGCACTCATCACCAAGGGTAAACATGATTGATCATACACAAATATCATAGATATCATCATGCAAGAACACATTAAGGCATAGTATGATCAAACACATGATCACAAGAGTATCTCATGAGCATAACACAAATTGTAGCATAGGAATCAAACAACCAAACGATCAAAGTAGCAAGAGTAGCAAATGAAACCAACAAAAGGCAAAACATTCTCTCTCTCTAGAAGCCTAATGATCTATACACTTTCTCCCCCTTTGGCAGCAAGTTACCAAAAAGCTTGAAAATGCATAGTGCTATATGACACTCTAGGCACGATCTCCAAGAGCTCTTGAAGGGGTCTTCTGGCTAGTTGCTCCGATGTGCGTAGATGGCGTGGAGAGGAGGGCATCTGCAAATCCTTCGGCAGATGTTTGTGGAGTTGGAGGAGTTGAAACTGGAGGTGCAATTGTGGCAGTTGCTGTAGGTGCTGAAATAGAAGTCCTGGTGTCACTAACAACTGGCACTACTGAAGATCTTTGTGCCCTTGGCACTCTCTGGAAAGTATCAGTGGTAGGTCTATCATTCTTGTTCTCAACTTCTTCCTAGAGCTTCTCCACAGTGATCTGAATCTCTGTGACCTTCACATCTAGATCATGAAACTTTGTCTCAATGATCCTCTCAAGACTCTCTTGATTTTGAGTTAGGGTGGCCAAGCCCTTCTAAATTCTCACTGTAGCCTCAAGTAGATAACTGAGTTGATCCTGGTTGGTTTTGAGCATCACTATAGAAGCATCTGGTGCACTGGCTGCCTTTGCTGCTTTTGCAGCCTTTGCTCTCTCTCTTCTCATGAGCTTCTGCATAATTTGGATGAGATGCATCCATGACAACCTCATTGTCCTCAAAATCTAGCCTCAGGGGAAGATGCTCTTTATCAAGAAGATATGTCCCGATTCCCATCATGGAATTGATCAACATTTGTATGTGAGGGGCATATCCACATGATCTCTTTTGATCAGTAGTTGTTCTCTTCACAGTCTCAATAATCAAACTCATCACTTTGAACTTCTGAGGTACATCAAACATGTGGATCAAGTTGATTGAGTGACCACAGATCATTCTATGATCTCTTGACTTGGGCAGAAGAGTGTGCCTCAAGATGGTGTTGATGGTGGTCAGACCAGACAACAGATAGTAGATGGATCCAAACTTATGTATCTCTAGGGCATCATCAGGAATTTCCTTGTACATGTGAGCCATGGAGTTGTGATCCTTCCTAGGCTTGGCATATACATCAGTGTCATTCTCCTCTTCCTTTGGGGCATTGATCAACTTGGCCCATTCAGAGATTGTAGATTGATACTTTGTACCTTCAGTCATCTAGACAAACCTTCCATCTGGGTAGAAGTGAGTAGTGGAATAGAATTGCATGATCATCTCATCGTTCCACTTGGTTAACTTCTGACCAAACAACTTGTCCACTTCATTCATCCTGAAGCTCTCATGCACACCTGGGAAGTAGTCCTCATTGTCATCAATAAATTTCCAATCAACCCACTTCATATCACAGACAATGGGCTTCTTGTATAACAAGATAGTCTCATAGAAATCCTGATGTTCATTGGTGTGGAAACGATAGTCTACAATAGTTCTCCTCCTGGTGGCATAGGGATCATTCTTTCTCTAGAGTCCCAAATCTGCATCCTTCCTTATCTTCATATTTTCTGCCACTGGATGATCATCACTATGATCTGGAATCTCGGGCTTCCGTTTTTTGAGCACTTGTTGCTCTTCTTCTTCTTGAACTTCAGGAACTAGGGCCTTATTCTTCTCAGCAGCATGGATGTTCCTTGTTGATCTCTTGGGTGCAGATGCTTTGGGGGCTTGAGCTTGAGTTGGAGGCTTGGGGGAAGACTTAGGCTTTGATGGAGCAGCCCCAGTCCTTGTGGCATCCCCCATAAGCTTTTAAGTCTTTGCAGGAGGTGCAACGGGCTCTTCCTCCTCCTCTTCTTCCTCAAAGTCTCTCATCATAGATGGTTTGCCAATGACTCTGGCAATTGTCTTTCTGACTCTCTCCTTCCTCTTCTTTCCTCTAGCAGCCTCTTCCTCTCTTGGTTCAAGAGTGAACTCCATGGTTTCTTGAGTGGAGGCTCTGGCTTTTGACATAGGCTTCCTCTTAGCAGGAGCTTTCACCTTCATTCCAGGCTTGGTGGCAGCAACAACATACTCTCTCTTGAGTACTTTCTTCTTGGAGTTCACCTCCTCCTCGGCAACAAAGTCCTCATCCTCAGATTCAGAAGTTCTCTTTTTCTTTGTCCTGGTGGTTGCCTTTGGCAAGTTGCTGGGAGTGCTTCTGCTCCCCTCACTGAGGTTTACTTGCTCTTTAGACCTGTTCTGGCTGTCACTGGCCTCTGACATTGCTGAAACTGACCCTGTGAATAGAGATATAGTGGATGAGCATCACAAAGTATGACTTGTTTTGCCAAAAATATTGAGACAAAAACTTAATTTTAGTTTTCTGCAGAAAGCATTTCGGAGCTACCAATTTGACAAACTTGATGACACCGAAGCACAAACAGAGTCTAAACAAACAGTTTTGGTCAAACTGAAATGCAGTTTGGTGACTCCGAGATGCCAGGGTTTCACAGAGTAAGTGATTTCGGTTGCATCAATTAGTACACTTCGGTTAGACCGAGTTGTACTTGTGGAATGGCCAGGGCCAAATCACTGTGACCGAGATCCTCAGATCGATCGGTCCGAGATGAGTTCGGCGGAAACCTAACCCTAAGTTTTTGCATCAAATCTATTCTAATGGATTCGTTTGGTGGATAGATTGATCTCATACGTGGGAAGAACAATGGAAATGATCTTTGTGCAAGAATCAGAATAATGGAATGCATAAAGAGGTCAAGTTTGTACCCTAACTTGGTGATGAACTTGCTACGGCGGCAACGGCGGTGAGAATCCCGTTGACGGCGGCGGAGACCAGCGGCAGGGGGTCACTGGCGATGACGGTGATGATCCGGAGACCAAGGGGGGGGGCAGCCGAGATGGGAGGCACGGTCGAGTGTTTGGAGGAATTTCCTAATTTTCAACCTGCGGTATATATACCCAGTCACTGTCGGTGTGATCGAGTGGAACGACTCGGTGGCACCGAGATACAAAAACTGCTAGCAGTTGCTGCAACTCGGTGTGACCGAATTGTTCAAACTTTGTAATGTAACGTGAATAGGTTTTGGAAGTTAAGCCCTTGACGGATCGGTGGCTCCGAGTGCTCCTCACCCGGAGGGTTCGAATTCGAATTGTTCACACTTTGGAATGTAACATGAATAGACTTTTAGACGAGAAAATCATAGATATCTAGAGGGAGTACTTAGGCATTCTTGTCCATCCATTTGGCAAAAGAAAAACCAAACAATCAAAGAAACAAATGGATGTCCTCGAATGAAGAGAATTATGCAACCAACATGCTCAAACAATAAGATGGCAAATAAAACATGTGGAAAGCATGCACAAACACTCTAGCCTATCAAGCAATTTGCGATGACTAGGTTATCTATATATGAGTATATTGACTTAAGAGTCAAATGACAACATTTGATCATAGGTCATACTCATCGTTTAAGCACAAGTGGGTTACCACTTTTACATAAAGCATTGTTGTGTTCACACCATTAGAGTTGCTTTAGATCAATTCTTAGAGCAAAACTCCCCCTAGATGTGATATCCCCCCCTATAGGGATGAACTAACCTTGGGTTTTGTCGATGACGACTTCATATAGGTGTTGAAGATGTGGATGCTCAATGCTGATGTAGATCATTTGGAGCAATCCATTGGAATGAGTTGCACTTTCAATACCTACAAGGGTTAGTCCCACAAGGAACACACAAGGATATCCATAGACATAGAGTGAAACACACATATGATTGTTGGAAATATGCCCAAGAGAGAGTAATAAAGTGGTTATTATTATATTTCCTTGTTCATTATAATCGTTTATTATCCATGCTATAATTGTAATGGTCGGAAACTCAAATACATGTGTGGATAGATAGACAACAACATGTCCCTAGCAAGCCTCTACCGGACTAGCTCGTTGATCAAAGATGGTTATGGTTTCCTAGCCATGGACATGAGTTGTCATCTGATAATGGGATCACATCATTAGGAGAATGATCTGATGGACAAGACCCAAACTATGAACGTAGCATATGATTGTATCAAGTTTATCGCTATCGTTTTTCTGCATGTCAGGTATATGTTCCTATGACCTTGAGATCATGCAACCCACTAACATCGCAGGAGTGCCTTGTGTGTACCAAATGTTGCAGCGTAACTGGGTGACTATAAAGGTGCTCTACAGGTATCTTTGAGGGTGTCTGTTGAGTTGGCATGGATCAAGACTGGGATTTGTCACTCCATATAACAGAGAGGTATCTCAGGGCCCACTCGGTAATACAACATCACAATAAGATGGCAAGCAATGTGACCAATGAGTTAGTCATAGGATCTTGTATTACGGAACGAGTAAAGAGACTTGCCGATAATGAGATTAAACTAGGTATGGAGATACCGAAGATCGAATCTCGGGCAAGTAACATACCGATAGACAAAGGGAACTGCCTACGGGATTAGCTTAATCCTTGACATTGAGGTTCGACGGGTAAGATCTTCGTATAATATATAGGAACCAATATGGGAATCTAGGTCCCTCTATTGGTTATTGACCATATAGGTGTCTCGGTCATGTTTGCATAGTTCTCAAACCCGCAGGGTCTACACACTTAACGTTTGGTGATGATATAAGTATAGTTGAGCCACTATGGTGGTTACCAAAGGTTGTCCGGAGTCCCGGATGAGATCTCAGATGTGACGAGGAACTTCAGAATGGTCCGGAGGTGAAGATTGATATATTGGACAAAGGGTATTTGAGTCCAGAATTGTTCCGGAGGTACCGGGTGATGACCAGCGTCACCGAAAGAGGTTTCGGGGGCCCCGACAAGTGCTGGGGGGCCCCATGGGCCAAGGGGAGAGGGAAAACCAGACCACTAAGGGGCTGAGCGCCCCCATGCCATCTCACGTAACCAGGAGGGTTGGGGGTGCCCCCTTAGGGCTTCCCACCTCCTAGCTTGGGGGCAAGTCACCCTAGGGGAGATCCCATCTGCCCTGGCCGCCGCCCCCTAGGGGAAACCCTAGGGGCGCCACCCCTCCTCCCTTCCCCTATATATAGAGAGGTAGAGAGAGGGCAGCCGCACCCCAGAGAATATCTCCACGCCACGGCGCTGCCTCTATCTCCTTTGCATCCCTCGTCCTCTCCGTAGCGCTTAGCGAAGCTCTGCTGAGATTCTTCCACCACCGCCGCCACCATACCATTGTGCTACTGGAGGACTCGAGCTACTACTTCACCATCACTCACTGGATCAAGGAGGTGAAGGCGTCATCAAGCCGTACGTGTGTTGAGCATAGAGGAGCCGTCCGCTCGGCACTTGAATCGGAGTTCGTGGGACGAATCATGATTGGATCGCAAAGACGTTCAACTACATCAACTGCGTTTCTTAGTGCTTCCGCTTAGCGATCTATAAGGGTATGTAGATGCAATCTCTCCTCTCGTAGATGTTCATCTCCAAGATTGATTTTGGTGAGCGTAGGAAATTTTTTGTTTCCCATACAACGTTCCTCAACAGTGGCATCATGAGCTAGGTCTATGCGTAGATGACATCACGAGTAGAACACAAAGGAGTTTGTGGGCATTGATATTCAGATTGCTTCCTTCCTTGGTCTTTTCTCGATTCGGCGGTATTGTGGTATGAAGCGGCCTGGACCAACCTTACATGTCCACGTACATGAGTCTGGTTCCATCGACAGACATGTGACTTAGTTGCATAAAGTTGGCTGGCGGGTGGCTGTCTCTCTCACCTTAGTTGAATCGGATTCGACAAAGGTGGTCCTTGTAGAAGGTTAAATAGCAACTTGCATATCACCATTGTGGCTTTGCATAGGTAAGACTCGTTCTTGCTATATACCCATAGCAGCCACGTAAAACATGCAACAACAATTAGAGGACGTCTAACTTGTTTTTGCAGGGTATGTTGTGATATGATATGGCCAAAAACATGAGGAGATATATTTGATGTATGAGATGATCATGTTTGTAATAGTTTATATCGACTTGCATGTCGATGCATACGGCAACCGGCAGGAGCCATAGGGTTGTCTTTAATTATTGTATGACCAGCGTGTCAATCATTAAGCACTATGTAATGCTTTACATTATCACTAATCGGTAGCAATAGTAGTAGAAGCATGGTTGGCGTGACAACCCCGATGGTGGCACGATGGTAGAGATCATGGTGTCATGCCAGTGACGATGGAGATCATGCCGGTATTTTGGAGATGGAGATAAAAAGCACAAGTTGATGGCCATATCATGTCACTTATGATTTGCATGTGATGTTAATCCTTTTATGCATATTATTTTTCTTAGGACGATGGTAGCATTATAAGGTGACCCCTCACTAAAATTTCAAGATAAAATTGCATTCTCCCCAAGTGTGCACCATTGCGAAAGTTCATCATTTTGAAGCACCACGTGATGATCGGGTGTGATAGACTCTATGTTCACATACAACGGGTGCAAGCCAATGTTGCACATGTGGAACACTTGGGTTAAACTTGACGAGCCTAGCATGTACACACATGGCCTCGGAACACAAGAGACCGAAAGGTCGAACACGAGTCATATAGCAGATATGATCAACATGGAGATGTTCACCATTGAAACCACCTCATCTCACATGATGATCGGACTTGGGTTGGTGAATTTGGATCGTGTTACACTCGGACAACCGGGGGGATGTTGATTTGAGTGGGAGTTCTTAGGTAATATGATTAATTGAACTCATTATCATGAACAATAGTCCAAAGTTGCCTTTGCAAATTTATGTTGTAGATCAATGGCTCGCGTAGTAGCTCCTCTAAATTTCAATGCTTTCCTAGAGAAAGCTAAGTTGAAAGATGATGGAAGTAACTTTGTGGAATGGGCCCGTAATCTGAGGATTATCCTCAGGGCTTCCCATAAGTCTTATGTCCTTGATGCACCGCTTGGTGCGCCACCCCCTCCAGCGACTGTGGACGTTGTGAACGCCTGGTAGTCACGTGTTGATGACTACAAGTTCAGTGCACCATGCTGTATGGCTTAGAGCAAGGACTTCAAAGGCGTTTTGAACGTCATAGAGCACATGAGATGTTCCAAGAGTTGAAGTTTATCTTTGGGAAGAATGCCTGAATCGAGAGGTATGAGACATCCAATAAGTTCTATGCTCTCAAGATTGAGGAGGACGGGTCTGTCAGTGAGCACATACTCAGAATGTCTGGGTACTACAACCATCTGGCCAAATTGGGAATTGAACTCCCGCCTGAGGCTGTCATTGACAGAGTTCTTCAATCGCTACCACCTAGCTACAAGAGCTTTGTGTTGAACTATAACATGCAAGGGATGAATGTAACACCCCGGATGTAACTTTCCATCTTTGTAACTCCAACTCTTGCCATTTTCGGCTATGTGTTATAATATTCCCTATGTGGTTGGGTTTTGTCTTTTGTTTTGCATTTTGTTCATGTCATGCATTTCATCTCATGGCATCTTGCGCACTGCATCGGCATCGTTTTCTTAAAACTTGCATCCACTCGTAGTTGCCGCTTCTTCCGTGTCTCGGTTGACCTTCTCTCAGATCAACCGGACCGCTCTCTTCTCTCTCTTTTCTGAGCTCATCAAATCCCTTGCCTTCGTTGACCGTGAGAGCTTATGATGGGCTAAGTTGGGACACCCCTGCAGGGTATTATCTTTCGAAAGTCGTGCAAGCGGTTATGAGGCAGATGGGAATTTTTTAATGTCCGGTTGTAGAGAACTTGACACTTGACTTCATTAAAATGCATCAACCGCGTGTGTAGCCGTGATGGTCTCTTCTCGGCGGAGTCCGGGAAGTGAACATGGTTTGGGTTATGAATGAACGTAAGTAGTTTCAGGATCACTTTTTGATCACTTCTAGCTTCTCGACCTACGCGTTGCTCTTCTCTCTCTCACTTGTGTATGTTAGCCACCATATATGCTTAGTGCTTGCTGCAGCTCTACCATATTACCCCTTTTCCTACCCATGAGCTTAAATAGTCTTGATCTCGTGGGTGTGAGATTGCTGAGTCCTCGTGACTCACAGATTCTACCAAAACAGGTGCAGGTACCAAGGATACCAGCGCAAGTGGCGCAACCGAGCTCAAGTGGGAGTTTGACGAGGACCTTGGTCGTTACTACGTTTCATTTCCAGATGATCAGTAGCGGAGCCCAGTCGGGAAGATCGGGGATCTAGCATTTAGGGTTGTCTTCTTTTCATTTGGATTTGACCGTAGCCGGTCTATGTGTATTTTGAATGATGTATGATCTTAATTATGTATTGTGTGAAGTGGCGATTGTAAGCCAACTCTCTTATCCCATTCTTGTTCATTACATGGGATTGTGTGAAGATGACCCTTCTTGCGACAAAACCACCATGTGGTTATGCCTCTAAGTCGTGCTTCGACACGTGGGAGATATAGCCGCATCGTGGGTGTTATGTGTTTCACGTGTCACAGCTTCGCAAGTGCTTCAAGACTCCTGAACGCACTATCAACTTTGAATAAATTGACCTCCAAGAAGATCTCACTTATCATGAGCACCCCGTTGCTATTCTTGAAGAAACCGAGCGCAAGACTCTCAACAAGTCAATCAAATTCCTGAAAGTGAAGTGGTCACACCATTCCGACTGAGAAGCCACCTGGGAGCGCGCGGATCACCTCCGTTCCGAATATCCGGAGTTCTTTCAGTCCTAGATCTCGAGACGAGATCCTCTTGTAGTGGTGGAGTGTTGTAACACCCCGGATGTAACTTTACATCTTTGTAACTCCAACTCTTGCCATTTTCGGCTATGTGTTATGATATTCCCTTCGTGGTTGGGTTTTGTCTTTTTTTGCATTTTATTCATGTCATGCATCTCATATAATGTCATCATGTGCATCTCATTTGCATACGTGTTCGTCTCATGCATCCGAGCATTTTCCCCGTTGTCCGTTTTGCAATCCGACACTCCCACATGCACCGGCGCAGCCCTCTTGTCTCTTTTCGTGTGCGGGTGTTAAAACATTCTCGGAATGGAACGAGGCTTGCCAAGTGGCCTTGGTACACCACCGGTAGACCACCTGTCAAGTTTCGTGTCATTTGGAGCTCGTTTGATACTCCAATGGTTAACCGCATAACCGCAAAGGCCTCTTTTGGGTTGCAGCCCAACACCCCTCCAAAACAGCCCAATAACCCATCTAAGTAACTTCCATGCTCTCCGTCATCGGATCACGATCGTGTGGGCGAAAACTACACCTCATTTGGAGTCTCCTAGCTCCCTCTACCTATAAATATGTGCACCCCTCCGAAATTTCCGGATCCCGAAACCCTAGCCCGCTCCCTCTCCGCCGCCGGACACGTCCGGGCGGAGCCGGACACGTTCGCTGCCACGCCCTAGCCACTCTGGACGTGCCACGTGGCGTGCCGCCGCCTCCCACCGCCGAAGCCCGCCGGGCCCGAGGTCGGCCCCCGCGGCCCGCACCGTGCCGCTCCGTGGCCCGCACCGCGTGCCCCGACCGCCGTCGCCCCCGCCGGCCGCCGCCGCACCGCGCCGCCCCGCGCCCGTCCGCCGCCGCCGCACGCCCCGGCCGCTGCAGTCCTCGCCGGCGACCGCGCCCCGGCCAGATCCGAGCGCCCGGGCCGGCCCCGACCCCGTCTTCAGCCTCCTCCCGCACCAACTCTGGCGAGCCGCCACCGGCCCGCCTCGATCCACGCGAGCCCGATCCAGATCTGGAACCTAGGTTGACCTTGTTTTTTTGTCAAGTCTGCATTATTTTTAGCCCTGTTCATCGCATCATAACTCCGTCATCGTAGCTCTGTTTCATGCGCACAATATACCGAAATGTTCGTCAGGGTGTGCTCTTCATTTTGTTCCATTGGGCCATGTTCATTTTAGGTCATCTAGATGCCCAAATCTCTGATGCAAGAGTGCTATATGATGTTAGTTTCTGATTCTTAATAGAATGTGTGCATTTGTCATTTTTGCTACATTTATTGTGTGCATCTTATGGGCATGAGCTCTACAGGTGTTTTGTTCTATGTCATGCCATCTTTACAGAGGTGCTTGCCATGTATTTTTGTGATCAATGTGGTGACTAGCACAAGCATGCAAACTAGGCCTCGTGATGTTGCTGATTTTAGTCCCTGTTCTGCCGTTATTTTGATGCCATGTAAACTTGATGCTACAGAGAGTTCCATGCATATTTTGAGGTACTTCAGTAAGGATGTTTTGAACATATGGATATGCTCTATCCATTCATGCCCCTGTTTGCAATTATGGAGTAGTCTAGCATGTCATTTTTGTGCTCTACTTTTGCTATAAATTATTTCCTGGCAGATTGTTCACATGTTATTCAATTTTGCCAAGGTTGTTGTAGTTGATCCTTGCATGCTATGAACTTGTTCTTGCCATGGATAGCTTCATAAACATGTCTTCTTGCTGATTCTATGCTTATCTTGTCATGCAATGACTTGTGGTGAGTGAATCGAGCTCGCGAAGATGCCTTCATAATTCGGTCAATGCCATGCTCTGTTTGCTGAATCTGTTAACGAAACTTGCTATGTTTACATGGGTGCCATCATATTTTCTGATCCTTTTTGGCTCATGGTCATTAAGGGACTTTTGTTCTATGCTTTGAGTAGAATCATGCCATGTCTTGTTTTGATATTATAAGTTCCTGTAGCATGTTGATTGCTTGCTCTGAACATTGCTACCTGATGCTGTTTATGCCATGTCCAAGCTGATATCTTTTGCACTTTTGCCATGCTTGTTTGAACCTGTTATGGTGTGATTTAGCTGTAGCTCAGTGTTCCTCTTTTGTCAAGCATCTCCTGTAAATTACTTCCATATGCTTTATTATTATGTTGGGGTGTTGTAGCATAGTTTCTTGTTGCATGCTAAGTAGCATCGTGCTGTTAATCGAAGATTTGTGTCATTTTTGTTTTGCTTACCATTTGCAAACCGTGCATCCGTTCCCGGAGATCTTTATATCGACTTCAACCGAAATCATCTCATCTTTCCAGTGGCATACTTGGTTTGCCAAGTTGATGCCTTGTTCATCATTTTCCTTCCGGAGCACGCATATGCATTGCATATCACATCTCGCATATCATGACATGTATTGCATCATGTTGCTTGTGCATTGCACCGTGATTTATTGTGGTTCCTTTGCTTGTGTTCTTGCTTTGGGTAGAGCCGGGAGACGAGTACGTGCATGAGGAACCCGTTGAGTACGCTAACGAGGATCAAGCCTTCGACAACTCTAAGAGCTTTTCAGGCAAGATGACCATACCTTCGATATCACTTCTATCTTTGCTTTGCTAGTTGCTCGCTCTATCACTATGTTAGCTCTACCTACCACATGTTTATCATGCCTCCCATATTGCCATGTCAAGCCTCTAACCATCCTGTCCTAGCAAACCGTTGTTTGGCTATGTCACCGCTTTTTCTCAGCCCCTCTTATAGCGTTGCTAGTTGCAGGTGAAGATGAAGTTTGTTCCTCGTTGGAACATGGATATTTTGGGATATCACAATATCTCCTGTTTAATTAATGCACCTATATACTTGGTAAAGGGTGGAAGGCTTGGCCTTATGCCTGGTGTCTTGTTCCACTCTTGCCGCCCTAGTTTCCATCATACCGGTGTTATGTTCCCGGATTTTGCGTTCCTTACGTGGTTGGGTGATTTATGGGACCCCCTTGATAGTTCGCTTTGAATAAAACTCCTCCAGCAAGGCCCAACCTTGGTTTTACCATTTGCCTCACCACCTATACTTTTCCCTTGGGAGTCGCTCTCTCAAGGGTCATCTTTATTTTAGCCCCCCCGGGCCAGTGCTTGTCTAAGTGTTGGTCCGAACCGGGCAGACTGCGGGGCCACCTCGGGGCAACTCGAGGGTTGGTTTTACTCGTAGGCTGACCTATCCGATGTTGCCCTGAGAACGAGATATGTGCAGCTCCTATCGGGATTGTCGGCGCATCGAGCGGCTTTGCTGGTCTTGTTTTACCATTGTCAAAATGTCTTGTAAACCGGGATTCCGAGACTGATCGGGTCTTCCTGGGAGTAGGTATATCCTTCGTTGATCGCGAGAGCTTATCATGGGCTAAGTTGGGACACCCCTGCAGGGTATAAACTTTCGAAAGCCGTGCCCGCGGTTATGGGCAGATGGGAATTTGTTAATGTCCGGTTGTAGATAACTTGACACCAGATCCGAATTAAAATGCATCAACCGTGTGTGTAGCCGTGATGGTCTCTTTTTGACGGAGTCCGGGAAGTGAACATGGTTTCTGGGTTATGTTTGACGTAAGTAGGAGTTTAGGATCACTTCTTGATCATTGCTAGTTGACGACCGTTCCTTTGCTTCTCTTCTCGCTCTTATTTACGTATGTTAGCCACCATATATGCTTAGTCGCTGCTGCAACCTCACCACTTTACCCCTTCCTTCCCTTTAAGCTTTGCTAGTCTTGATACCCATGGTAATGGGATTGCTGAGTCCTCGTGGCTCACAGATTACTACAACAACAGTTGCAGGTACAGGTTATGCGATGATCATGACGCGAGAGCGATGCTTGCTTGCATTGAGTTCTTCTTCTGCTTCTTCGATCAGGGGATATGTCGGGGATATGCCCCGCGGCGTAAACCGGCCGGAAGGATAAACCGCCCGGACTTGGCGATTCACCGGTGACCTGCACAGACCAGACGGTTTACAGTTCATTGGTAATCCGGCAGGCGGGCCAGAGGAGCGACAAGACCCGGTGGCCCGTCTGGCGGTTCATGAAGGCCGGATCATGCTTTGGTGGGTCGGTTTAAGAGAAAAGGCGTGAGGAATATTTATTTTACAAGGAAGACCCGGACTTGTATCCGGTTTGTATTAGATATAGACTAGTCCTAATCCTAATAGGACTCCACATGTAACCCGCCCCTTCAACATATATAAGGAGGGGCAGGGCTCCCCAAAGAGGGACAAGTTAGAAAGAAGAAGCTACAAGCAAGAAACAATTTCTAGGGCTAGACACAAAGAGCCGGTTTACGGCGTCTCCCTCGTGATGATAATGAGACCTAGCCACAAACAGCATGTAGGGTTTTTACCGGATGATGTTTCCCGGGGCCCGAAGCTGTCTAAATCCCTGTCCTGTGTCGCGTCTCTCGATTCCGCCCAACCCCTCTCAAGCTACCACAATGATGCGTTGGCCTCATGACTAAGTCCTGACACTAAGGACATCTGACGTGTTAATTCCACGATAGGATAGGTTCCAGGTCGGCAGCTTGGGCTAGCAGGGTGGATGTCGTTTGAGTTTCTGTTTGTGTTTCATCCGTAGCCGGATGTTGCTCTTGTAAGATGATGTTGTATTATTGTGGCATGTATGCCTTTTGTATGTATCCCCATCTATTATGTAATGTTGATGTAATGATATCCACCTTGCAAAAGAGTTTCAATATGCGGTTCTATCCTTGGTGGGACCTTCGAGTCTCTTTAGGATAGTATCGCATATTAGGCGTGACAATGAACAAGTCAGTCTTCGAGCTATTCACGATGCTGAAAGTCGCTAAGTCAGACATCTAGAAGGCGCATCAAGTGTTGATGGTGAATAAAACCAGTAGTTTCAAGAAGAGCAAGGGAAAGAAGGGAAACTTCAAGAAGGGTGGCAAAACAGTTGCTCCTCCCGTGAAGGAACCCAAGGCTGGACCCAAGCCAGAAACTGGGTGCTTCTATTACAAGGGAACTGGCCACTGGAAGCGGAACTGCCCCAAGTATCTGGCCGACAAGAAGGGGGCCAACATCAACAAAGCTATATATGATATACATGTTATTGATGTGTACCTTACCAACTCTCGTTGTAGTGCCTGGGTATTTGATACCAATTCGGTTTCTCACATTTGCAACTCAAAGCAGGAACTGTGGAATAGATGGAGGTTGGCAAACGACAAAGTGATGATGCGCATGGGAAATGGTTCCAAGGTTGATGTGATCGTTGTCGGCATGCTCGCTCTTTGATTACCATCGGGATTAGTGATTAACCTAAATAATTGTTATTTAGTGCTTGCGTTGAGCATGAACATTATATCAGGATCTTGTTTAATGCGAGACGATTACTCATTTAAATGAAAGAATAATGGTTGTTCTATTTATATGGGTAATATCTTTTATTTTCATGCACCCATTGTAAGGGGTTTATACTTATTGAATCTCGATAGTGATGATACACATATTCATAACATTGATGCCAAAAGATGTAGAGTTAATAATGATAATACAATTTCTTGTGGCACTGGCGCTTAGGTCATATTGGTGTAAAGCACATGAAGAAACTCCATGCCGATGGACTTTTGGAGTCACTTGATTTTGAATCACTTGACACATGCGAACCATGCCTCTTGGGCAAGATGACTAAGACCCCGTTTTCTGAAACAATGGAACGGGCAAGTGACTTGTTAGAAATCATACATACTGATGTGTTGGTCCGATGAGTGTTGACGCGTGCGGTGGATATCATTACTTTCTCACCTCCACCGATGACTTGAGTAGATACGGGTATATTTACTTGATGAAGCATAAGTCTGAAACGTTTGAAAAGTTCAAGCAATTTCAGAGTGAAGTTGAGAATCATCCTAACAAGAAGATTAAATTCCTACAATCCGGTCGAGGGGGAGAATATCTGAGTTATGAGTTTGGCAATCACTTAAGACAATGTGGAGTTGTTTCACAGTTGACGCCACCTGGAACACCACAGCGTAATGGTGTGTCGGAACGTCTTAATCGTACCTAATTGGATATGGTGCATTCTATGATGTCTCTTGCCGATCTGCCACTATTGTTTTGGGGTTATGCGTTAGAGACATCTATATTCACTTTAAATAGGGCACCATCTAAGTCCGTGGAGACGACGCTGTGTGAACTGTGGTTTGGCAAGAAACCTATGTTGTCATTTCTTAAGGGTTGGGGCTATGATGCTTATGTCAAAAGGCTTCAGCCGGAAAAGCTCGAACCCAAAGCGGACAAATGTGTCTTCATAGGCTACCCAAAAGAGACAGTTGGGTATACCTTCCATCTCAGATCCGAAGGCAAAGTGTTTGTTGCTAAGAATGGGTCCTTTCTCGAGAAAGAGTTTCTCTCGAAAGAATTAAGTGGGAGGAAGATAGAACTTGGTGAGGTTGTTGAACCTCTACTTCAACTAGTGAGTAGTGTAGCGCATAAAGATGTTTTTGTGACACCTACCTCAGTTGACGAGGAAACTAATGATAGTGATCGTGAAGTTTCAGATCAAGTTACTACTGAACCTCGTAGGTCGACAAGGGTATGCACAACTCTTGAGTGGTACAACAACCCTGTCTTAGAGGTCATGTTGTTGGACAATGATGAACCTACGAGCTATGGAGAAGCGATGGTGGGCCCGGATTCTGACAAATGGTTAGAGGCCTGAAATCTGAGATGGGATCCATGTATGAAAACAAAGTATGGACTTTGGAAGCATTACCCGAAGGGCGAATGGCCATTTAGAATAAATGGATCTTCAAAAGAAGACGGACACGGACGGTAATTTCACCGTCTATAAAGCTCGACTTGTGGCAAAGGGGCTTTCACAAGTTCATGGAGTTGACTATGATGAGACTTTCTCACCCGTAGTGATGCTTAAGTCCATCAGAATCATGTTGGCAGTAGCTGCATTTTTCGATTATGAAATCTGGCAGATGGATGTCAAAATAGTGTTCCTTAACGGTTCCCTTAAGGAAGAGTTGTATATGATGCAACCGGAAGGTTTTGTTGATCCAGAGAATGCTGACAAAGTGTGCAAGCTCCAGCGATCCATTTATGGACTGTTGCAAGCATCTCAGAGTTGGAATATTCGCTTTGATGAGGTGGTCAAAGCATTTGGGTTTATACAAGTTTATGGAGAAGTTTGTATTTACAAGAAAGTGAGTGGGAGCCCTATAGCGTTTCTGGTGTTATATGTGGATGACATATTGCTAATTGGAAACAATATAGAACTTTTGGAAAAGATGAAGGAATATTTGAACAAGAGTTTTTCAATGAAGGACCTAGGAGAAGTTGCTTTCATATTAGGCATCAAGATATATAGAGATAGATCAAGATGCTTGATAGAACTTTCACAAAGCACATACCTTGATAAGATTTTGAAGAAGTTCAAAATGGATTAGTCCAAGAAGGGGTTCTTTCCTATTTTGCAAGGTGGGAAGTTAAGTAAGACTCAATGCCCGATGAATACAGAGGATAGAGAAAAGATGAGTGTCATCCCCTATGCCTCTGCCATAGGCTCTATCAAGTATGCGATGTTGTGCACGGATGTCAACCTTGCCATAAGTATGGCTGCAAGGTTTCAAAGTAATCTGGGAGTGGATCACTAGACAGCGGTGAAGAAAATCCTTAAGTACCTGAAAAGGACTAAGGAAATATTTCTCGTTTATTGAGGTGATCAAGCGCTCGTCATAGAGGGTTACGTCGATGCAAGCTTTGACACTCATCTGGATGACTCTAAGTCTCAAAGTGGATATGTATATATTATAGATGGGGGAGCGGTAAGCTAGTGCAATTCCAAGCAAAGTGTGGTAGCTCATTCTACATGCGAAGCGGAGTACATAGCTGCCTCAGAGGCAGCAAAGGAAGGTGTCTGGACGAAGCAGTTCATGACAAATCTTGGAGTTGTGCCTAGTGCACTAGACCTGATGACTCTGTTCTGTGACAACACTAGTGCCATTGCTCTAGCCAAGGAACCAAGGTTTCATAAGAGGACCAGACAGATAAATCGATGCTTCAATTCCATCCAGGATTACATCAAGGAGGAAGACATAAACATTTTCAAAGTGCATATGGACCTGAATGTTTCCAATCCGTTGACTAAACCTCTTCCACAGGTAAAGCATGATCAAGACCAGAACTCTATGGGTGTTAGATTCGTTACCATGTAATGCTAGATTATTGAATCTAGTGCAAGTGGAAGATTGTTGGAAATATGCCCTAGAGACAATAATAAAGTGGTTATTATTATATTTCCTTGTTCATGATAATTATTTATTATCCATGCTATAATTGTATTGACTAGAAACTCAAATACATGTGTGGGAACATAGACAACAACATGTCCCTAGCAAGCCTCTACCGAACTAGCTCGTTGATCAAAGATGGCTATGGTTTCCTAGCCATGGACATGAGTTTTCATTTGATAACGGGATCACATCATTAGGAGAATGATCTAATGGATAAGACCCAAACTATGAATGTAGCATATGATCGTATCAAGTTTATTGCTATCGTTTTTTTTGCATGTTTGGATATGTTCCTATGACCATGAGATCATGCAACTCACTGATGCCGGAGGAGTGCCTTATGTGTACCAAATGTCACAGCGTAACTGGGTGACTATAAAGGTGCACTACAGGTTTCTTTGAGGGTGTCTGTTGAGTTGGCATTGATCAAGAATGGGATTTGTCACTTCGTATAACGGAGAGGTATCTCAGGGCCCACTCGGTAATACAACATCACAACAAGCTTGCAAGCAATATGACCAATGAGTTAGTCATGGGATCTTGTATTACGGAATGAGTAAAGAGACTTGCCGGTAACGAGATTGAACTAGGTATGGAGATACCGACGATCGAATCTCGGGCAAGTAACATAAGGATAGACAAAGGGAACTACATACGGGATTAGCTGAATCCTTGACATCGAGGTTCAACCGATAAGATCTTCGCAGAATATGGAGGAACCAATATGGGCATCCAGGTCCCGCTATTGGTTATTGACCATAGAGGTGTCTCAGTCATGTCTGCATAATTCTCGAACCCGCAGGGTCTACACACTTGACGTTTGCTAACG
This sequence comes from Triticum dicoccoides, assembly GCF_002162155.2. Classification (NCBI taxonomy): domain Eukaryota; kingdom Viridiplantae; phylum Streptophyta; class Magnoliopsida; order Poales; family Poaceae; genus Triticum; species Triticum dicoccoides. Next base: position 687,941,220 of record NC_041385.1, on the reverse strand, counting down.
ATATAAGTATAGTTGAGTCATTATGGTGGTTACCAAAGGTTGTTCGGAGTCCCAGATGAGATCCCAGACATGACGAGGAACTCCAGAATGGTCCGGAGGTTAAGATTGATATATTGGACGAAGTGTATTGGAGTCTGGAATTGTGCCGGAGGTACCGGGTGATGACCAGCCTCACCGAAAGGGGTTTCGGGGGGCCCTGGCAAGTGTTGGGTCCCCATGGGCCAAGGGGAGGGGGCAAACCAGCCCACTAAGGGGATGAGCGCCCCCCCCCTCACCCCATCTCACGTAACCATGAGTGTTGGGGCGCCCCCTTAGGGCTTCCCACCTCCCAGCTTGGGGGGCAAGTCACCCTAGGGGAGATCCCGTTTGCCCTGGCCGCCGCCCCCCTAGGGGAAACCCTAGGGTAGCCACCCCCTCCTCCCTTACCCTATATATAGAGAGGTAGAGAGAGGGCAGTTGCACCCCAGAGAACATCTCCATGCCACAACACTGCCTCTCCTCTCCCTCGCATCCCTCTTCCTCTCCGTAGCGCTTAGCAAAGCTTTGCTGAGATTCTTCCACCACCACCGCCACCGCCACCACGCCGTCGTGCTGCCGGAGGACTCGAGCTAGTACTTCACCATCGCTCGTTGGATCGAGGAGGTGAAGGCGTCATCAAGCTGTACGTGTGTTGAATGCAGAGGTGTCGTCCATTCGGCACTTGGATTGGAGTCCGCGTTATCGATCGTGATTGGATCATGAAGACATTCGACTGCATCAACCACATTTCTTAACGCTTCCGTTTAGCGATCTACAAGGGTATGTAGATGCAATCTATCCCCTCGTAGATGTTCATCTCCTAGATTGATCTTGGTGAGCGTAGGAATTTTTTGTTTCCCATGCAACGTTCCTAAACAATGATGATGTCATGAAAGCCTTTGGTTACCTTGTCCCTTGTCTTACCAACAAGAGGGTTTGTGACTCCTTGAACTAGTGCAAGATATGGAATTTGATTGCACTTATTCTCGCCAAAATGAATGTGAGTGAAGTATGTTGGCGGAGTCACCCTCAAGAACACTCTAGTTCTTCTTTGGGATCCACATCAACTTGATGGGAATCCTTGGAGTTGTAGTCGTACTTGATGATGTAGAACTTGATGTAGTCTTCGGAACCCACTTGACCATGGCCTTAGGAGCTTCTTCAAATGAATTAATCTCTTCTTGAAGCTTGCCCTTGCCTTTTAGCTTGTGGTCTTGTGGTGGAAGATCATCTTGAGCTTGTGTTCCCTTGAAAGAAGTGGGGTCATACTTCTCTTGTTGAGGAACAAACTTCGTCTTGGGGTATTGATCTCCTTCCCACTCAACTCCATTGGCATTGAAATTTCATTCAAAACCAACACCTTGATTCTTTCGGTGTCTTGCTTGCGTACAATTTCCTCAAATTCCTTACTTTCGGCAAGGCTCTTGTAAACACCTTTCTCTATAATTCCCTTGAATAAGCTATTTTCTTGGTCAAGTGTAACTTGGCTAAGAGAATCATTACTGGAATCAAGAGAACTACTAGAAGCAATAATATTGGATTTAACATGATTATTGTTACTACTAGAAGAAGAATATTTCTTGCCGTTGTTGCTAGATTTTACTTGTCGCATATAAGTAGACAAGAGTAAACGCTTGGCAATGTAAGAAGAACTTTTCTTTCGAAGATCATCATTGATTGCTTTTAAGAATCCATGCTCTAGTTCTAAATTTAGCTTTTCAAAGCGTAGCTTCTCATGATTCTTTAAAAGCTCTTGATGATCCTTTAGAGTCGTTTCATGAGCTAACTTAAGAGTGTTTAGTTCTTTAGTTAGACGCAAAATCTCCTTCTTATCATTGTCATTTGTTTTATCTTGATTAGCATAATTAATAGCAAATTCATCATATTTTTCATCACTAGTGTTGTCGACAAGTAAATCATCATCACCTAGCAAATCATCTTCATCACTATTGAAATCAACATACTCGGGGTGGGATACCTTGGGGCCTTTAGCCATGAAGCATCTTCCAATTCCTTCATTTGGTGAGTCTAATATGTCGTAGGAGTTGGATGACATAAGCGCAAGACCGGCAACACCTTCATTTTGAGTATATTCGGAGTCGGAGTGATAACTTCTATCAGAGTAGTTGTCGAAGTCGTAACTGGATACCCATTCACCAATGTGAGCTTGATGTCTTCGTCTTGTGTAGCTCTTTGATGATTTGTCCTTCTTTTCTGAATCTTTGCTTCTACGAGAGGGTATTCGTTCATGAGGATCATATCTACTCCTTCTCTCTCTTGGTGGTGATTCATCTCTTTTACTTCTCCTTTTAGGTGAATCTTCTCTTCTCTTGTAGGGAGTCGTACACTCATTGGAGTAGTGGACGGGTCTTCCACAATTGTAGCAATTGTGATCACGACTAGAAGATCTTTTGTCATTGTAGGACCTTGACTTGGAACGTCTTTCTTTGCTTCTATTCTCGTAGAATTTGTTGAAGTTCTTCACTGTTAAGCTCAATTCTTCATTGAAGACTTGTTTCTCACCTGATGTTGTAGGAGCATCACATGAAGCTTTATAAGCACCACTAGACTTGTTGTGGAGCTCTTCCTTATCCTTGAGTGACATCTCATGAGCAACAATTCTACCAATGACTTCTGTTGGCTTGAGATCTTTGAAATTGGGCATCATTTGGATCAAGGTGCACACCTTATCATATTTTCCATCCAAGGCTCTTAGGATCTTCTTGATGATGAATTTGTCGGTCATCTCTTCGCTTCCTAAGCCAGCAATCTCATTTGTGATGAGAGCAAGCCTAGAGTACATCGCAGCGACTCCTTCACCGTCCTTCATTTTGAACTTGTCAAGTTGACTTTGAAGCACATCCAATTTGGACTCCTTGATGTACTCGGTACCTTCGTGCATATCAACCAAAGTATCCCAAATTTCCTTTGCATTCTCAAGGCGGCTGATTTTGTTGAATTCTTCAGGGGACAATCCGTTGAAGAGAATATCGCAAGCTTGAGCATTGTATTGCAACATCCTCAACTCTTCCGCGGACGCCTCATGATCTGGTTCTATTCCATCCTCGAAGAATTCACCTTGCAAGCCAATACGCACAATGGCCCAAACGGCGGGGTTATGACCAAGAATATGCATTTTCATCTTATACTACCAACAAGCAAAATTAGTACCATCAAAGTGCGGTGGTAATTTCCCTCACTAGACGCCATACTCTCCTAGGTTGTGAAACCAAGGCTATGATCACCAATGCTACGGGAATCAAGAAAATGGAGACCAAAGCTCTGATACCACTTGTAGGATGATACGTCTCCAACGTATCTATAATTTTTTATTGTTCCATGCTATTATATTATCTATTTTGGATGTTTTATGTGCATTAATATGCTATTTTATATTATTTTTGGGACTAACCTATTAACCTAGAGCCTAGTGCCAGTTTATGTTGTTTCCTTGTTTTTGAGCTTCGTAGAAAAGGAATACTAAACAGAGTCCAAACGGAATAAAACTTCACGACGATTTTTCTTGGACCAGAAAACACCCAGGAGACTTGGAGCTCAAGTCAAAAGAGCCATTAGGAGGCGACAAGGGTGGAGGGCACCCCCCTACCTTGTGGCCCCCTCGTGACCCCGCTGGCCTAGTTCTGCCTTCTATATATTCACATATATTCCCAAACCACCAGAAGCATCCACGGAAACACTTTTCCACCGCCGCAACCTCCTGTTCCCCATGATACCCCATCTAGGGTCCTTTTCTGGCATCCCGCTGAAGGGGGATTCGATCACGGAGGGCATCTACATAAACTCTATTACCCTTCCGATGAAGCATGAGTAGTCCACTTCAGACCTACGGGTCCATAGCTAGTAGCTAGATGGCTTCTTCTCTATCTCTTTGATTCTCAATACCATGTTCTCCTTGATGTTCTTGGAGACCTATCCGATGTAATACTTTTTTTGCGGTGTGTTTGTCGAGATATGATGAATTGTGGATGTATGATCAGTTTATCTATGAATATTATTTGAATCTCCTCTGAATTCTTATATGCATGATTTGGTATCTTTGTATTTCTCTTCGAATTATCGGTCTGGTTTGGCAAAGTAGATTGCTTTTTCTTGCAATGGGAGAGGTGCTTAGCTTTGGGTTCAATCTTGCATGATTTCACCCTGTGACAAAGTAGGGGTAGCGAGACACGTATTGCATTGTTGCCATCAAGGATAAAAAGATGGGGTTTTCATTATATTGCTTGAGTTTATTCCTCTACATCATGTCATCTTACTTAATGCGTTACTCTGTTCTTTATGAACTTAATACTCTAGATGCAGGCAGGAGTTGGTCGATGTGTGGAGTAATAGTAGTAGATGCAGGCAGGAGCCGGTCTACTTAACATGGACGTGATGCCTATATTGCATAATCATTTCCTTGGATATCGTCATAACTTCGTGCTTTACTATCAATTGTTGGATAGTAATTTGTTTACCCACCGTATTATTTGCCTTCACGAGAGAAGCCTCTAGTGAAACCTATGGTCCTCGGGTCTATTTTTCATCATATTAGTTTCCGATCTACTATTTTGCAATATTTTATTTTCAGATCTATAAATCAAAAAACCCAAAAATATTTTATCTTTTGTTTAGTTCTATTTATCTATCTCTATCAAATCTCACCTTTGCAAGTGACTGTGAAGGGATTGACAACCCATTTATCGCGTTGAGTGCAAGTGTTTGATTATTTGTGCAGGTATTGGTGATTTGCGCGTTCTTCTCCTACTGGATTGATACCTTGGTTCTCAAACTGATGGAAATACTTGTCTCTACTTTGCTGCATCACCCTTTCCTCTTCAAGGGAAAAACCAACGCAAGCTCAAGAAGTAGCAGGAAGAATTTCTGGCGCCGTTGCCGGGGAGATCTACGTCAAGCCTACCAAGTACCCATCATAAAACTCTCATCTCTTGCATTATATTATTCTCCATTCACCCCTCGTTTTCCTCTCCTCCACTTCTAAATCATTTTTGAAAAGATTTGCCTTTTTATTCGCCCTTCTCCCATTCGTCTTTTCGTTTGCCCTTTATGTCTTACTTGGTTTGTTTGCTTGCTTGCTTGGCATAATTGTGTGCTTATTGAAGATCAGAAACCAAAAATTTTATGGATCCTCGTCCACTTGCTAATATTTTTAAAGGATCCAATTATGATGAACAAATTTCTAGTGATTTGAGTGTACTATATTATCTTTATGTGGTTTTGCTTGAAATTCATGAATCTGAAAATTGTGATGAAGTGTTGAAAGAAGAAAATTATAAAGTGATTCATGATAGCTCCTTGAATGAAAAGTGTGATTGCAATTATATTATGATAAATTCTATTAATTCCAATTGTGTGAATGATATGCAAAACCCTAAGCTTGGGGATGCTAATTTCTCTATGTCTACTACTTGTTGCAATGATCATGATTGGGGTGATTCTTCTTATGATCTTGAAAATTTATTTAAGCCCCACGATGAATATGAGATTGATAATAATGTTTGCAATAATATTGAACATGGGTTTTGGAGAGTGTCAACTTTGGATCCCACATATTTGGAGAATGTTCAATCTTATGAAATTTTTGATAGAAGTGGGTTTGGAGAGGTCATGACTTTAGTTAATGTTTATCCCACTATTTTGGAAGAGTGTCAACTTTGCATGCATGTGGATCGTGTTGCGAATATGTTGTGTGATAGCTATTTTATTGAATTTGCTTATGATCCTACATGTAATTATTATGAGAGAGGAAAATATAGTTGTAGAACTTTTCATGTTACTAAATTACCTCTCTTCATGTTGAGATTGCGATTGTTTCTTTCTTCTTCCTTGCATATGGTGGTTTTTTGCTTGTCTTGATAATTTGTTTGCTTATAAAATGCCTATGCATAGGTAGTATGTTATACTTAAATGTGTTTGACACATATTTTATGATGCTCTCTTTGTGCTTCAATTTTTGTCTTTCATGTGAGCATCAATGAAATCTCAATGCCTAGCTAAAATGCTTTAAAGAAAAGTGCTTCTTGGGAGACAACCCAATATTTTTATTTCCTGTTTTTTTGAATAAACAATTCATCTAGCCTCTGGTTAGATGTGTTTTTGTGTTTTAATTAGTGTTTGTGGCAAGTAAGACCTTTGGGATGGCTTACAGTGATAGTTGATTTGATCTTGGTGAAAAACAGAAACTTTTGCACCCAGAAAAATAATTTTCATAATTCACAGAAGGGTGCTTTTTATCTAAATTTTTTACACAAGATTGATATACAAATTTCCCAGGTTGTCCTAATTTTCAGAACTTTTGGAGTTAAAGAGGTATTCGGAGTTCTCTGATTGCTACAGTCTGTTATGTTTTTGGTAGATTCTATTTTCTTTGTGTTGTTTGCTTATTTTGATGAATCTATGGGTAGTATTGGGGGGTATGAACCATGGAGAAGTTGGAATACAGTAGATATTACACCGATTTAAATAAAAAAATGAGTTCACAACATTACCATAAAGTGGTGATTTGCTTTCTTATACTAACGGATCTCATAAGATTTTCGGTTGAGTTTTGTGTTGTGAAGTTTTCAAGTTTTGGGTAAAGATTTGATGGACTATGGGATAAGGAGTGGCAAGAGCCTAAGCTTGGGGATGCCCAAAGCACCCCAAGGTAATATTAAAGGACAACCAAGAGCCTAAGCTTGGGGATGCCCCGGAAGGCATCCCCTCTTTCGTCTTCGATTATCGGTAACTTTACTTGAGGCTATATTTTTGTTCACCACATGATATGTGTTTTGCTTGGAGCGGCTTGTATGATATGAGTCTTTGCTTTTTATTTTGCCACAATCATCCTTGCTGTACACACCTTTTGAGAGGGACACACATGAATCGTGATTTATTAGAATACTCTATGTGCTTCACTTATATCTTTTGAGCTAGGCAATTTTGCTCTAGTGCTTCACTTATATATTTTTAGAGCACGGCGTGGTTTTGTTTTATAGAAACTGTTGAACTCTCATGCTTCACTTATATTTTTGAGAGTCTCTAAACAGCATGGTAATTTGCTTTGGTTATGAATTTAGTCCTAATATGATGGGCATCCAAGAGGAATATAATAAAAACTTTCATATAAAGTGCATTGAATACTAAGAGAAATTTGATTCCTTATGATTGTTTTGAGATATGAGGATGGTGATATTAGAGTCATGATAGTGAGTAATTGGGGATTGTATAAATACTTGTGTTCAAGTTTGTGATTCCCGTAGCATGCACGCATGGTGAACCGTTATGTGATGAAGTCGGAGCATGATTTATTTATTGATTGTCTTCCTTATGAGTGGCAGTCAGGGACGAGCAATGGTCTTTTCCTACCAATATATCCCGCTAGGAGCATGCGCATAGTACTTTGTTTTGATGACTAATAGATTTTTGCAATAAGTATGTGAGTTCTTTATGACTAATGTTGAGTCCATGGATTATACACACTCTCACCCTTCCACCATTGCTAGCCTCTCTAGTACCGCGCAAATTTCGCCGATACCATACACCCACCATATACCTTCCTCAAAACAGACACCATACCTTCATATTATGGCATTTCCATAGCCATTCTGATTTATATTGCCATGCAACTTTCCACCGTTCCGTTTATTATGACATGCTCCATCATTGTCACATTGCTTTGCTTGATCATGTAGTTGACATAGTATTTGTGGCAAAGCCACCATTCATAATTTTTATACATGTTACTCTTGAGTCATTGCACATCCCGGTACACCACCGGAGGCATTCATATAGAGTCATATTTTGTTCTAAGTATCGAGTTGTAATTCTTGAGCATTGTCCCATGTGAGGAAAGGATGATGGAGACTATGATTCCCCCATAAGTTGGGATGAGACTCCAGACGAAAAATAAAAAAAGGGAAAAAAGAGAGTCTAGAGAAGGGGAAATGTTACTATCCTTTTCCACACTTGTGCTTCAAAGTAGCACCATGATCTTCATGATAGAGAGTCTCCTATGTTGTCACTTTCATATACTAGTGGGAATTTTTCATTATAGAACTTGGCTTGTATATTCCAATGATGGGCTTCCTCAAATTGCCCTAGGTCTTCGTGAGCAAGCGAGTTGGATGCACACCCACTTAGTTTCTTTTTAAGCTTTCATAAACTTATAACTCTAGTGCATCTGTTGCATGGCAATCCCTACTCACTCACATTGATATCTATTGATGGGCATCTCTATAGCCCGTTTTTTTTGAAACTGCACGACAGTGGGAGAGGCTCCCACTGACTTTGTATTACTCACAAGGGACCAATTACAACATTGTTACAAGTGGGGTGTGAGGCCCCCCGGCCATGAATTTTAGAGTTCTAACTAGGCAGCAGCTACAAGCTTTGTATGTAGGTTTCCATGGAGGGACGCAGGGCCTCCTTGCAATTGTGAACTAATAAAGCCAAGAGCTCTTTAAACCTATCTAGCCACGAGCGAAAAGAATGTGGGATCCCCCTGAAATAAAGATTATTTCTCTCCTTCCATAAACTCCAAGCCGCCAGCAGGAAAATGTCCATGAACAACGGCCGGCGCCAACCCTCTTTGCCAGCATGTATGAGGGTTAATCTATTGCCAGAGCTTGGCCAGAGCATGCCAACTTTGTCCCAACAATGTCGGCTGAACGGGCAGTTGAAGAAGAGATGCTCGACAGTTTCCTCAGGAGGGTTTTGGCAGAGCATGCACGTGTAGTTGTTCCCAGCCATAGCAAAATGGCGGTGCTTCAGCATGTTTCTAGTGTTCAGTCGATCAACCATCAATAGCCAACCAAACATTTTGAACTTGATTGGACTCTTGGCCTTCCATAACCACCCAAAAGCCTCGTCAGCAACCGTGTCCCTGAAACAGTGATCATAATATCTCTTGGAGGAGAAAGACCCACCAAGATTACAAACCCAAGAATCATTGCAATCCCTGTAAAGCACGACATGCATGGATCCGTGCTGAATAGCTCTGATTTCATGTCTCGCTTGCGTGGAGAGAGGTAGGTGAAAGATCAGGATGGGATCAGAGGCAGTCAGAATATTAACCACGGGCTCATCATCGTTTAGGCAGAAAGAGAAGGCCCTGGGGTAAAGCTCCATAAGAGGGGTGTCACGATCGTTGAACCATGCATCTTTCCAGAACAAGGAGGATGAGCCAATGCCCAGAACAACCTTGGTGATCCCGTGGAACACATCACTAAGCTGCATAACATCACGCCACCAGAAAGAGCCCAACTGTTCCACTGCATGTGGAACCCTGTCAGAATAATACATGTCCCAGATCAGGGTCACCCAGGGAACATCATGGTGGTTATAAAATTTAAACAGATGCTTTATAAGGAGGGTAGCATTCCGGGTCTTGATATCAATGACACCGAGCCCCCTTTATTTTTGGGTCTACAGACCAACTCTCAAGCAGCGAGGGAATTATTTTTGACGCCATCATCAGAATTTTTCGCCCAAAGACAGTACCTGCGCAGCTTGTCGAGGTGCTCAATAACCTTTGGGTGCAGTTTGATCGTGCACATGGCGTAGATCAGCATGGAGGTAACAGCAAAGTTGACCAGGGTTAGCTTGGCCCCCGAGGACATCAGCGCAAGGGCTGTTGACATTTTCCTTTCCACCCCGTGCACCAACGGCATGAGATCAAGCAGCGTCGGCCTTGTCGTGCCCATGGGGAGGCCAAGGTAAGTGAAGGGCATAGATCCAACGGAGCAGCCGAAAATGTGAGCCAAGTCAACCACGTGCTGCTGATCAAGGTTAATGGGTATAAGTGTGGACTTATGAAAATTGATTTTCAGACCAACAGAAGCAGCATAATCTTCCAGGATTGATTTCATATGGGTAGCTTGGACAGGACACGCAGGCATCACTAGGATGGTGTCGTCTGCGTATTGCACCACCGGATAATCACCATCCCGACTGCATGGAATGGGTAGATCGATCAATCCTCGAGCAAAAGCGTTGTTGACCGCAGCCTAGAGAAGGTCCAAAGCGAGAACAAAAATCAGAGAAGAGAGGGGGTCGCCCTGGCTCACCCCGCATTTGCATTGGAATTTTCTTCCCGGAACCCAATTGAGCAAGACTGAAGACACACCAGAGCTGAAGATAGAATTCATCCACCCCATCCACTTGTCATCAAAACCCATATGTTTCATGATCTCCATCATCGGGGCATGTTCGATGGTGTCAAAAGCCTTGGCAAAGTCCAATTTGAGCAACATTATCTCACGCGACGATCTCTGACACTGATGAATATATTCAAACGACCAAGCAAGGCAGTCTTGGATGGTCCTCCCCTTAATGAAACCATACTGGTTTCTATGACGATCATCAGAATGACTTTCTGCATACGGTTAGCCAGAATCTTAGTGATGATTTCCAGACACAGTTCAGCAAGGTTATTGGTCTATAGTCATTGGCAGTTTCAGGAGAAGAAGATTTTGGAATCAAGGTTATAAACCCCTCACTGATGCTGTCAAGATCCAGGCTGCCTTCATAGAAGTCCTGGCACATTTTATAAAAATCCTCTTTAATGATCAACCAGCAGTTCTTGAGAAAACAACCATTAAAGCCATCTGGGCCCGGGGCATGGTCGGTTGGCATTTCTTTCACTACTGTGTCAATCTCCTCCTTAGAGAAAGGCTGAGACAGCACTTCCGGCCCAGGGATTCGTTTGATTATCCAGGGGAGATTGAAACACATGGTAGTAGGTTTGGAGGATCCTAGACGCTCCTTGTAAGTTTTGTACAAAATTCCTTCTTTGCTGACGTGATCACTAACCACCACGTCACCATCCCGCAGGTTAGCGATCGAGTTATGCCGAAACCTCTCAGTTGCCAGAGATTGAAAGAGTTTGGTATTTTCATCAGCGAACCTGAAATATCTTACCGTGCACCTTTTCCTCCAATAGTCATTCTGATACTTCAACAACCTGTTAAGATGTAATTTCAGTATGCGTCTGAAATTTTTTTCCTGTATGAAAAGAGCTCTTTTATCTTCGATACTGTCCATATGCACGAGAGCTTCATTACTGTTCTAGATCATGAGTTTGAGTTTGGAGATACCACGGCTCCATCTCTTAAGCTCATAACGGAGGTTTTTCAATTTTTTTTTGCAGATAAGTGCAGTAGCGTTTGGAGCGTGGCAGGGTTTGGACCAAGAACGAGCGACCACGTCAGAGAAACCCTCGTGTTGTATCCAGTAGTTTTCAAACCGAAAAAGCTTGGACTTTGGGATTTTTGACTCAATGGTTACAACGCATGGGACGTGATCAGAGACTGGTTTACCAAGTGGGAAAACCACTGTGTTAGGGAAAACAGCGGTCCAATTTGACGATGAGAAGAACTAGTCGAGCTGCTCAAGCAAGGGATCATCTTGCATGTTACTCCAAGTGAATGACCGTCCCTTAACAGGTAACTCCATAAGAGACTGTGCACGGATAAATTCATTAAACAGGATCATATCAGCAGCATCACCACCAGGTTTATTTCTATTAGCCGGGGAGCGAATGAAGTTAAAGTCCCCCAGAATCAACCAATTCTCATTGCTAGGTATGTTGAGATCAAATAACCACGAGCCGAAATCCACCCGGCGCTGACCAGAACAAGGACCATAAACATTATCTAAATTCCAGGGGTCATTCGATTGGGTGGAAACAAAAGAGACACCCATGGCATATGACTCGATCAGCCATGGTGAGCCCACAAACAGGGAGCTATTCCAAACAGTGAGAATACCACCCGAAGCACCCACAGAGGGGGTAAACGCAAACTTATCAAATCTCTTAGGACAGAAAGTTTTAATAAAAGCAAGATCAAAAGATTCGCTCTTAGTTTCTTGAATGCATAACACCGAACAACCACTAGAATCTATCGCATTACGAAGAGCCAAAAGTTTACTGTCGGAGTTAATTCCTCTGACATTCCCAGACAACACATTCCATGACTTATTCATGGCCACAGGGGGAACTCAATCTTCAGAAGAAGGCGCCAACTGCTGACCATCGAGCAGTTTCTCCACCAAAATATCATCAGGAGCAATTCCACAGCGGATACCCACCAGTTGGATTTCTTCAATTGAAGTAGGAGGTGGGCTCGTAGTCGAAACGAGGTAAGCAGGAGCAGCAGCATTAGAAACTGCCAAAACAGAGGGCAAAGCGCGAGCTCTCACCTTTGATTTGGCTTGCTTTATGTCTGTAGCCTGGTTGATCTTGAAGCCATCGTACTTGGTCGATCTGGTGCTCCTCTTGACAGCTATTGTGTCCAAAGGCACATTCTTGCGCGAGTTGGTGGCCATAAAGAGGGAAGACGGGGCAAGCGCTTGAAGAGCAGTACCACGAGTGGGGATATCCATAGACAGATGATCAGTACCAGCGAGCAGATCCGCAGTGATGGCCTTAAGCCCTGGTGATCGATCGGCCATTATCCACTCCACATCAGACATGTCAGCCTTGTCAGTTGCTATCTCCTGCAGCCGATTGTAAGGAATGATGCAAGCACCCAGCTGAAAGTTATCACCAAAGTAAACAGAGGGGAAGTCTGGTTCAGGCGATAACATAGAGATCCACCCAGCACAGACTGAATCCAAGGTATTCTGAATCACTCTGAAAGGGTTAAGAGGGAGCATCACTGGCTCAGACTGCAAATCAGGAAGAGCCCGAGTATAGATGCGCTTGAGCATGCCTCCAAACCAGCGAAGAAAATCTTGATCAAGAGCAATCAACAAATTAACTGGACCATCACCAGCTCTAAAGAAAACGGTGCATGCCAAAGGATTTCCAAGAACAAAGCTGTTTGCCAAAGCCTCCACCTGCTCAATTTCCTCATCCGAGGCCCAAACATCAGACAGCGTGTCCTGGATGTTGTGCTCAGGGTCCACCCTGTCCATCAGAGACGGTCCATTGTACTGGAAAAAGTTTCTGAAGCTGAAACCATGGTACGGCGGGGGAACGACAGGCCAGGCACGCCACCCATTCTCTTGGAGCTGCTCAGGTTCCTGGGCTGGTGGGTTGCAAGCAGCCTCATTCAGCACATCCTGCGCAGCCATCTCATCAATCCTGGCCTGTTGCATCAAAGTATAGTATGGAAGTTGATACGGGTGCGGTGATGCATTGAGTAGGGGAGGAGCTTCTTCTGTGCCGACTAGCCTAGGGATTGTATTCCTTCCGTTGAGTACATAAACACGGTCCCACCATGAACGACCAAGGCCCGGCAGCATGCCAACACGAGTGACTAACAGGCTGTGTGGAACTTCTGCAACATCTTTTATGTGGCACTTGACAAGAACACGCGCTTTGTTTTGCCCAGGGTGCGGCCAGACCAGCAACTTGCCAAAACTTGAAACAGCTTTATGGATGTAATGCTCTGTCTGATAGTCCATGGGGAAAGCAAGGAGCATTATCCAAACTTCATATTCAAAAGCGGGCATGTGCATATTAAGCCCCTTGTCGTGGGGAACTAAAGAGAATGTGGAATCCTTAGTTAGGGCATGTGGCCTCTCTCTAATCGCAGCATCTCTGCTCTCCATATCCGCGAAAACCACACACCCGATGCCCAGCGGATAGATGAAACCATCAAGAAGCTCATACTCCAGATCAGCAACAGTGATACGGCAGACTTCAGCAAGCCAATACTCCTTCAGATGATCTAGGACAGGGGGGTCGACAGAGATGATTGCGTACCTATCATGATTCAATGGACGATCATCCACCACCATGACATGGCGCTGAACGCGGTGAGCTGGACCTCTGTCAAAAGTGGATCCGATCGGAGCAAAGTCGAACGGGCGCACCGGGAAGTTCGCCATCGTAGTAGGGCGCCGGTGAAGATCAGGCGCTGGGTCCTCCGACGGCGAGGAGTCAATGGTGGTTTTTGGTGGAAGTGACAATGGTGGCGTGCTCGAGGGAGGCGGCTCTGCAGACGATTGGTGATTTTGGCATGTGGAATTGACTAGACGAGGCGGAGGGAGTCGTATCGACAGGCAATGGGAAGCGGCCACGTCTGATGGGCTGGAGATATTCTGTTTCTGTATCCAAACTTTGTGCACCTGTGTATCCCGAATAGTACAGGCCATACCAACCTTCACAGGATTACCTGCCATAGAAGATAGCGCGGTTTTCCTAGGTAAGATCTCATCAGAAACCAGAGCATGCAATCTAGTATGTGTCCATCGCACTTTGGGCAGCCGGCCGCAGATATTGGGCCGATGGGCTCTATGGCCAAGATGATGACAAAGCGAGCAACGCCGAAGCCCAGGGCAGTTAATTGTCCTGTGACCATCAGATGAGCAAGCCAAGCACGTCAATGAAGGCGTCGGGCGGCCCAATATGCATGGCTCATGACGTGAACGGGTCAGAACAGCAGGCTGGATCAAATCAGAGGAGTAACACAAGCAATTTCTAGACTCATCCCCACACCTTTGACAAAAAACAACAAAGCAAGTTAAGGGTGAATGACCAAACCTATCACAATGAGAACAATGCTTCAGCCGATCATAGATGTATTCCTTAGTGGATATAGTAGGTACATTCACCATTATCTTGACAGAATCATCATCATATCCGGCATGCCACCCATCAAGGATATGGAAAAGTGTTTCATCAGGAATATCATCCCATAAACCCTAGGAAAAATGATGGCCATGGAAGGAAGGGAGTGTGATATGAGAATCGGCCAGATGCCGTATATCGAAACCCCCAAAACGGAAAAGATAATTCTGTTCCTGAGAATCCGGACCAGATAAACTACCGCGACAAACATCCGGTGGGGTGACATCGCCAGAATGTGTTGCCGTCGGTGAGGGTAACAACCCCAAATTATGAAAAACCTTGAGAGATGCTGAATCAATACCAATATTGGATGAAGGCCACTTGGACTTAATTGCCGGACCAAGCGAAGATGTCAATCCACTTAGCTCAGTATCCGCATGCCAACCAACAGTAGGAGGCCTAGAGTTGGCACCACGGTGCAGATGAAAATGACATATGAAGTCCGGCCAGATGCGATCTCGTAGGCCAAAAATGAAATGTCCCACACGATTTGAAGCCACTGAGAACCGAAAACGGCGATCACCCAAACAAAGAACCTTGAAACCATCACTGAGGCCTCCAATACAGGATTGTAGAGCCAATCCAACAGATTCAACCGAGAGAGGAAAAGAGGCTGAGGAGAAAGAAACTTCAAGGAAGAACTCCTTGAAGTTAGGGTTGGGGACGAAGTGGACCGTAGATCCAAAACGTTTACGCACCTGTTCCTCGACCCTGAGGCCGGGTGAGAAATCCCAATGGAGCAGGCCATCCATTGGGGGAGCCGGGAGGTGCAATTAGGGTCGGAGGCTGAAATCGCCATTGGAGTCGCCATGGGGTGGTGGGGAGGAAGGAGTCGCCATCATTACTTGTTTTATAGGGTGTATTGTTGTTCACATCTCCATAGCCCGTTGATACGCCTAGTTGATGTGAGACTATCTCTTTCTTTTTGTCTTCTCTAGAACCACCATATTCTATTCCCCCTATAGTGTTATATCCATGGCTCACGCTCATGTATTGCGTGAAAGTTGAAAAAGTTTGAGAACGCCAAAAGTATGAAACAATTGCTTGGCTTGTCATAAGGGTTGTGCATGATTTGAATATTTTGTGTAATCAAAATGGAGCATAGCCATACTATATGATTTTGTAGCCATGTTATTTTGAGAAGACATGATTGCTTTATTAGTATGCTTGTCGGGGGGATGAACCCTGGGCAGGCAACGGAACCCGGATCCTTTTCAAAAACAACGGGGTCGGCATCACCCCTCAAGCCGGCACGCGCTTGACCGTGTCGCTCGACCCGGCCAGGCCCCTCGACCCGGCCGTACTCTCTGACCCGGCCAGGCACCTCGACTCGGCCTCGACAACCAGTACAAGACAGCCGAACCCGGCACGACCAAGACTTCCCCACCAAGCCAGCTCCACCCTTGGCATGTTCCTCAACCCAGCCACGGGTCAGCTCTCGTCCCATCCAGGCCGTACGATGGGACGAGTCTTCATTCACTGATGACCGAGGCAACAGTGCCCCGGCCATGCCTCTGGTCAGCCGGAAAGTGGCAACAGTGCCCCTCACCTGCCCGCTGACCAGGGCCGGCGTGGCAACAGTGCCCTCCTCGTCACTGCTGACGACAGCAAGCAGCGACCTGACGGAGCACCACTCTACCCGACTCGACCCGGCCACTC
Source organism: Triticum dicoccoides (assembly GCF_002162155.2). NCBI lineage: Eukaryota > Viridiplantae > Streptophyta > Magnoliopsida > Poales > Poaceae > Triticum > Triticum dicoccoides. The sequence goes on along the minus strand of NC_041385.1, from coordinate 687,924,968 downwards.
CCTGATGATCGACAAGACGGCGCACAATCCCCCTAGGCATGTGGGGCCCGCACCTAGGGGAACCCGGCGAACCATAGGCCCCCGGCGGGTCCCAGCCCGGGTCCCCAGACGCTGACGACCCGGCCCTACAGTCTTGTAACATTACCATTGTATCCCTGAGGGGTTAGCCTGGAGCCCTCGCATACACGGGCAAGTAAGCAAGGATAGAGAAGCAGTAAGCACACCAGAAACTAGCCACCGATTAGTAGAACACACTCAGGGAGAAGGAGCAGCCTAAGCCCTGGCCAGTCTTCCTTCTTCCTCCATACAGCTCTAGCAGCAACCTTGTACTATTGCATATCAACCACACTCGGCAGGACTAGGGGTGTTATCTCTCCGGAGAGCCCCGAACCTGGGTATGTCTTGCGTCCTGCACTCGCTCATGCCATCCACGCCTCTGGAGCCCACCAGTGCCCTCGAGTCTCCTCCTCTCTTTAGCCATCCCATGGCATCTGCCGTGTGCCCACCACGACAGCTGGCGCCCACCATGGGGCAGCTCGAGGAGCTGGCCGGGAGCATGCTTCAGACGGGGCTCTTCTCCGACTCTGACGATCCCGTCATGCTAGCGGACGACGTCGTCGACGTGCTCGCCGCCTCCTTCGCCGCATTGTGCATCTCCATTGCGCCCGCGGCTGATGAGTACCCTAGCGAGGTACTCAGCTACTCCGACTCCCTCCTCTCCCTTGGCGGCAGCATTTCCGCCGGGGCCATGGACGTCCACGTGGAGGTTTTCATCACCGGCACCGACGCCTCCTCTTCGTCGAGCAAGACGAGGAAGGCCGCCAAAGCCAATGCCGCAGCGGAATGGGCCGAGCCGTCCAACCCATTGCGCGCCGCAATGCAGAGCCTCCGCATCCCCATCGGCACCAACATCGATGCCTCCAACATTGCCGAGGCCTAAGACCAGGTCGAGGAAAGGCGCCAGCAGATGCTGGACCTGACCGAGATGCTCGCCGCCACACAGCGTCGCTTGGACTCTTCTCAGCTGGAGCGCAACGCCGCCTATGGCTTCACGCCTACCGCGGTCGAGCCAAGCCGGGTCGCCGACTTGTGAGCCCGGGGAGGAGCGATCGGCCGCTCCCTCGGCACCATCCCGGCCGTCTATGAGACCCCAGTGAAGAACATGCGTGCTACCCAGGCGGCCACGGTCGGCGTGGATCAGCTCACAAGCAAGGAGCTGGAGGAGCGCATCAGGCGGATGCATGACCTCCTCAACACGGCCAACGCGCAGCAAGACCGCCTCAACCATCTCGCCAAGTCGGCCGAATCCGGCTCCGCCCGCGTTGTCGGACCCGGCGACCTTCAGCACACGGCGTCCTCTCCACCCGGCAAGGTGCACTTCGGCCGAACTCGGACTCGGCGTGACCTGGCCCCGACGGCCGGCGGCAGCTTAGGCGACGAGCCCGCCCTGGAAAACCGACACGGACCCAGC
>NC_041385.1:687877084-687923132 GCF_002162155.2 Triticum dicoccoides | reverse complement strand
GACGCCGACACTCACCACCGCCTCGACCAGCTCGCTCACTCCCTGGAGATGAAGGAAAGCAGCGCCATTGGGCCGGCGTGTTTCGGCCCACGCATCTGGGAGGATCCCTTCCCAAAAGGGTTCATGCTCCCCCGCGACACCCCCAAGTACAACGGAACAGTGAAGCCGGAGGACTGGCTCACCGACTACACCACCGCCATCGGCATCATCGGCACCAATCGCCGACTCGTTGTGTGCTACGCACCGCTCATGCTCCAGGGGTCGGCCCGCACCTGGTTGAACAGTCTGCCGATGGGCAGCGTCAACACGTGGTTCAACTTCGAGCAGGCCTTCGTTCGCAACTTCACAAGGACCTACAAGCGACCCGGCCGCCCCAGCCAGCTCGCCATGTGCGTGCAGGGGCCAATGGAGATCGGCCGTGAATATCTCGCATGCTGGACCGATCTCCGGAACAGCTACGAGGGCGTCCACGAGGTTCAAGCGATCCAGTACTTCGTCAACGGGTGCCGGGACGGCACCCTCCACAAGCACAAGCTCTTACGCTCCGAGCCAGCCACCATGGCCGCGCTCATGGTGACGGCGGATAAGTACGCCAACACCGACTCCGTCATGAAGATCCAGGTGGCACTAGACGAAGCCGACAAGGCAAAGCCGATTCCCCCTCCAAAGCCGGCCAGCGAGAGCAGCTGGCAGCAGCACCAGCAGAACAACAAGCGCAAGGCCGACCAACCGGCTCAGCGCCACGACAACCGGCTCATCGCGGCCGCCGAGCCTGCGGCGGACCCGACAGCTAAGCATCGGCAGACCGGTAAGACGGTGTTGCAACCCGTCATGAGCTACAAAGAGATGCTCGACACCCCCTGCAAGCACCACAGCGGCGCAAGACCATCCACGCACACGCTTCGGCAGTGTGGCATCACCAAGCGCATCATGAGGGGCGACGTTCCGCCTCCTCCGGCTCTGGCTCCGGGTGCGGGACAGCCGCCTCCGCCTCCGCCGCCGCCTCCAGCCGGTGGCACGATGCGCGACGATGCTTACCCGGACCAGAACGCGGCCTATGTTGTCTTCACCAGCCTCAGCAACGACAAGCGCAGCGAGTGCCTCCTTCGGCAGGAGGTGAACACCGTCATCCCGACAAAGCCGGAGTATATGCACTGGTCGGACCGCCTGGTCACCTGGACCCGGGAGGACCATCCAGCCGTCATGCCGAATCTGGGTGGCTACGCCCTCGTCCTCAACCCAACCATTGTTGCATGATGCATGTGCAAGTTTTCCCGAGTCCTCATCGACGGCGGCAGCAGCATCAACATCCTCTACCGTGACACAATGACCAAGCTCGGCCTCGAGGCCAAGGACCTAGAGCCGACTCGGACGATCTTCCACGGCATCGTTCCCGGCCTCTCCTGCTCTCCCATTGACCGGGTCCGGCTCGACGTCCTCTTTGGCGACAGCTACCATTTCCGGCGTGAGCCTATATGGTTTGAGGTGGTGGACCTGTCCAGCACATACCACGCACTGCTGGGCCGACCCATGCTCGCCAAATTCATGGCGGTTCCCCACTATGCGTACATGAAGATGAAGATGTTGGGTTCAAAGGGCCTCATCACCGTCACCGGCGACTACCGCAAGTCCCTGGAATGCGCCCGAGACGGCGCCAAGCTGGCCGAGTCACTAGTCATTGCCGAGGAGCGGCGCCAGCTTGACCGGATCATCGCCATGGCAGGCGAGTCCTCGGCCGTGCTAATCCCGATCGAAGAGCCGGCTGACGAGGCCACCTTCAAACCCTCCAAGGGGACCAAGAAAGTGAAGCTGAACCCGGAAGACCCCAGCTGCAGCAAGTACGTTGTCGTGGGCACCCGCCTCGACAGCAAATAGGAAGGCGAGCTCGTCGACTTCCTCCGTGAGAATCGGGATATTTTTGCATGGACCCCCAAGGACATGTCGGGTATCCCGAGGAAGTACGCCGAGCACAAACTCCACGTCCGCAAGGACGCCAAGCCTGTCCATCAACCCCTGCGACGTTTCTCCAAAGAGAAGAGAAGAACCATCGGCGAAGAGGTCGCCAAGCTTTTGGCGGCCGGCTTCATCATGGAAGTGTTTCACCCGAGTGGCTGGCCAACCCAGTCCTCGTCTTGAAGAAGAACAAGACCTGGCGCATGTGCATCGACTACCCCAGCCTTAACAAGGCCTGTCCCAAGGATCCGTTCGCCCTCCCGTGGATCGACCAAGTCATCGACTCGACCGCCGGGTGCGAGCTCCTGTCCTTCCTGGACGCTTACTCCGGCTACCACCAGATCAAGCTGGACCCGGCCGACGCCCTGAAGACGTCCTTCATCACGCCCTTTGGGGTGTATTGCTACATCACCATGTCGTTTGGCTTGAAGAACGTCGGCGCCACCTTCGAGCGCTGCATGCAAAAATGCTTCCTGCCGCAACTCCGCCGCAATATCCATGTCTACGTGGACGACATCGTGCTGAAGACCAAGTAGCATCTCATGCTCCTCGACGACCTAAAGGAAACATTCGCCAACCTCTGTGAATACAAGGTCAAGCTCAACACGAAGAAATGCGTTTTTGGGTGTCCCGGCCGGAAAGCTACTCGGCTTCCTCGTCTCGGAGCACGGCATCAAGGCGAACTCGGAGAAGATCAAGGCCATTGAGCGCATGCGCAAGCCGGCTCGACTGCACGATGTCCAGAAATTCACCGACTGCTTGGCCTTAGTCAGCCGGTTTCTCAGCCGGCTGGGCGAGAGGGCCCTACCCTTGTACCAGCTGATGAAGAAGACGACGCCGTTCGAATGGAACGGCCAGGCGGACGAGGCCTTCCGAGACCTCAAACGCATGCTCTCCACCGCACCAGTCCTGGCCACGCCGACCGACAAGGAGCCGTTGTTGCTCTACATAGCCGCGACCTCACGGTCGGTCAACACAGTGCTGGTGGTCGAGCGACCGGAGAAGGGCAAGGTCCAAGCCGTCCAGCGCCCGGTCTATGATATGTCTTTGTCGTATCTACTTTTCCAAACACTTTTGCCCTTGTTTTGGACTCTAACTTGTATGATTTGAATGGAACTAACCCGGACTGACGTTGTTTTCAGCAAAACTTCCATGGTGTTGTTTTTTGTGCAGAAAATAAAAATCCTCCGAATGTCCTGAAACTCCACGGAACACCTTAGAAAAAATAAACAAAAAATCCTCGCAAAAGATGAAGACCAGGGGGCCCACACCCTGCTCACGAGGGTGGGCCCCCTTGGGCGCGCCCCTCTACCTCGTGGGCCCCCTGGTGGCCCTCCGACGCCAACTCCAACTCCATATATTGGCTTTCGGAGAGAAAAAATTAGAGAGAAGAAATCATCGTGTTTTACGATACGGAGCTGCCGCCAAGCCCTAATCTCTCTCGGGAGGGCTGGTCTGGAGTCCATTCGGGGCTCCGGAGAGGGGGATTCGTCGCCGTCGTCATCATCAACCATCCTCCATCACCAATTTCATGATGCTCACCGCCGTGCGTGAGTAATTGCATCGTAGGCTTGCTGGACGGTGATGGGTTGGATGAGATTTATCATGTAATCGAGTTAGTTTTGTTAGGGTTTGATCCCTAGTATCCATTATGTTCTGAGATTGATGTTGCTATGACTTTGCTATGCTTAATGCTTGTCACTAGGGCCCGAGTGCCATGATTTCAGATCTGAACCTATTATGTTTTCATGAATATATGTCTGTTCTAGATCCTATCTTGCAAGTCTATAGTCACCAACTATGTGTTATGATCCGGCAACCCCGAAGTGACAATAATCGGGACCACTCCGGGTGATGACCATAGTTTGAGGAGTTCATGTATTCACTATGTGCTAATGCTTTGTTCCGGTTCTCTATTAAAAGGAGGCCTTAATATCCCTTAGTTTCCAATAGGACCCCGCTGCCACGGGAGGGTAGGACAAAAGATGTCATGCAAGTTCTTTTCCATAAGCACGTATGACTATATACGGAATACATGCCTACATTACATTGATGAACTGGAGCTAGTTCTATGTCACCCTATGTTATGACTGTTACATGACGAACCGCATCCGGCATAATTATCCATCGCTAATCCGGTGCCTACGAGTTTTCCATATACTGGTTCTCGCTCATTTACTTTTCCGTTGCTACTATTACAATCACTACAAATTACCAAAAACATTACTTTTGCTGTCTTTACTTTTGTTACCGTTACCACCACTATCATATTACTTTGCTACTAAACACTTTGCTGCAGATACTAAGTTTCCAGGTGTGGTTGAATTGACAACTCAGCTGCTAATACTTCAGAATATTCTTTGGCTCCCCTTGTGTCGAATCAATAAATTTGGGTTGAATACTCTACCCTCGAAAACTGTTGCGATCCCCTATACTTGTGGGTTATCAAGACTATTTTCTCGCACCGTTGCCGGGGAGCATAGCTCTATTCTTTGAGTCACTTGGGATTTATATCTGCTGGACACTATGAAGAACTTGAAAGATGATCGAACTACTATTTTGCCCTCAACTACGAGGGGAGGTAAGGGACTGCCATCTAGCCTTGCACTAGATTCTCCTTCTGTTATGAGTAAGTTTGCGACACCTAAACCTACTACTGCTATTGATTCTGATATGTCGCATGTTATTGATGATGCCACTTCTGCTATGCATGACACTTATGATGAAACTACTTCTATGATTGATACTACTGTGCCACTTGGTGAATTTCTTGATGAGCAAATTGCTAGGTCTAGAGAAAGAGAAATTGTTGAACCTGAACACGATGATGTTAGTGATGATGAACCTATGCCAGCTATTCCTGAGGGTTATCTTTTTGATGCTGAATCTTCTGCAGCTATTCTTGCTTGCCAGGATAGACAGGAACTTAATAGGTTGCTAGTTAAATGGAGTAAAGAATCTTTTAGAGGTAGAATGAGACCCGACCCTGCTTTCGCTACTTCACCTATGTGTGTTCCTGATCAGGATTATTATGATTTTTCTGTTGATCCGGATATAATTACTTTGGTTGAATCTGATCCTTTTTGTGGCTATGAATCTGAAACTGTTGTGGCACATCTTACTAAGTTAAATGATATAGCTTCCCTGTTTACTAATAATGAGAGATCGCGCTACCTTTATTTACTTAAGATATTTCCGTTCTCATTAAAGGGTGATGCTAATATATGGTATAATTCTCTTGATCCTGGTTGTGTGCAAAGTCCCCACGATATGATTTATTACTTCTCTGCTAAATATTTCCCTGCTCATAAGAAACAAGCTGCTTTGAGGGAAATATATAACTTTGTGCAAATTGAAGAAGAGAGTCTCCCACAAGCTTGGGGGAGGCTTCTCAAGTTACTTAATGCTTTGCCTGATCATCCTCTTAAGAAACCTGAAATATTTGATATCTTTTATAATGGACTAATCGATGCTTCCAGAGATTACCTGGATAGTTGTGCTGGTTCTCTTTTCAGGGAAAGAACACCGGATGACGCTGAAATTCTATTGAATAATATGTTGGCAAATGAAAATAATTGGGCACCTCCTGCACCAACTCCTGAGCTAGTTCCTGATCCAATTACTGAGCCTATTTCTAAACCAACTCCGAAGAAGAGAGGTGTTCTATTTCTCAGTCCCGAAGATATGCAAGAGGCAAAGAAATCTATGAAAGAAAAAGGTATTAAAGCTGAAGATGTTAAGAATTTACCTCCTATTGAAGAAATACATGGTCTTAATCTACCGCCTGTTGAAGAAGTATATGATCTCAATTACTTATTTAATGAAGAACCTCCCGATATCCCGACACGAGTAGTAAAGGTAAATTCTCTCTATAGATATGATAAAACTGAAGTCCCTCCTACTAAAATTGCTAGTAAGTGCTTGGATGAGTTTGATGACTTTATGTTTAAGCAAGATGACTTTAATTCTTATTTTGGTAGACAATTAAAACATAATACCTTTATGATTAAACGCTTGGGTGATTATATGGCTGATATTAGAGGTGAACTTAAACTTGTTAGCAAGCATGCTTCTATGGTTACCACTCAAGTAGAACAAGTACTTAAAGCTCAGAAAGAAGTGCTTGATGAAATGAATAGTAAGAAAAATGATTATTCTATTAGAGTGGCTACTAGAACTGGTAGAATGACTTAGGAACCTTTGTATCCTGAAGGCCACCCTAAGAGAATCGAGCAAGATCCTCAGAGAAACAATATCGATGTACCTAGTTCTTCTAAAAGGAAGAAAAAGAAAAATGATAGGACTTTGCAAACTTCTAGTGAACCTATTATTGAACCACCAGAGAATCCAAATGATATCTCTGTTTCTGATGCTGAAACACAATCAGGTGATGAACATGAACCTAGTGATAATGTTAATGATAATGTTCATGTTGATGCTCAACCTAGTAATGATAAGGATGTAGAAGCTGAACCTGCTGTTGATCTTGATAACCCACAATCAAAGAATCAACGTTATAATAAAAGAGAATTCGTTGCTAGGAAACATGGAAAAGAAAGGGAACCATGGGTTCACAAACCCATGCCTTTTCCTCCGAAACCATCCAAGAAAAAGGATGAGGAGGATTTTGAGCGCTTTGCTGAAATGATTAGACCCATCTTTTTGCGTATGCGATTAACTAATGTGCTCAAAACAAATCCTTATGCTAAGTATATGAAGGATATTATTACTAATAAAAGATAGATACCTGAAGCTGAAATTTCCACCATGCTTGCTAATTACACTTTTAAGGGTGGAATACCAAAGAAACTTGGAGATCCCGGAGTGCCTACTATACCATGCTCCATTAAGAGAAATTGTGTTAAAACTGCTTTATGTGATCTCAGAGCCGGTGTTAGTGTTATGCCTCTCTCTTTATATTGTAGACTTGCATTGAATAAGTTGACACCTACTGAAATATCTTTGCAAATGGCTGATAAATCGACTGCTATACCTATCGGTATTTGTGAGGATGTGCCTGTTGTGGTTGCAAACGTTACTATTTTAATAGACTTTGTTATTCTTGATATTCCGGAGGATGATAGTATGTCTATTATTCTTGGAAGACCTTTCCTTAATACTGTAGGGGCTGTTATTGATTACACCAAAGGCAATGTCACTTTTCATGTTAATGGCAATGAGCACATGGTACATTTTCCGAGGAAACAACCTCAAGTTTATAGTATCAACTCTATTGGAAAAGTTCCATCGATTATATTTGGAGGTTTTGAATTTCCTCTCCCTATTGTCAAGAAAAAGTATGATATTCTTATTATTGGGGATTTTCATATCCCCGTTGAGGTAACTTAGTGTCATTCAAAATTTCTTCGGTTCCGTGATTATTCGGAATGAGTTTGTTAACAAGACTTGATCAACCTTGTTAGTGGGTTCATTTTGATGATCATGAGATGGATGAAACTAGAAGCACAACCTTCTGTACCCTCTTTATATTTTCTATTATTTTGTATAAATAAAGTAAGATAGTATTTTCCTGTCTGTTTCCTGACTTATCTGTGCAATATAAAAATATCCCGAAAATAAAAGTCCTCAGAATGCCATGCGAATTTAATATGATTTTTTCGGGAATATTTAAGAATTTACTGTGCAAAAATTACCACGGGGGGAGCTGCCACCTGGCCACGAGGGTGGAGGGCGCGCCCTACCCCCCTGGGCGCGCCCCCCTGCCTCATGGGCCCATGGTGGCCCTCCTCCACTTATTCCTGCACCCATCTTCTTCCTCTGCCTCACACAAACACGAAAAACCAACTCAAGCACGAGTTCCAGCCCCCGTTGCTGTGATTTTCGATCTCCTTGCTCAAAGCACCTCTCGCAAAACTTCTTGGGGAGATTGTTTCTTGGTATGTGACTCCTCCATTGGTCCAATTAGTTTTTGTTCTAGTGCTTTATTCATTGCAAATTTGTGCTGCATAGGTGACCATGTTCTTGAGCTTGCATGTCAAATTTATATGGTTCCAAGTAGTTCCAATGCTTTATATAGGCTCTAGGCACTTGTGGGAGTTGTTACTATCAATTTTATTGAAGTTGGTTCACTTTTATTTGAAGTTACTGAAAATTTCAGATTGTTTCAGAAATAATGAAGAGACTTTTGAGGGGCTCGTCGAGCCGAAGCTCTAAGGAAAAACAAAAGGAAGAAGAGGAGAAGCCCAAATTTAATTTGCCTCGCGCCGCGGAGGTCCGGCCGTGTGAATGGCCCTCCGATGACTTCTTGAGGAGAGACGGGATTTATGAGGACTTCTATTTATTGATTGAGAATGCCGGCCTCACCAACTTCCTCCACGACCAACGTCATTAGTATCTCTTACTCACAAATAATTTTGTGCAAAACTTCTACTTTTTCCCTAAGAAATCACCTCCAACAGTAGAGTTTCATTTATATGACGTTGTTAAAGTGATGACATTAGCTGAATTCTGTGAGGTTTGCAGAATACCCTTGAGGGCACCTTAGATGAACCCCACCGTAACGAAGTAGAAGCTTTTATTAACACTATCACGGTGGGAGAAACCAGGAAGGTTTCTGATTCAAGGATCACTGGCATACATTGTCCTGTTCTACGCTACTTTGCCTTATTTGCTAGTCGTTGCTTGATTGGACGCGGGAACTGTGGGAACCTTAGTATTCCTGATATTATTATTTTGCTCCATGGTTTATACTGCAACAACTCTGTTAGTATGGGTGGAATTGTTGCTAGACGGTTAAGTCTTAACCGTACTAAGGGCCCCATCTTTGGAGGCATTTATGCTTCACGCCTAGCTGAACATTTTGAAATACCCATTAGGCATGCGAAGAAAGAAGAAACAGCACTGCCCCGTGCTTATTTAGATTACAAGAGTATGATAGCGCATGATTTTCTTGTTAAGAGTCGCGATGGGGAGCTCAAATATAAATTATACTTTGATAAACATCACCCTAAGACTATTACCTTGCCTGCTCCTTCTTTGTTTAACTTGTTTGTAGAACCTCACATCGTTCCATGGTCGGCTGTTCAAGCTTATCGGAACCCTGCACCAGCCCCGGAGCCGGAGCCACAAGATGAGCCTCCACGACTATCTGTTTATTCTTGGGATCCAGAGGAGGCTGCCAGCCAGTGGCAGTCAGAGTCTTCTTCGTCACAGTATGACCCCAGCTTCACTTACGGGTATCCGCCAGGCCATCCCTGGCAATAGACCAACTTAGGCCAAAAGCCTAAGCTTGGGGGAGTACGTATTTCCCACTGACATTACATTTATGTTCACACACACACTCATTGCTAGATGTCGGTGCTCATACTTTTTCACTATAATATCCATGCTAGTTTAAATTTCTTTTTCCTGCTTTCTTCTTGTGTGTTTGATAAACCTTAAGAAAAACCAAAAAAATTAGTGAGTTTACTTTTCATGCTTGTAGTAGAATTAAAAAGAAAACCCAAAAATATTTCCCGTTCTTCTTTTACTTGTTGGGAGCTTTCCCATGTAAATAGTTTTTATTTCTTTTCCTTTCTTTGGGGTCGAGAAGACCATATTGAAAATGCTTAGTGGCTCTTATATGCATGATTGTTTATTTAACTTAGAACCCATATTACTTGTCTTCTCTCTTGAGTTGAATGCTTGAAGATTCCAGCTTACTCCAATGCACGTGCACTCTTATTATTATACACACCGTTCGGTCGTGCAAGTGAAAGGCAATAATGATGATATGTGATGGACTTATTGGGAAGAGAAAAGCTGGTATGAACTGACCTCTCTTGTTTTTGTAAATATGATGATTCATTGTTCTTTATTCAGCTATTATGAAGTAAACATATTTGCAATGACATTTAGAGATTATAGTTGCCTGAGCCATGCTTGATTAGCTATGAGTTATAATGGTTTACCTTGCGTGCCAACATGCTATTAGAATGATGTGGTATGATGGGGTGGTATCCTCCTTTAAATGTATTGAGTGACTCGACTTGGCACATGTTCACGCATGAAGTTGAATCAAATCAACATAGCCTTCACGATATTTATGTTCATGGTGGATTATATCCTACTCATGCTTGTACTCGGTGTGAATTAATTTTAATTTATGTTTACGACTGTTGTCGCTCTCTCAGTTGGTTGCTTCCCAGTCTTTTGCTAGCCTTCACCTGTACTAAGCGGGAATACTGCTTGTGCATACAAACTCCTTAAACCCCAAAGTTATTCCATATGAGTCCACTATACCTACCTATATGCGGTATTTACCTGCCGTTCCAAGTAAATTTGTATGTGCCAAACTCTAAACCTTCAAATAAACATTCTGTTTTGCATGCTCGAGTAGCTCATATGTCAACTAGAGCTGCCTTTATCTTCCATGTTAGGCGGGTTATTCTCAAGAGGAGTTGACTCCGCTCCTCATTCACGAGAAAATGGCTGGTATTCAGGATGCCCAGTCCCATGCTTCGTGCAAACTAAATCAAAATTATTGCAAACAAAACTCCCCTTGGGACCCATTGAATGTTGGAGGCACTCGTTGTTTCGAGCAAGCCATGGATTGATGCTTGTGGAGGAAAGGGAGTATAAACCTTACCATTCTATTTGGAAACCGCCTATAATCTGTTTAGCATGGAAGATATCGTCGTCTTTTAGTTGTTATGTTGACAATGAAAGTATGCCTCTCAAAATATAATTTATATCTATTTCAAAACTGAGCTCTGGCACCTCTACAAATCCCTGCTTCCCTCTGCAAAGGGTCTATCCATTTACTTTTATGTTGAGTCATCACCTTCTTATCAAAAAGCACCCGCTGGAGAGCACACTGTTGTTTGCATTCATTATTATTGGTTTATAGTGGGTATGACTTGATGGATCTCTTTTACCATGAATTACAATGTTTAGTCAGTCCTTGATCTTTAAAGGTGCTCTGGATTTATGTTTTGCGGTCTCAGAAAGGGCTAGCGAGATACCATTTTGTTATATCATGTTATGATTATTTTGAGAAAGTGTTGTCATCCGAGTTTTGCTATTATGGCTCGCTAGCTGATTATGCTATTGATATGAGTAATTGTGAGGCCTACGTGACATTGTGAGTATGGTTAGTTCATAATAATTGCTGAAACTTGATGCTGGCTTTTCATGTTTACAACAACAAGAGCAAACAGAGTTTGTAAAAGTTTTTCTTTTTCTCTTTCAGTTTGTCAACTGAATTGCTTGAGGACAAGCAAGGGTTTAAGCTTGGGGAAGTTGATACGTCTTCGTCGTATCTACTTTTCCAAACACTTTCACCCTTGTTTTGGACTCTAACTTGTATGATTTGAATGGAACTAACCCGGACTGACGTTGTTTTCAGCAGAATTGCCATGGTGTTGTTTTTTGTGCAGAAAATAAAAATCCTCGGAATGTCCTGAAACTCCACGGAACACCTTAGAAAAAATAAAGAAAAATCCTCGCAAAAGATGAAGACCAGGGGGCCCACACCCTGCTCACGAGGGTGGGGGCGCCCCCCGCCCCCCGGGCGCGCCCCCCTACCTCGTGGGCCCCCTGGTGGCCCTCTGACGCCAACTCCAACTCCATATATTGGCTTTCAGAGAGAGAAAAAACAGAGAGAAGAAATCATCGCGTTTTACGATACGGAGCCGCCGCCAAGCCCTAATCTCTCTCGGGAGGGCTGATCTGGAGTCCGTTCGGGGCTCCGGAGAGGGGGATTCATCACCGTCGTCATCATCAACCATCCTCCATCACCAATTTCATGATGCTCACCGCCGTGCGTGAGTAATTGCATCGTAGGCTTGCTGGACAGTGATGGGTTGGATGAGATTTATCATGTAATCGAGTTAGTTTTGTTAGGGTTTGATCCCTAGTATCCATTATGTTCTGAGATTGATGTTGCTATGACTTTGCTATGCTTAATGCTTGTCACTAGGGCCCGAGCGCCATGATTTCAGATCTGAACCTATTATGTTTTCATGAATATATGTGTGTTCTAGATCCTATCTTGCAAGTCTATAGTCACCTACTATGTGTTATGATCCGGCAACCCCGAAGTGACAATAATCGGGACCACTCCCGGTGATGACCGTAGTTTGAGGAGTTCATGTATTCACTATGTGCTAATGCTTTGTTCCGGTTCTCTATTAAAAGGAGGCCTTAATATCCCTTAGTTTCCAATAGGACCCCACTACCACGGGAGGGTAGGACAAAAGATGTCATGCAAGTTCTTTTCCATAAGCACGTATGACTATATACGGAATACATGCCTACATTACATTGATGAACTGGAGCTAGCTCTGTGTCACCCTATGTTATGACTGTTACATGACAAACCGCATCCGGCATAATTATCCATCGCTAATCCGGTGCCTACGACTTTTCCATATACTGGTTCTCGCTCATTTACTTTTCCGTTGCTACTGTTACAATCACTACAAATTACCAAAAGAAATATTTTTGCTTTCTTAACTTTTGTTACCGTTACCACCACTAGCATATTACTTTGCTACTAAACACTTTGCTGCAGATACTAAGTTTCCAGGTGTGGTTGAATTGACAACTCAGCTGCTAATACTTCAGAATATTCTTTGGCTCCCCTTGTGTCGAATCAATAAATTTGGGTTGAATACTCTACCCTCGAAAACTGTTGCGATCCCCTATACTTGTGGGTTATCAGTCTACTACCCGAGTGAGGTGCTCTCCACCCTCCAAGCAGAACTACCCGCACTACCAGAAGATGTGTTACGGCATGTACTTCACCGCCAAGAAGTTGAAGCAGTATTTCCAAGAGCATGTCATCATCGTGGTCAGCACGGCCCCGCTCGGCGAGATCATCGGGTGCCGGGATGCCTCTGGCCGGGTCGCCAAGTGGGCATTCGAGCTAGCCAGCCACACCATCCTCTATGAGCCCCGCACCATGATCAAGTCTCAGGCCCTGGCTGACTTCCTCGTCGATTGGACCGAGACCCAGTACCTGCCGGCGCCTCCCGACTCGACGCACTGGCGCATGCATTTCGACGGGTCCAAGAGATGCGACTCGGCCTAGGGGCCGACATCATGTTGTCGTCCCCAAAGGGCGACCGACTCCGCTACACACTCCAGATCCACTTCGCCGCCTCCAACAACGTTGTCGAGTATGAAGCCCTTGTGCACAGCCTCCGGCTTGCCAAGGAACACGGCATCCGGTGCATCCTTTGCTATGGCGACTCGGATCTAGTGGTGCAATAGTACTCCGGCGAGTGGGACACCCGCGACTCCAACATGGCGAGGTACCGCTTCCTTGTTCAGAAGTTGTCCGGGTCCTTCGAGGGCTGCGAGTTCCTCCATGTCCCGCGCATGGAGAAAGGGGCGGCCGACATGCTCGCCAAGATCACCTCGTCCCAGCAGTCCATCCTGTCTGGCGTCTCCCTCGAACACCTGCGCAAGCCGTCCGTCAAGCCGTCTCCGGACTCCGAGTCCATCCATGTCCCAGACGTCCCGGCCGCACCTCAACCCGGACCGGGGACTGCCGAACCCGGCCCCGGGACTGCCGAACCCGACCCGAGGGCTACTCAGCTCGACTCGGCCGTTGCCATCCCTGATCTGGGGGCTGCTCAACCCGGCACGGGGGTTGCCAACCTAGAACCCACCCTGGTGGCCGTCTTCGCCGTGGTGACGGCTCCGTATTGGGCCCTGCCCATCTCAGAGTTCCTGGAGAACGGGGTTCTCCCCATGGACGAGACCGAGGCCGGGAGGTGCAACACCGGGCGTCCGCCTACAACAACATCAACAACAAGCTCGTCAAGCGCAGCTCCACCGGCGTGTTCCAGCGCTGCGTCGAGCAGGACCAAGGCATCAACATCCTCCTCGACATACACCACGGCAAATGCGGGCACCACGCCGCATCGCGATCCTAGTGGCCAAGGCTTTCTGCTGGCCTATGGCCCTCCAAGACGCCGAGTCACTTGTCCTCAAGTGTGAGGGATGCCAGCACTTTAGCAAGCGCAGCCACCAGCCGGCGTCAGCACTCCGCACCATTCCGATCGTCTGGCCCTTTGCAGTCTGGGGACTCGACATGGTGGGACCCTTCAAAACTGCCCGAGGTGGCATGACGCATCTGCCGGTGGTGGTGGACAAGTTCACCAAGTGGATCAAAGCACGGCCAATCAAGAAATTGGATGGGCCAACAACCGTCCAGTTCATCAAAGACATCGCAGTTCGCTACGGCATGCCGAACAGCATCATCACGGACAATGGCACCAATTTCTCCAAGGGAGCGCTCACGCAATATCACTCCGTCTCTGGCATCCTCCTCGACCTGGCCTCCGTTACACACCCGCAGTCCAATGGGCAGGTCGAGCGGACCAACGGCCTCATCCTATCTGGCATCAAGCCACAGCTCGTCGAGCCACTCATCCGCTCACCCGGCAGCTGGCTCGACGAGTTGCCGGCCATCCTCTGGAGTCTCCAAACTACGCCGAACCGGTCGACCGGGTTCACCCCATTCTTCCTCGTCTATGGAGCCGAAGCCGTCATCTCGACCGACGTCGAGTTCGACTCACCGCGTGTCGCGATGTACACCGAAGCCGAAGCCAAAGAAGCCCACGAAGACGGCCTCGGCCTACTCAAAGAAGCCCGCCTCCTAGCGCTCAGCCGTTCGGCCATCTACCAGCAAGGCCTGAGGCACTACCATAGCAAGAAGATCAAGCACCTCGCGTTCCACGAGGGCGACCTCATCCTCCTACTCGTCCAAGAGCAAGCCGGCCAGCACAAGCTATCCCCTCCATGGGAGGGCCCGTTCATCATCAGTCGGGCCTTGTGCGATCGCAACGCCTACTACCTCATCGATGCACGCAAGTCAAACAAGCGCAAGAGAGACACCCTCGGTGAAGAAACGACCCGGCCATGGAATGCGGAACTCCTCTGCCCGTTTTATAGTTAGCCGTACGAAAGTATGTATCGCTGCCTTTTGTAAACGTATGAAACTATGGGGTCCCCGAACAACGCTCAGGGGCTGCCTTTTGCCGACCAAGTTATTTGTGTCCCCTAATTTTATGCATCACTATGCTCCTGAACCCAGCCACTGGTCCGACTCACTCGACCCGGGGGCTCGGGGGCTGGCAGGCTCGGTCGCCACCCGCCGCCTTCCTTGGTGATTCCTGATGCACTAAGGACGCTGCGGCCCCTCACTTCGCCCTAAGCACAGATCTGGCTTCGGCTGTCGGCTGGTAACCACAACGGGCCAGAGCTCCTGCGTGTTTCAAACACTAAGTTAAAGGCCGCCGGGTCGACCAACCCTGCCCGTCACTCTAAAAAATAGCCACATGACCGGCTGCTCGCCAACCGGCTCTGTCGAGTTGCCACCAGCCGGCCCAGTGGGTGTTTCGCTCGCGCTCAACATTTTGAAAACCTAAGTACTGCGTTCTCCTCTCAAAGAACCGAACTCCTTGTCACGGACCGGAGCCTCGGCCGTCAGACTCGCGGGGGGGAGGTCTGAGAAAGGAAAAACGCAAGAAATCGGTTCAAAAAATGAAAAGCAAGAGCAAAGACATTCACGAGATATACACATCACAGAAATACTTAAAGGCCCACGGCCAGAGTTCATTACACCCAGAAACCCCCCAGTGGGTGGGTGGACCTGCTACCTAACAACAAATTTTACTAAGTCATCTCAGGCGTCTCCAGCGCCGGGTCGCGAGGTCGACGGCTCTCCCCTGGCGGCCTTCGGGTCCGGTGAAGTACCGATGTCCTCCTCGGCACCCCCGTCGCGGTAGACTCCCGTCTCCTTGGAGCTGCCCTCCGGGTCATGAAGAAGAACGCTGTAGTCATCGCTGGACACGACTCCGCCATCTTCTGCCCACCCTGGGTGGAACTCTTCATGGAAGGCGAACTTGGCGATATAGCTGGCCCGGGAAGCAATCCGGCCAGCCTATTCCTACAGCTGCTTCTCCGAGCCGGCCCGTTGGACCATCAGCGTGTCCAGCTGCAGGTCCGGGTGCCAAGACAATGCGAACCAGAGCGCCATCTCGGTGTCGGCATGAGCGGCGGAGACGGGCCACTCGTGGAGCCGGTATGGCCCCATCTCCAGCTAGTGCGCCAGCCGCATGAAGCTGCTCGGTGCAACGGAGCCCGGCCATAGGACCGCCATCATCGTCGTGCCGGCCTGGGACAGCCGCCCCATCTGGTCACCCAGGACCCGCAGGCGGACCTCGGTGGCGGTCATGATTTCGGGGAAGGTCCACGCCACCTGCGGGTCGGTTCCAGAGGCAATGGCCCCCAGCAGGTCATGCAGGAAACGAACGGCCTCCTCCGCCAGCCGATGCGTCTCCGGGAAGGCCCCTGTCAAGAAACAAAGCAAGTCAAAAAAAGGACGTCAAAGATAAAAAGCTGAATCCGAACCCGGTGAAACTCAAGAAAAGCACTTACTAGAGAAGAATTCTTCCAGGTGTTGCGCTTCGACATACCGCGCCGCTCCCGATCAATGGTGCGGTCACGCTCTTGGAGCGCCTTCTCCAAGTTGGCCACCTTGGCAAGGGCTGCCTTCAGCTCGGCGTCCTTGTCCTCAGCTGCCTTCTCGGACGCCTCGCGACAGCATGCCTCGTCCTGACGGGCCCCCTCCACCGCGGTGGCCTGCCCCTTCAAGCGCTCCACCTCGGCCTGAAGCTGGACCTTGTCGTCGGCTAGCCTGCCACGTTGCTGGTCTGCCTCGACCAGGGCCCACTGCATCTCCACCACCTTGGCGGCCTTCGCCTTAAGGAGCTCCAACTCAGCCTCAAGGCGGCTCTTGTGGCCCGCCAACTGCTCCTGCGGCTGGTTAGCTTCGTCGAGCGACCGCCGAGCCGCCTTCGCCTGCGCTACCTCGGCCCTGAGACGGCCGATATCAGCGACAAGCCGGTCGTAGTGGTGGCCGGCCCGGAGCAGCTGGGTCTGCCGGGACAACACCTAGCTGCAAAAATGAAGATTCAGAAAAGGAGAGCAAGACTTAAGATTTGACCCGACTGCTACACAGTTGGCCCGAATCTCGGGGGCTACACCCAGTGGGTGTGCTAGCGCACCCCCACTAGAAAAGAGCACGAAGATACATGCGGCAATGCGGAGCTCCTCCTCCTTGGCGGCGAGCTGCTCCTTGAGCTCCCGGTATTTGCCCAGGAGGCGGTTGAAGGCGCTAACCCGGTAGGCGTCGAGTTGCTGAAGAAGGCAGCAATCAAAACAAAGAAAGCATTCTAAAGATTCGACCCAACTACTACGTAGTTGACCCGAACCTCGAGGGCTACACCCAGTGGGTGCACTAGCGCTCCCCCACAAAGAAAAAACCGCGAAGGAAACTTACCAACACGGCGCGCTCCAGATCCCGCGTCCGCTCCACCTCGCCCTGGGCGAAGGCCTCGATCCGGTCCGTCCGCTCGCACAGACAGCGGCTGACGGTGTCCATTGCCGCCGCCTCCTGGGTCTGGGGTCCGAAGACTACGGCTCCCCCGCCCAGTGCCGGCTGCGGCACGATGGCTCAACGCCCCCCGAGCCGGGGCGCCAGGGCATGCTCCCCGCCGGCTGCTCCCGCTGCGACCGGCGCCTCCTTAGCCGCCCTCTCCGGCGCCTCCTCCTCTCCGCCATGGGCCACGGGATCCTCCGACACCACCCGCACCACCTGTGATGGAGCCCGGGTGTAAGGGTGCCGGATGGCATCCAAAAGCACCTCCCGCGTCGCGTCGGGACGGATGAGAAGGTGTGCAGCAGCAAAATACAAAGACCAAAGACTCACCAGGAGCGCCGGATTCATGTGACTGTACAACAGCTGGCCAAACCGCCAGTCGTCCCGCAAGTTGGCCTTGGAGATATCATTGACCCGGCGTGCGATCTGGTCCGCCGCCAGGCGCATCGCCCCCATTCGGTTGGGGTCCTCAAGGCCGATCATCTCGCTGATGAGGCAGGTGCGCCGCTGTAGCGGAATGACCCGACACGTGATGAAGGCGGCGAGGAGGTCAGCACCGGTGAGCTCCTCCTGCATCTTCATCACTGCTATCCGCTCGCAGAGATTGAGGATCTCCTGTGACGGGTTCCTGGGGTAGTAACCCTAGTTCATCTTTGCCCGCGGCGGTGTGATGGCGAAGGACGGCAAGTTGATGCAGCCCGCGCCGAGGTTGCAGACGTAGAAGAAGGAGTTCTGCCATTTCTTGGCAGAATCCTCCAGCGGAATCTTGGGGAAGTCAGCCCCCTACCGCTTCGAGATGATGGCGGCACCACAGTTGTAGAACTCGCCGGCGGTCGGCCCCTGCTGCTTCAAGGAGAAGAAGCGCACCCAGAGGTCGATCATGGGCTCGACCCCTAGGTACCCCTCGCAGAGGGTGACGAAGCCCGATAGCTGGACGATGGCGTCGGTGCCAAGATGATGGGGCTGGAGCCCGAAGAACTCCAGGAACGTGTGGAACAAGGCGCTCGCCGGCAGCCCGAACCCACGCTCGAAGTGCGGGAGGAAGACCACGCGCTCCATGCCCTGGGGCTGTGGCCTTTGCTCGCCCCTCGGCAAGCGCACGACAACCTCCGTTTCCCTCGGCAAGCGCCGGGAGGAGCAGACATAGGAGATGTCTTTGATGGTGACGGTCGAGCCCATCCAGGAGCCCGACGGCAGCGCCATCGATGGAGAAGAAAGAAAGGGAGATAGATGGACGACGGTGGAGCTCTGCTCGAAGTGGCAGGCGTCGCAGCGCGACGGTCGCAAGAAGCAGAGCAAGGGCGAAGAGGCAGGGGAGCACGAACGAGAATAATGTCCGCCGCCCCTCGTCCCAATTTATAGGCCTCAGTTTGAACATGGGGGAGTGGGATCGTCTGCGCTTGCCTTTCCCACTACCCCGCAATAAGTGCGCACGTACGCACGCAATAACTGCACGGGGAAGAGCAACCGACCCCGGGACGCCACAAATAATCTGCGTGCGTGGGCCAAGGGCACGCGGCGGCGGGCCCCAGCACGTCGTCCAGTCCCGTCACGTGCGTGGCCCGTCAGGCCCCTCCGACTTCCAGGCAGCAGGTGGCACCCGTGCGAAGCCCGAGGGATTGCCCCAAGATTTGATGTACTCCTTGGTTCCCGCCACCGCCGGGATACCGTGATCCGGTTTCCAAAAACCAGCACACAGTGGGTGTTGCTGGACCCGGCGCTCGCAGGATTCGCCTTTTCAAAGGGGGAAACTGCGAAGGACCTCCCATCCAAAGACGGCGGACCTTCACAGCTTCGAGGACTATTGTCGGGGGATGAACCCCGGGCAGGCAACGAAACCTGGATCCTTTTAAAAAACAACGGGGCCGGTGTCGCCCCTCAAGCCAGCACACGCTTGGCCGGGTCGCTCGACCTGGCCGTACTCTCCGACCCGGCCAGGCACCTCGACTCGACCTCGACAACCAGTACAAGACAACTGAACCCAGCACGACCAAGACTTCCCCAACAAGCCAGCTCCACCCTTGGCATGTTCCTCAACCCAGCCACGGGTTAGCTCCCGTCCCATCCAGGTCATACGATGGGACGAGTCTTCATCCACTGATGACCGAGGCAACAGTGCCCTGCCCATGCCTCTGGTCAGCCAGAGCGTGGCAACAGTGCCCCTCACCTGCCTCCTGACCAGGGACGGTGTGGCAATAGTGGCCCCGTCGTCACTGCTGACGACAGCAAGCGGCGACCTAACGGAGCGCCACTGTACCCGACTCGACCCGGCCACTCCCTGACGATCGACAAGACGACGCACAGTCCCCCTAGGCATGCGGGGCCCGCACCTAGGGGAACCCGGCGAACCACAGGCCCCCGACGGGTCCCAGCCCGGGTCCCTAGACGCTGACGACCCGACCCTATAGTCTTGTAACATTACCATTGTATCCCTGGGGGGTTGGCCTATAAAACCCCCCAGGCGCCCTCGCATACACGGGCAAGTAAGCAAGGATAGAGAAGCAGTAAGCACACCAGAAACTAGCCACCGATTAGTAGAACACACCTAGGGAGAAGGAGCAGCCTAAGCCCTGGCCAGTCTTCCTTCTTCCTCCATACAGCTCTAGGAGCAACCTTGTACTATTGCATATCAACCACACTCGGCAGGACTAGGGGTGTTATCTCTCCGGAGAGCCCCAAACCTGGGTATGTCTTGCGTCCCGCGCTCGCTCATGCCAACCCCGCCTCTGGAGCCCACCAGTGCCCTCGAGCCTCCTCCTCTCTTTAGCCATCCCATGGCATGTGCCGTGCACCCACCACGACAATGCTTGAAGTATTATCGTTTTTATGTCAATATTAAACTTTTTTTAAATCTTATGGATCTGAATATTCATGCCACAATGAAGAAAATTGCATGGATAAATATGTTAGGTAGCATTCCACCTCAAAAATTTTGTTTTTATCATTTACCTACTCGAGGACAAGCAGGAATTAAGCTTGGGGATACTTGATACGTCTCCAACGTATCTATAATATTTGATTGTTCCATGCTATTATATTATTTGTTTTGGATGTTTTATATGCATTAATATGCTATTTTATATTATTTTTGGGACTAATCTATTAACCTAGAACCCAGTGCTAGTTTATGCGTTTTCCTTGTTTTTGAGATTCGCATCAAAGGAATACTAAATGGAGTCCAAACGGAATAAAACTTCACGATGATTTTTCTTAGACCAGAAGACACCCAGGAGACTTGGAGCTCAAGTCAGAAGAGCCACGAGGGGTGACAAGGGTGGAGGGCGCGCCCAGGGGGGTAGGGCACGCCGCCTACCTTCTCGGCCCCTCGTGACCCCACTGACCTAGTTCTGCCTCCTATATATTCACATATATTCCCAAACCACTAGAAGCATTCATGAAAACACTTTTCTATCGCTGCAACCTTCTGTTCCCATGAGATCCCATCTAGGGGCCTTTTCCGACATCCTGCCGGAGGGGGATTCGATCACGGAGGGCATCTACATCAACTCTATTGCCCTTCCGATGAAGAGTGAGTAGTCCACTTCAGACCTACAGGTCCATAGTTAGTAGCTAGATGGCTTCTTCTCTCTCTTTGATTCTCAATACCATGTTCTCCTTGATGTTCTTGGAATTCTATCTGATGTAATACTTTTTTGTGGCGTGTTTTCCAAGATTCGATGAATTGTGGATTTATGATCAGTTTATCTATGAATATTATTTGAATCTCCTCTAAATTCTTATATGCATGATTTGGTATCTTTGTATTTCTCTTCAAATTATCGATTTGGTTTGCCCAACTAGATTGGTTTTTCTTGCAATGGGGGAGGTGCTTAGCTTTGGGTTCAATCTTGTGTGATTTCACCCAGTGACAAAGTATGGGAAGCGAGACACATATTGCATCATTGCCATCGAGGATAAAAATATGGGGTTTTCATCATATTGCTCGAGTTTATTCCTCTACATCATATCATCTTACTTAATACGTTACTCTGTTCTTTATGAACTTAATACTCAAGATGTAGGCAGGAGTTGGTTGATGTGTGGAGTAATAGTAGTAGATGCAAGCCAGAGTCAGTCTACTTGACACAGACGTGATGCCTATATTGCATAATCATTGCCTTGGATATCGTCATAACTTTGCGCTTTTCTATCAATTCCTCGACAATAATTTGTTCACCCACTGTATTATTTGCCTTCATGAGAGAAGCCTCTAGTGAAACCTATGGCCCCTGGGTCTATTTTCCATCATATTACTTTTTGATCTACTATTTTGCAATCTTTTTTTTCAGATCTATAAATCAAAAAACCAAAAAATGTTTTATCTTTTGTTTAGTTATATTTATCTATCTCTACTAGATCTCACCTTTGCAAGTGACCGTGAAGGGATTGACAACCCCTTTATCGCGTTGGGTGCAAGTGTTTGATTGTTTGTGCAGGTATTGGTGATTTGCGCTTTCTTCTCCTACTAGATTGATACCTTGGTTCTCTACTTTGCTCCATCACCCTTTCCTCTTCAAGGGAAAAACCAACGCAAGCTCAATAAGTAGCATATGATCGAAAGTAGGTCTAGAGGGGGGTGATTAGACTACTTGACCAAATAAAAATCTAGGCTTTTCCCAATTTTAAGTGTTGGCAGATTTTAGCAACTAGTACAAGCCAAGCAATCAACCTACACAAGCAATTCTAAGAGTGTAGCAGCGGAAAGTAAAACATTGTATATGAAGGTAAAGGGAAGGGTTTGGAGAAGGCAAACGCAATGTAGACACGGAGATTTTTGGCGTGGTTCCGATAGGTGGTGCTATCGTACATTCACGTTGATGGAGACTTCAACCCACGAAGGGTAACGGTTGCATGAGTCCACGAAGGGTCCACGAAGAAGCAACCTTGTCTATCCCACCATGGACATCGCCCACGAAGGACTTGCCTCACTCGGGTGGATCATCACGAAGTAGGTGATCTCCTTTCCCTTACAAACTTCTTAGTTCAACTCCACAATCTTGTCGGAGGCTCCCAAGCGACACCTAACCAATCTAGGAGACATCACTCTCCAAAAGGTAATAGATGGTGTGTTGATGATGAACTCATTGCTCTTGTGCTTCAAATGATAGTCTCCCCAACACTCAACTCTCTCTCACAGATATTGATATGGTGCAAAGAATATTTGAGTGGAAAGCAACTTGGGGAAAGCTAGAGATCAAGATTCTTGTGGTTGGATTGGAATGTCTTGGTCTCAACACATGAGTAGGTGGTTCTCTATAAGAAAATGAGTAGCGGAAGTGTAGGCACGTTCAGATGGCTCTCACACAAATGGAGAAGGGGTGGAGGGGTATATATAGCCTCCACACAAAATCCAGCCATTGCACACATTTGACCCAACTCGGTAAGACCGAATAGAAAAACTCGGTGAGACCAATTTAGTTCAAAATTTGAATGTTAGGAATCTCGGTGGGACCGACGGGAACAACCCGATGGGACCGATGTGCTAGGGTTAGGGAAAAACCTCATCTCAGTGAGACCGATTGCATGAACACGGTGAGACCGATTTTAGCAAAGAGCAAACAGAGAGTTGGTCAAGCAAACTCGATGGGACCGATTACACATTTGGTGAGACTGAATTAATTACAACAAGCAACACAGAGTTTGCAAGGCCATCTCGGTGAGACCAAGATCCGTATCGGTGTGACCGAATTGTCTAGGGTTTCTGGCAGTGGCTATGTCAACTAAACTCGGTGGTGCCGGATGGATCAAATCGGTGGGGCCGAGTTCGACTTTGAGTTTTGGAAAAATGTGGAAATGAGAAAGTGGCTGAGGGTTTTGGAGCAATATCACTAAGCACTTTGAGCAAGTAGACCATTAAGAAACACCTCATCCCCTTTTAATAGTATTGGCTTTCCTATGGACTCATTGTGGTCTTGGATCACTACAATGAAAATGAAGAGTCTCGAGCTTTTGCCAATCTTTGTTCTTAGCATTTTGATGGGTCCACATCTAGTCCATGCCATGCCAATCATTGAACTTTCTGAAATATTTAACTTGAAAGGATATATTAGTTCAATGAGCTATATGTTGTTATGAATTGTCAAAACCACCCGGGGATTAGTTGCACTTTCACTAAGTCATACCCAAGACGCTTCACATTCACTCTTTAACTCATCCATGGCAACTTGAAAACCATGTTCACTATATGAGTAACTTGTTGCATCCATGTATTTTTTTTAATTCTAACCCTCTAAACCCAGCAATTTGAAAGTTCTGGTAAATATGTCTATGGCAAAACCTTTGTGGGCAATTGGGGAAGACTCTATTTATGGCTTTCAAAAGACCCTGTATGAAAGCACTACAACTAAATGAAAGTAATTACATGAAAGTGAACTACATGAAAGTAACTACAACTAAATATATTACCTTTTGCCTATCTGAAATGGTTATGTACTGTCCAAACTTGCCAGATTTCCCACCTATTGCTACCCTCGGCTGGCATAGAAACCAGGTCCAGGAATCAGTGTCCTCCTTGTCTACAATTCCAAAAGCAATGGGAAAAATATTGTTGTTCCCATCTCTTCCAGTAGCAGCTAGAATTTGTTGACTAGTAGTGAGCTTGATGAAGCATCCATCCAAACCTACAATATTAGCACAAATGATTAGTAGTTGAAAGAACATATAAGTGGCAGAAACAAAAATACAAGGCAATTACCTATGATTGGTCTACAGCCATTGAGGAACCCTTCTTTGCATCCAATCAGGTAGATAAACAATCCATGAAACCTAGGGTTCTTGCTAGGATGCTCCGTAATATATTTTGTTATCACAATGCATCTAGAACCTGGATTAGTGTCTAGGACAACCTATAAATAATCCCTAATCCTGGTGTATTGGGCCTTTGGATCTCCTAAAACAACATTCTTTATTGCCTTCCTAGCCTTGTAGGCCATGTGGGTTGATATATCCACTTCATACTGGTTCTTTGCAGTGTTAATAATTGTTATTGTTGTGCATGGGTCATTCCTCACTGCCTCCTCACAATGTTTTGCAACCCACTTGGCAGTGATTTTGGTGCTCTCTGACACAAAAGGGCATGTGTGCACCAAATACTGCTTCCTAATGGTAAATGTCTTCTCATTTGCAATCTGAGAACCTGCTATATAAAAAGGGCATTGCTCATCTATGCACTTTGCTATAACCCTGTTATTGCAGTTTCTATGGTACTCAAAGTTCCTGTTCTGTGATATGTGCAGGGTTTGGAGTGCAGTTCTGAACTGGTACACATCAATGAAGCAAAGATGCTTCACAAATTGGTACTGTGGGCCAGCTCTATCCTCATAATACCATAACCTTGGCTTCATCTTCTTTGGTCTACTCTTCCTACCATTGGGCAACACATATGTCATTGCCTCAACGCCATCATCATCTTCCAAACCCAGGTCTAGTGGTTTATTGTCCTCATCATCTGATGGTATCCAGTCCTCCTCAAACATCTGCTCTATACTTCCATGTGATCTACTTGTTGGCCCTTTTCTGTGTCTCTTGGCCTTATTCTTCTTCTGAATATGTTTCCCACTCTCTTGCTCCTTTTCATTGTGTTTCTTATCTTGCGCCTCTTCCTCCAATTCCTCCTCCGCTTGATCATCATCATCCTCTTCTTCACATAATGGCTGATACAGTTCCTCCTCCTCATTTGTATCCCACATCTCCTCAACATCTATGTCCCCTTCATAATGCAGTAATGGATCGTCCCTCTGTTTGTTCATTTCCTCAAGCCTAGCAAGGATATCCCCATATTCTATCAAATTGTCATCATCACTGTCCTCTTCATTGTCCATAACTGCATATTTCCTTTTCAAAGGAGTTGCCTTCTCTTTTTCTTTCTTATTCTTCCTAAACATTGCAATTTCCTTTCTCCTTGTATCCTCCATATTTTTTTCTATTTGCAATTGCTCCTTTGAATTGCTTGTGCTCTGCTGTGTTTGAAACTGTATTAGCAGTGGTTGTTCTTCTGTTGCTGCATCCGAATTTTCTACTGCTAGATCTACAGGATGTGCATTGAACAAAACTCCTTCTTCATCTACCTGATACAGTTGGGTTTCTCCAATTTCCCGTAGAGGGATCTGCTGCTCAATAACATTAGCACTGCTATTTATATCTGCAGGTTTGGGGGAACCGGCCCTAACAACTGTCACATTGAAGATCTTCTGCTTCTGCATGACTATGTGGTCGAGAATTTCCTCCAACATGTCATCATCCTCTATTTCTTGCATTCGTTCCATCCCTAGGCCAGGATCCTTCACATAGTACATGTAATCCCTCAAACTATATCCTTCAGTCTCTATCAGTGCTACTAGATTGTAAAATGTGATGTCTGACAACATCATAGTTCTCTCAAGATTGTCTCTGTCATGAAAATGCATCCTCAATTCCCAAACCTTATCATCCAAACTACAAATTAAAAAATAAACATAGTGTTGTATAAGTGTTCAATTATAATACTTATGAAAAAGTAGAACATCAACAAACCAAAGCTTTGGGTTACTTAAGTAACCAACCCAATACAAGGCAAAACAGTAAATAACCCTAGCTTTGGTTCATTAAGAAATAGTGCAATACAGAGCAACGCAACACCTAATTTCAACTAAATAACCCTAGCTAATTTCATCTAAATAAGACACAAACATCACCTAATTTCAACTTAATCACTTAATTTCAGAAACAAATCATCGCAATAACAACCATAGGCCCAACAATATGCAATAATTATCCTAACCCTAACCCTAGAAACGGATCAGATAATGTAAGAGAATGTAATGGAGAAGGGAAAGGGGATCTCACTATACGCTGCTGACGGATGAAAGCGATGTGGTGGCTTCCAGTCGGATTGGCCTTCACCGCTGCGGCGAAGGATCTAGCCGCATCATATTCCACCGAATACTCCACCGCTGCATTGAGAGTCGCCTTGCTAGGGTTCGAGCTCCCGCGGAGCTCGCCTGGGTCGGGATCCGCGTCGCCCGCGCCACTGCTGGGAGGCCCGCCGCCGCCTGCTTTGGGAGAAGCCATCTGCGTACGCGACACAAGGAGGGCGGAGAGAGCGGGCAGGACCGGGTGGGGGAAGAAGGGGAACATCGGGCAGACGCGGGAGACAAATGAACAGAGGGGGAGATGGAGGCACACGGCGCCGTCTCACGCCGTCTAAGGGCTGTCGGAACGGCCGACACTGCCACGTAGGCAAAAATAGGGCCCCACCTGTCATAAACTCACTTCACTGAGCCAGATCCGCCGATCAGTATTTTCTGCAAAAAGATTACTGAAGACATGGTGTTTTCTGAAGAAAAAAATGTATTGTAGTGTTTTTCGCAAACCTAACCTTCAAACTGGTGGTTTTCTGCAATTTACTCAACTCTAGCAGATTCGACAAAAGCACCCGGACTCCGTAATTACCGCCATATGGAGGCTAGGGTGTAAAACCCACTCTAGCAGATTCTCCAAACTTGGCTCGATCATGAACTTTTCTGCAGGGAGCTCCATATTTACATGATTGGTTTGTTATCAATATTTGGCTACGTGGTAAAGTTCGAGAGTTTTTATAGTCTACCTTGTTCCAGCACTCGAAAGATTAAGAATCGAAAAGTAGCAAGAAATAAATAATAGAGACATTCCAAAAGAATATTGATGGAAATACGGGTATTCATTTGTTTTTCAAATCCAAAGCGAGTAATTCACAAATGCTTGATTTGAAGCTAGGATTTTTATGTGATTTGTGCAATTTGGAGCTGCTAAGAAGTGTTACAAACGCCGTCTCAAAAGAAATACTATTAGTAAGCTCACAGGATATATAACAAAAATAAAAGAAATATTGTTTACATCTCACAGAGCCCTAATCGATCGAATTACTCCCATCCCCATGCCAGCAATGGCCGCGGCGGCGCAGGAGCAGTGGTACATCCTGTACGCCGTTCCAGACGTGGGGGACGATGTGATGGAGACGGTTCCGCTGCCGTCCCACCGCTCCGTCGCTTGTGGCGTCGCCAGCCCCACCGGGGACTTCGAATACCCCTACATCGCGGCCGCCGACCGCAGCGGCTTCCTTCTGCTCTGCGGCCACACCGCCGTCGGGCTCACCCTCTACGTCTGCGACCCGTGCTTCCGCAGGACGCTGGGCGTCTTCCCCCACGACGACGGCATCAACTGCCGCCACTGCGTCGGCGGTCGGCCTCATCCGCCACCGCACCGGCAAGCGCCTCATGGTGGCCGAGCTCAACCCGTGCTTCTTCGAACCAGAAACCTGCTTCACGCTCTTCTGCACGGTGGACCAGTACTCGTGGGTCGAGAAGGAGCCCGACTGCTCCAGCATCTTCTCTGTCGACCTGCAGAACGGGAGCGTGGTGCAGTGGGGCAAGTTCGAAGGTTTGGGGATGCCGGACGGCCCGGACCTGTCCTCCCGCCTGGTCCATGCTTGGCAGTTTCCGCCGGAGCTCGCCGAGTATCGCCCCTTGCCTGGTACCATCTCGTGCCCTCTCTGTGTCAAGTGTTTGCACGTTAATTTGCGTGTAAACATGATAAATTGCCTGGTAGCCGCATTTTGGCAAGCAACATAGTTCTTTTTAGCTGTACACACGGTCCCAGATCCCACATGTATGTGTTAGGTTGATCTCCTTCTCGTTCGAGCCCAACAGATCAAACGGGCCCTTGCATCGCGCCCTGATTGGGGGCGCCCAACCAAACCATGGTTGGTGGCCCCTGTGACCCGCGCTATATAAACATAGGTGGGGACCGGGGCATGACTCACGAGGTTAATCGCTGCCACAATCCTCACCGACATTCCCTACCGATTTAGGGTTAGCGCGGTGCTCACGGGAAGCACACCACCGCCGTCATCTCTCTGCCATCACCGGCCACTACTTCGTCATGGCCGGCTCCGGCTCGAACTCGTCCGCACCAGGAGAAGGTAGGTTCATCGGAAACACTAGCCTATACTGATCCAGAGGATCTATCAATGGTATAATCCCTCCTCTTTTTAGACCACACAACATC
The DNA here is from genome assembly GCF_002162155.2 of Triticum dicoccoides. Classification (NCBI taxonomy): domain Eukaryota; kingdom Viridiplantae; phylum Streptophyta; class Magnoliopsida; order Poales; family Poaceae; genus Triticum; species Triticum dicoccoides. Next base: position 687,894,763 of record NC_041385.1, on the reverse strand, counting down.
AACATCAGTGGCCTCTCTTACTGGCTCTGTAGATTTGATCGGTTGTGGTTCATCCACAACCCAGTCCAGATCAGTACAAACAAATGCCAGTTCTACTTTCTTCCTCCACTCAGTGTGATCGTCACCTCTGAGTGTCGAAACTTCTTTTAGGCAACTCATCAAGTGAAAGCCTCCTGAAATCACAATTTAAGTGACATCAGTATAACAATCATATGCATTAATCTAATGTTGGTCAAATTAAACATACAATTGTCTATGCAACTAAATCTATATTACCGTTGGGTAAAAATATTAGAAATAAATGCATCTTTAAATTTCAATAATGAATATGATTATGTTATTTTTTATGACCAACGTTGTTAATAACATGATCATGTTTTATTATTGAAATTTAAAGGCGCATTTATTTCTAATATTTTTACCCAACGGTAATATGGATTTAATTGCATAGACAATTATATGTTTAATTTGACCAACGTTAGATTAATGCATGTGATTGTTATACTGATGTCACTTAAATTATGATTTCAGGAGGCTTTCACTTAATGAGTTGCCTAAAAGAAGTTCCGACACTCAGAGGTGACAATCACACTGAGTGGAGGAAGAAAGTAGAACTGGCATTTGTTTGTGCTGATCTGGACTGGGTTGTGGATGAACCACAACCGGTCAGACCTACAGAGTCGGTAAGAGAGGCCACTGATGAAGATCCTGCGTGGTCTAAAAAGAGGGGGGGTTATGCTCCTTTGGAGATGTCATACATCATAGAAAACCAAAAGTGGGTCAATGCAAACAAAAAGTGCATGGCATTTATAAATAATACAATCAAGAGCACCATTGTGGGCTCCATTGCAGAGTGCACTTCCGCAGGGGGGTTGCTTGCAAAGATAGAGAGCCAGTTCACTGGCTCTTCAAAGATATATGCCACCCAGGTGTTAAAACAACTGGTGACAGAACACTGGTGGAATAAGAGAGCACATCCTCAGAATGAACAATATGGCAGCAAAGCTAAAACTCATGGATGAGGATCTGGAGATCAAACCAAAGTTCCTGGTCCACCTGGTCATGGCTTCACTGCCAAAGGAGTTTGAAACTTTTGTTGTAAACTACAATATGTCACTTGGAACATGGGACATTGAAAAGACAATAGCAATGTGTGTCCAAAAAGAGGACAGACTCAAAGCCTCACATGGTGGTTCACTCAACTATGTGAAGGATCAAAAGAAAAGGAATTACAATCAAAACAACAAAAGTTCTCCTTCAAAGCATGGAAAAGCTCCCTATCAGCATCAGCATCAGCAACAGCCTTTCTTAGTGGACAAAGACACTTGTCTCCACTGCAAGCAGAAAGGGCATTACAAGAAAGACGGCTGGAGTCCTTAATGGCAAAGCAAGGTAACAACATTGTTTTCTTAGTTAATGAATCCTTGTACACATAGTTTTTGAAATCTACTTGGTGGATTGACTCAGGAGCAACTGTTCATGTTGCAAATTGTTTACAGGGATTCCATTCAACCCAGACTACGCTAAGAAGAGAAAGAGGCGTTGAAGTATCAAATGGAATTCAAGCGGAAGTTGAAGCTGTCGGCGACATCTTCTTGGAGTTAGCTGATGGATTCAAGCTTCTACTTAGAGATGTTTTTTATGTTCCTTCATGTAATAGAAACTTAATTAGCGTTTCATGTTTAGACAAAGATAATTATGAATGTTACTTTGGACATGGCAAGTGTGCCATATGGTATAATAATGCTTATGTGGGTGATGCTTTACTACACGATGAGCTTTATTTGTTATCACTTCGTGAAAAAGTGCATTCTGTATGCAATGTGAATGAACATGTTTCCGCGTCGAATAAAGAACAAAACAAAAGAAAGAGAACATTCGACTCATCGAAATTATGGCACTGTCGCTTGTGCCATATTTCCAAGGGGAGAATAGAAAGATTAGTCAAAAGTGAAATTCTTCCTCTGTTAGAATTCTCAGACTTGGAACAATGCATATATTGCATTAAAGGAAAGTATATAAAACAAATCAAAAAAGGTGCAATCCATAGCACATGCACACTGGAAATTATTCACACTGACATTTGTGGACTATTTCCGGTGAAAAGTGTGGATGGATATGACTCGTTCATAACATTCACAGATGATTACTCTCGCTATGGATATATTTATCCAATCAAAGAAAGATCTGAAGCGTTGGATAAATTTAAAATATTCAAAGCTGAAGTTGAAAATCAGCATGATAAAAGAATAAAGATAGTCAGGTCTGGCCATGGGGGAGAGTAATACGGTCGGCACACTCCATATGGCCAAGTCCCTGGGCCTTTTGTGAAGTTCTTGCAGGAGACTGGCATAGTAGCCCAGTATTCAATGTCGGGCGAGCCTCAGCAAAATGGAGTAGCTGAAAGGCATAACCGTACACTTATGGATATGGTGCACGACATGATGAGTTATTCCAACTTGCCATTGGGATTATGGATGGAGGCGCTTAAAACCGCCATTCACATTCTCAATAGAGTACCAAGCAAGTCGGTGCCCAAAACACCGTACGAGCTATGGACAGGAAGGGTGCCCTCCCTACAACACTTCAGGGTGTGGGGGTGCCCTGCTGAGGCCAAAATGTTTAATCCAAACATTGCAAAGTTAGATCCCAAAACAGTGAATTGCCACTTCATTGGCTATCCAAACAGATCAAAGGGTTTTCGTTTCTACTGCCCAGACAGATATAAAAAGTTTGTAGAAACGAGACATGCAGTCTTCTTATAAGACGAAATGATGAGGGGAAGCTTGGTAGCTGGGAAAATTGATCTTGAGGAGAAGAGGGTGCATGCACCTAATCCGATGATTCAGGAGCCAGTTTTCTCACTACCAGTTGCAACTCCACCCATGACAACTATGGGAGTAGACTCGGAACCTGTCCGTCAGGAGCCGACTGAACCCGTTGTTGAGCATGAAAGGGAGGTGCAGCAGCAAATTTTAGAAGAAGTGCCAGAAGTTGAGGAACGGAATATGCCAGAAACTGAGGCCCTTAGAAGGTCTACAAGACCAAGAAAGTCAACTATTTCTACTGACTTTAAAGTTTATAACACAGAAATGGTTCATATGGAAAAAGATCCCACCTCATATGAAGAAGCCATGAGAATCCCTCGTTCATCGATGTGGATGAAGGCAATGGAAGATGAGATGAAATTGATGAGTTCCAAAGATGTTTGGAACTTAGAGGAAATTCCTAAAGGAGCCAAAACAGTAGGCTGTACATGGGTCTACAAAATTAAGTATGACTCTAAAGGGAATGTAGAAAAGTATAAAGCACGACTCGTGGCAAAAGGATTTGCTCAAAGAGAAGGGATAGACTACAATGAGACTTTTTCCCCAGTCTCATGTAAGGATTCCTTCAGAATCATAATGGCATTAGCTGCACATTTTGATTTAGAGTTACATCAAATGGATGTTAAGACGACATTTCTGAATAGTGATTTAAGGGAAAATGTCAACATGAAACAACCCAAGGGTTTTATCATGGAAGGCAAGGAAAATATGGGATGCCGCCTGAAGAAATCCATTTATGGGTTAAAGCAAGCCTCTAGACAGTGGTATCTAAAGTTTAATAAAACGATTAAAAGTTTTGGGTTTAAAGAAAATATTGAGGATAACTGCATTTATGCAAAGTTTAAAAATGGGAAATATATTTTCCTAATCTTGTATGTGGATGATATTCTGCTTGCTAGCAGTGATGTTAGTCTACTACAAGAAACAAAGAAGTTCTTATCCTCGAATTTTGACATAACAAATCTTGGTGAAGCATCATATGTTTTGGGCACAGAAATTCACCGAGATAGAAACAATGGAATCTTAGGACTATCGCAAAAAGCATATTTGGAAAAGGTTCTTAAAAACTATAATATGCATGCGAGTAAAGCCACACCTGTTCCTATAGTTAAGGGCGATAGTTTTGGGAAATTCCAATGCCCCAAGAACCAGTACGAGATCGATCAAATGAAAGCAGTACCATATGCTTCGGCAGTTGGCGGCTTACAGTATGCACAAGTGTGCACTCGCCCTGACTTAGCCTTTGTCACCGGGGTACTCGGTAGGTATCAAGAGAATCCAGGCATAGAGCACTGGAAGATGGTAAAGAAAACATTGCGTTATGCGCAAGGCACGAAGGACTACATGCTAACATACAGGAGATGTGATTCTCTAGAGATAAAAGGGTATTCTGATGCAGATTTTGCGGGGGATGGAGATGATAGAAAATCCACGTCAGGATACGTATTCACTCTCGCTGGGGGAGCTATTTCATGGAAAAGCTCCAAACGGTCGATAGTTGCGTCATCCACGATGTATGCAGAATTCATAGCATGCTTCGAAGCCACGGGGCAGGCGATATGGCTACAGAAATTTGTACCCAACTTGAAAGTGGTAGATTGTATTGACAAACCACTAAAGATGTACTGTGACAACCAGCCCCGCAGTATTCTATGCTCACAACAACAAGTCGAGTAATGCTGCCAATACAATAGAGATAAGGTATTATGTTGTGAAAGATAAAATCCAAGATCAAACTATAAGTCTCGAGCATATAAGGACAAAAGATATGCTTGTGGATCCGTTAACGAAAGGCTTACCACCCAATGTGTTCAAGGAACACTTAACCGGCATGGGTTTAAGGGAAATCCTTATGATTCCTGGATAGGCCCAAAAGAAGCAGAATTTGTTTCTGAACAAAACGTATGTTGTAGTTGTATGATTCTATCGGCAATTAAGCTGCGACGATGAAACATCCTCTATGTGCCAATATGTGATGAAACAAATAAAGTAGAAAGTATAAGGTTAAAAGTAAAGTTGAGATCAAGGGGGAGAATGTTAGGTTGATCTCTCTCGTTCGAGCCCAACGGGTCGAACGGGCCCTTGCATTGCGCCCTGATTGGGGGCGCCCAACCAAACCATGGTTGGTGGGCCCCTGTGACCCACGCTATATAAACAGAGGTGGGGGACGGGGCATGACTCACGAGGTTAATCGCTGCCACAATCCCCATCGACACTCCCTACCGATCTAGGGTTATCGCGGTGCTCACGGAAAGCACACCACCGCCGCCATCTCTCAGCCATCACCGGCCGCTACTTCGCCATGGCCGGCTCCGGCTCGAGCTCGTCCGCGCCGGGAGAAGGTAGGTTCACCGGAATCACTAGCCTACACCGATCCAGAGGATCTATCAGTATGTACTTCACATACGACCATAAAAAATATTGATCTCTATCCTGCAACCACACAAAACTATTTAGATCCTATACACTTATCCTGATTCATGAATGAAACCAAAAGGAGTATCTCTCTTAATCTTTTTCTATTCAACCAATACATGCAGAGTGAAGAAATACAGACATCACAATGTGGAAAAGGAAGTTCAGTCTAGAACACAATTTGGAACTTCATTTACTGGCACCCTCTTATTTATGAGATTGTCGTCCAGCTTCATATAACACCGTCTTATTTATGAGATTATTGTCCGGCTTCATTAAATCTTTGTCTTTTTACGTTGATATGGCTCGTAGATGATGTTATTATACGGTCCTTCAGAAAATAGTGCATATCACGATTCTATGGTGCCCAACTTGCATGCTGAAAATATGATAGTTCAACTACATTTCATTAGTTAATATTTAATTCTTACCAAATTTATATTGCCTATAATTTGCTCTAAAGTCCTATCTAAATGATTATTAGATCGCCGGGATTTTAAATTTCACAATCACTAATTATATACTTATTTGCTTAATTTGAAGGAACCGACGAGTCTGATGCCAGGGGGTTTATTTCATGAATCAATACAACTCGGTGGAGGATTTCCATGATCAAATGATCGCTGAGGCGAACAGGTGAACTTGTTCTTCACCCATGTTATCCATCGTTGTTGCTGTACATTTTGCCTTACTCTAGAAACATTAACTTATTGCATTATAAGAGACTTTCTTGTTTCAGAACCTAATGAATGTGATCTTGTTTCAATTGATTCAGGTGGTGTCCCGAATTGCATGACATGGGTATGTAGGAGATCTAATCTCCGGTTGGTTTATTCCAATGCCTTGGGGTGGGGAATGTTTATTAATTTATTGGATTCGCGGGGCTAAAGGAAGTTCATAACGGAAACGATCGTTATCCAAATCATGGAGCATTATTTCTATGTGTAGAGAAGGAGCTCGAAGAAGACGAATCATTATCCTGGTGTGTGGGTCTGGAGAAACTTGAAGAAGACGAAGATGATTCTGAGATGAGTGAGGATCTTGAAGGGGACGGAGATGACTCCGAGATGAGCGAGGATCCTGAAGAAGACGGAAATGACTCGGAGACGAGTGAGAGGAGGATCTCAAAGAGGACGAAGATGACTAGAACTGAGATGACTTGGACGTGGAAGTGATTTAGAAGTGTGCTAATCTGTTACACACGTCTGCTTTGCGTGGCAGCCCAGTCACCCGGGAGCATGTTGCACACTTGCACATTTACTAGAGATACACTGGCAACTTCAAGATCGAAGTGCATGTAACTCAATGATCTCCAGGAACACTTTTGGATACATCATGGAAACCTTTAGATTTATGATGTCGTTTGAATTTTATGTCTGATGTACTCCGAATAGTATTTATGCTTAATAATATATTTAAAAAATTAAAGTATTTTTTATGTAGAATCTACATCTTTAGCATGCAACGAGTCCGGTTAAAGAAATGAATACTGCAAAAAAAGGGCCTGACATATGGGGACGGGATAAACGGAGGAATCGTTGGAGAAGAGGCCAAATGGGGCTCGACCCCGTGTTGTCCACGGACATGTCTGAACATGTCCATAGGCATATGGGGGCTCAAATTAGACAGTTGTCCTTGAAGATGTTGTTATGCAAGGCCACACAAGATCAGTTGCAACTTAATTACCAGTCTAAAGCAGAAAAAAGAGAGAGGAGAAAAGCCACAAACACAGCTGCACTGTCACTCTGCTATTGAGTGCAGTTAAGGATATTTTTTTTGAAACAAGGCAAAAGACTTGCCATTTTCATTTATTAAGAGAGAAGTTTGTGAGATACACGCCGCTCAAGTGGCACAAATGCTAACTAATTACTCTCGCGGCATTACATTACACAAATGCTTGGCACCCGCAATAGCCCAAAGCGCTGCCTCCTCCTTAATGATGAGAGAGCCTTTTTTTGATGAGCAATGTTGATGATTCCTTGCCACCAAGCTTTAACCGTGGTGAAGATATGCCAATTCGTCGTGTCAACTTGAAGATTCAGCCATGAGAACACCTCCTTCCAGACGCGAGTTGCGAACCGGCACTTGAAAAGGAGGTGGGCCACCGATTCCTGCACTTGGCTACAAAGAAGGCATTGATCGCAATTGGGCCATCCTCTACGCTGAAGTCTATCCGCTGTCCAAATCCTGTTTTGAGTGACCAACCAAGCAAAAAAATTGCATTTGGGGGTAACCAAACCTTCCAAACCATATCCTGCAAGGGTGAGCGAAGATGTCCAGCGAATTGGGCCTTGTAAGCCGACGATGTAGTGTAAGAGCATCTCCAGCCGTTGGCCTCCCAGGAGGCGCCTAAAATCGTCGCCTGGCGGCGAGCCAGTGCAAAAAACCGGCCTGGGGGCGAGTTGGTCCCCAGTCACCGGCCTCAAGGCCGCCCCCAGGCGCGTCTAATTGTTTAAAAAAAAAAGAAAACGTTCGGCGACGTTCGGTCAAACACGGCTAAATTCAACCAAACTTCGACGAGTTCATACATATTTAAAATATTTACAGAAAAAAAAAAGCTACTAGGCCCGCCGTCGCCCTCGCCGCTCCTCGCCGCCCGCCGCCCTTGAAGCTCTACACGTCGAACTGCGTGTAGAAGTCGTCATCGTCGTCGTCGTCGCCTCCTCCGTGGCCGCCGTCCCTGATGCACCCTTCTCCAGGTTGGCGCGGCAGGTTGGACGGTCCGGGGGTGTCCTCGTCCTCGTCACTGTCGAGGATCACCATGTCGTGCTTGTCCTCGCGCCCACGCCTACGGGCGGCTCACTCCTCCAGGGCTCGGCGCTGCCAGACCATCTCGTCGCGGAGGTAGTCGTCCCGCGCCCACTTTAGGTCCTCCTCGTCGGAGAAGCCACACCGCGCTATGGCCTCATACTCCGCGGGGAGGCCGGGCTCCGCCTTCGTCCTGACGAGGATGAGGCGCCCAGAGGTGGGGGAGGGGGGAGCCAGCGATGCAGACGTCGGAGCTGCGGGTGCGGTGGCTGACCGACGTGTCCTGGGGCTCCGGCTTGATGGTGCAGAGGCAGGGAAAGCCGGTCGAGCGGCCGGACGAGGAGGAGGACGCCCCCGGGTCCATGTGCCTCGGCGTCCACGAGCTCCCACGCCGGCGAGAGAAGGACGGTGGAGCGGGGTACTCCAGCCTGGGCGTTCTGCCGCCCTCGATGTGCTCGAGGACGGCCTCCAGCATGCGGCCAGGCACGCCCCACCATCGGCGGCGGCCTTCGGAGTTGAGCCTCCTGGAGGGCACAATGCTGTTGGTGGCCTCGAGCTGCTCGGCGTGGCGGCGACGGAAGTAGGGCTCCCACAGCGGGCTGTCGGGGACGTACCGTGGACCTTTCCTTGCCGCCTGCGGTAGAGAAACGCGGACACGCGCGATCTCCACACGCCGCGCTGCCCCGGTGGGCAGTGGTGGCACCGGGACCCCGCCGGCGCTGATCCTCCATGCCCCGGGCACCCGCATGTTCGGCGGGACCGGGTACTCGGCCTCAAAGAGGAGACGAGTTTCGTCCTTGTGAAGGCGGCGGCGTCCGAAGCCGTTCGCCGCCGCGCCGTCGCCTGGGAAACGCTCGCCCATGGTTGAACTGGAGACGACGAGAGGAGAGGGAGGAACGGGGAGGAATGGGCGTCGGCGATGGAGTGTCCGTGCGTCACCGGCACGCTTGGGGCGGCTTATATAGGCAGAGGCGCCGCGCGTACGCGTGGCCGCCGTGTGTACGCGTGGCAGGCGAGGGACGCGCGTCGTCCGGTCTTCACTACGCCGCCCGTGAGGCATCAATGGAGGAGGCTGACCGGCACGGCAGCGCGCGGCAGCTTTGGCATTTATTCGTCGCGAGAACCGAGACGATGAGGACGACGAAGCGGCGAGAAGAGCCGAGTCGCTGCCAAGGAGGGCCCGCCGGTTTTCGCGCCAAAAACGTTTCGGCCGACGCCTCCAAGCGCCCCCCAGCGCGCCGGGTTCGGCCCAAGCCGGCGAAAAACGGGCTCCTGGGGGTGCGACTGTGTTGTTTTTTCGGCGCCGGCGCGAAAAAATTACCTGCGGAGGCCGTTCTGGGGGCGCGGCTGGAGATGCTCTAAGTCCCGGCATTAGTGAGCTTCCAGATGATAGAATCACGAACTCCATGTTGTATGTTGACATTGGCTAGCTTTTCCCATAGAGTGGCAAATTGTTGAATGTGAGCAAGCGTCGTCCCATGCTGGGTATCGATGTGATTAACCCAAGCATTATTCCTCAAAGCCTTGTCCACCTTAAGGAATTGCTCACTGATGTACCTGTTCTTCACAAGTGTTAGATTTCTTTTTCAGTAAAACACTCAAACTTTCAGTGCTGACTGCTTTAGTGTCAGTAGCATGGACTGAAGACAAAGGAAATAATAATTTGAACGATATCATCAAACTTTGTCTCTAAATTAATCAAGTGACCAACTAATGTATTACAGTGCTTCCCAATTTACTTAGTTACAAGGGGGAATCACAGCCGCACTAACAATGAAACTGCAGACTAACTGAACCTGCATACACCTACACTACACATACATATGGCACTTGTATGCTCAGGCTAAATAATCAAGCCTGAATTCTTCACTTGTTGGACGGGATCGATCCTGCTCTGTTCATTGCTCTGCCCCGAGATGGATGGATGGATCCCTGGCTTCACTTGAGCACATCCTGGGGATCGATGAATGGATCGTTGAACTCCACCGTCCGAACCATCTGATCCACCTCCCGGCGGGCCTCGGCCCTCCGCCGCTCGATCTCGCGCCGGTGGATGGCCTCAGGCTGAGCCTCAGCATCGGCAGCAGTAGGACTAACCTTGGCGAGACCGGTCTTCTCGAGGAGCTCGCCCACGCTGCTGGCCGGGGGCTTCGGCGGCGAGGCGCTGCCCGGGTTCTTGGCAAGCCGGGCCTTCTTGAGGAGCTCGCGCATGCTGCAGGCCTGGGGCTTCGGTGGCGCCGTGAGCTCGGAAGGACGAGTCGGCGAGGCGCTGCTCTGGTTCTTGGTCACGCGGGAGGCCTGGACGCCGTAGGGCAGCGAGCTCCGCGGATCCTTGTCGCTGACGGGGCAGGGACGCGGGCTCTTCTTGGTCCTGGCATCGGGCTCGGCCTCGCCGGAAACACCGGGCACGCGCTTCGCCGGCGGATCCCCGCAGCCGAACGACCCTGGCCGCTTCGGTTTGTTGGCGGCGGTGGCGGTGGGGATGGCGACGCAGGCGGGGTTGATGCGGATGCTGGAGGACGCGCAGGCTCGGGGGAGGGCGGCGGCGGGTCCGCGCGAGGCCAGTGAGTGGGGAAAGACGGTGGCGCCCATGGCCGGAGCAGATCGGGGCGCGCGAGACGAGACCACGGAAACCGATCGGGAGCAAGAAGAGGGAAGCGCGGGCGGGGAAAGAGGGGAGAGTCGCGGGGGGCGGCAAGAAGACGCGCGAGCGGATTCAACTCCGAAATCCAAGTGACCGCGCGAGGGATATTTTTTGAGGGAGGGATTGGGGTATTTGGGTTTGCAAAGTGCAATGTACTAGTACGATTTTTTTTTTGAGGGTTTGGTAAGGCCTGCGATATTGGTACCACGTGTGTAAATTCCCCGTTTATGGAGGGAGCAACTAATTAACGAGCGCTCCTTCAGAAGCCTCGCAACGATCAGCGTCACTTGACGCGCTCTCAGCAATTCGTCACGTGTCGCGCTCTGGGCGCTCCCTCCGATTTTTGTTTTATTTTTCCGCACGCATTTCCGGCTTTTTAAACAATTTTTCCCGGTTTTTTTCGATGTTTCCACTGGTTTTCCCTAGCTTTTCGAACAAAAAAAGTTTTCGGCGAAATTTTTTTTTGCGCAAAAAGACGTGTTTTTTCCTTTCGCGAGAGTCACGATTTTGTTTCCGCGAGAGGCACGGTTGTGCTTTCGCGAGAGGCACGGCCGTGCCTCTTGGAAACGGAACAAATTATGCGTTTTCTGTTTTTTTTCCTTTCGCGAGAGGCACGGTTTTGATTCCGCGAGAGGCACGGTTGTGCTTTCGCGAGAGTCACGGCCGTGCCTCTTGGAAACGGAAAAAACATATTTTCTGTTTTTTTTCTTTCATGAGAGGCATGGTTTTGCTTCCGCGAGAGTCACGGCCGTGCCTCCTCGGAAACGAAAAAAACGTGTTTTCTATTTATTTTTTCTTTTGCGAGAGTCATGATTTTGCTTCCGCGAGAGGCACGGTTGTGATTTCTCATAGGCACGGGTGTGCCCCTTTCGGAAAGGGAAAAAACCGTGCTCCCAGTTCGGGTTTTTCGTTCAGTTTTTTTCGCCCGGTTTTTTTCGTGAAAAAAAAGTTCGTCAAAACCTATCAACATGGGATCTAGTTTTGAAGATCTCGACGCGAGAACGGCGAAAGCGGTTCAAGATTTGGACGCACGGTTTAAGAGATAAAACGTTTTGAATAAACGGATTTACGAAAAAAGGAAAAACTCCCATGTTGTGATAAGTGGCGCATATGCAGCGCGCCACTTGTCACAACCTGTAGAATTGGAATGATCTTCGTAACGAGTACTTCTTAACTAGTGATTTCGGTCTATGGATTAAGTGCAATATGCCAATATCCATCTATGATAAAAATTCATTTATGTGAAATAACAAATAATATAGGAGCATAGGGATAACTGAGTGCGGATAACTAAAATTTGAGGAAAATACAATACTTGACCTTCTCTCAAAGTTTAGGCTATGGGCTCTAGTTGCCACTTACCAACCTTTATGCCTTTTTTACAAGAAATGTCTCCAAAGCGAAAGTACTCTTCTGCCCCTGAGCTCATACGCACCCTTGTGAACAGTAAAAGGAAAATTAGTAAAAAATCAAAAAAAAATCTGTTTCTCAGAGCATGCGTGCAAAATTTCATAAAGACACAACATTCCAAAAATGCTTCCAAAAAACAAAATTGATGCTCCAAGAAATTGATGCTCCAAAAGTTCTGTTTCTTGGAGCATCATTTTTGTTTTTTCATGGAAGCATTTTTGGAATGTAGTTTCTTCATGAAAATTTTCAGGCATGTTCGAAATTCATCAATGTTTGTTTTCTAAATTTTTCAGATTTTTTATTTTTTTTTATTTTACTGTTCATGTGGGTGCGTATGAGCTCGGGTGCAGAAACTTCATGTCCCTTGGTATTCGTGTTTGTGGAACTTGTGGTCGTCCAAATTTTCGTGGTAGGACAATTATAGAGTGATGGCGATAATGAAATAATCCCCCTGTTTTCCCGCAAAGAAGAAGAAAAAATAATCCTCCACTTGGACTATCTCTTTCTTTTTGATCCACTTGGACCATCTAGTGAGTTAGTTAGTTACATGCATGTGATACATAACCACTAGAGAAATGTTAGAACACCTCTAGTAGAGTCCCCACATTGGCACACTCCATGAAGCTTTCGATATGGATATGGAAGCTGCCACGCTAAAACACAGCTTCATTTATTTTTCTTACATGAGGGATCCGACTATCATTGGCTACAAGGTTCTTTCCAAACAATCTCAAAAATCGCAACACATGTTTAATTTGACTTGATCTCTAATCGAGCAATTTTTTTTTGCATTGTGACTTACATTGATGGAACATAGAATACTTAGTTAAACTATTAGGCTAATTAATTAGCTAATATGCGGCACCAGTAGATGGATTTGCTGGTGGGGCCTAGTTTCGACCGACCATGGCCATGACCACCAGGCCCACCACGATGACGAGGAGGAGGGTGGGGTCAAGCGGGAATGCGGGCCTCCATGCCCGCAAAAACCGCCTCGACAACCACGCTCCAGGGCGACCATGCTTCCACCACGACGACTGCATTGCGAGCCATGATGCCCAGAAGATAGCATCGGTGCAGTCGCCTCTTCCCTCACGAGCTCGACAAGGCCCTCTTTCAGTTGCTCCCAGAAGGAGTCCACGAGACCAAAGACGTTTTCCGAAACATGTTAGCAAGAGGTGGAATGAACACTGGCCAGAGAAATTTGGGAGGTGCCGGAGAGGGCAATGAGAGAGAGGTGAGGTAGTTGTGGCCTTTTATAGGCTGCTATTAAGAAGGCAGTTGAGGAGGCCCCAGGCGGCCATCATGGGGCATATACTTCCCGATGAGAAACTAATAGGGTCTTCGTTTTGCTAACAGTCATGAACACAACAGCAAAATACATGTGTCTCATCAAGGATAAGGTATGATTTTTTTTCATATGTGAGTAATCATCGTGCTTTGGAGCGTTTTTTGTCATGCATAGGTGTGGATATCAAGCATTACGAAATGAATCACTAAAAGAAAACAATGACGGGTAAGGCATCGCCGCACCATTCCCATCAGCGTAAATGTATGCATCGCTTATAGCGATACATATCCTTCTGATCACACGTTGAGCAAATGAATTGGGCTGGCCCATTAAGAGGCACACGGGGAGGGATTCCGTGGATGGGATTAGGGTTAGCTCAAAAAAATAAAAAATTGAAGAGATTAGGGAACCTTCTAGAAGGTTCTTTTTGCCGTTTTTTGATTTCTTTAGTGGTTTCTGGTTTCCTTTTTGTCTTTAATTTTCCATTTTTTCTTTCTTTTTCTTTTTCATTTTCTTTTTTTCCAAATATTCAAAAAATCAATAATTATTTAAAACCTTAAAAAATTGGTTGAGATTTCAAAACATGTTCACTTTTCCAGAAAATGTTTATGATTTCCAAAGTATTAATGATTTATGAAAATATGGATATTTTTAAATAATATTCGTGTTTTTGAAGTTTTATTTTATAAAAATTAGATCACAGTTTTGAAAAATGTTCGGTAATTCAAAAATTGTTCACGTCTATAAAACAATGTACACAATGTAAAAAGAAAGTGCTTTCCACTTTCCAGAGTATATTTTGTTTGCAATTTTTTTTACTTTATACGAAAATGGTTGGTGGACATTCCCTATAAATCTAGAAAGTTTTTAATTTCTCAGACAATTTTTGGATTCACTGATATTTTTTAAGTTTGGGATTTTTTGAAATTAATGATCATTTTTTAAAATTCAAAAAAAATGAACTCATGAAATAAAAATCAATTGGGTAAAATATATTGAATTCATCAACTTTAATTATTCATGGTTTTAAAATAAAATTGAACTTGCTGGAATAATAAAAAAACATCCGCTAGCTGTGCTCGCATTCGTTGGGCCATGCCATGTACAGCCGGCGCTTGAGCGAGGGAGCATATTGCTCGCTATAAGCGACCCATAGTAGCGCCTGCCCATTGCAGGCGTTAGTTTTTTCTAAAAGTAAACCTGCATCCTTTATTTAATTAAAAACATTCATAGGGATTCTGATTATGTCGAGCAAGTTAGAAAGCCACACATGGCGCCCTAATGAAAAAGAAGAGTCCGCCTTAGCTAGGGAATGAGCCTCCCTATTAAACTCTCACTTCTCGTGAATGAATTTTACCTCTTAAAAAAACAAGACTGTGATTGATTTCTCGAAGAATAGTGGCATATCGTCATGGTGTCTCAGAATTGATATTGGCTATAACTTCAGCACAATCCGCAGTGATGCAGACCGAGCCAGTATGAAGATCAAAACCTAGTGTCACTGCCTCCTTGCATGCTTGAGCTTCCAGTATCGCCGGATCGACGAGGCCCTCAACAACCAGCGTTGATGCCCCAAGAAAATTTACATGCTTGTCTCTTCGTAGGCGTTAATTAGGCCATTGATTCCTGGGGCAAATCGTATATGAAGTCTGCGAGCGTCAAACGGGCGACATTTCGCTGAATCGCTAGGCATGTTGGACCGGCCCATTTGAGGCGTGCAACCATTTTTTCCCTTTTTATTCTATGTTGCGGTTCACGGTATTGTTTTTTCTGTTTCATTTTTCTTCGGTTCTCGTTTTTCCCTGTCCAGACTGTGTTTATTTTTCTTTTTTCTTCGTGTTTTTACATTTCCTCTCTTTTTATAGTTTTCATAATAATTAGTGAGCATTCCTCTAATGTTCATTGTATATTACGAAAAAGTTCACCATGCATTATAAAAATGTTTATCACATATATTAGAATTTGTTCAATGTGTTTGCAAAATTTTGAATGTTTGTTCAATATTTCTTCAACATATATGTGAAAATGTTTAATGTGTATCCGAAATTTGTTCAATGTATATTATAAAAATGTTCAGTGTGTTTCCGAAATTTGTTCAATGTATAGTGCAAAAATGTTCAATGCATATTACTATTGTTTCAACATATATATTCATATTTTGTAAAATTATTCAAAATAAAATATGTGTTTGTTAGTTTCAAATATATTTTAATTGCTAAACAATATCCAGCAAGTTCCAAGAAAATGCAGCTAAAACCTAGCTAAAGAGAGCTTCTGCGAATGGGCCGGCCCGTTAGTACCTTCCTTCCGGGGACAGCATAGCTGTTTAACGCCAATAGGCGTCAAATAGGAGCTCTGGATTCCTGGTGGGTTCCTCTTGGGATGAGGTGAAGGACGCTAGTCCATTGGGACATGTTCACCAAGACTTCCAGGTATACCGGGCCATGGGCAGCCCACCCCGGGCGGCCCGAAAAAGCCCAACCTGACCCGGCCCGACGTTGTTCACGGGCTGGGCCTGAGCCTATATTTTGAGTTCAAAGGCCTGGTCGGGCCCACCATATTTATGATTTGACAAAGGGCCCGGCAGGCTTTTACACTGATGGGTCAGGCTTAGGCCTGATTTCTAGGCCCGACGCCGGTCGGGTCGAGCCTGGGCCTAGATTTTTTTCGCTGGGCTTGGTTAGGCCTGACCCGGCCCGAGGGATGGCCAGGTATACTTCCAGTCTATCATCGACAAGGTCAGGCCGACTCTAATACGGAAACGGTGACAACGGCTCATTTTGGCGACGGCAATGGCATTCGATGGCTCATTGACCTCTATGTAATTTTTATTACATTTGAGGTGCTTTGTATTTCTGATGAATCTTTATAATAAGATCTAATCATTAAAGAAACAGAAGACAAATGTATGTTTTTTTAAGAAAAAGACAAACGTCTACTAAGCAACATCTCTGAATGCTTTACCTGCCGTCTTTTTACCGCATACTCCGCAAGTGTGTTTTTCTCTTCGCTAGCAACATGCTCGCACAAGCGCAATGCTCAGGAAGCGCTCCACGCGCACCCAGCTCGTAGTACCTCTAATACGACTAGTAGAAAAGGGGGCAATGGTCTAGGCCGGGCCAGCCCATTAGTCCCGGTTCAGTCCAGAACCGGGACCCATGGGGGCATTGGACCCGGTTCGTGAGCCCCGGGGGCCGGCCGGGCCACATGGGCCATTGGTCCTGGTTCGACTGGACCTTTTGGTCCCGGTTGGTGGGACGAACCGGGACCAATGGGCCTCGCTCCTGGCCCACCACCATTGGTCCCGGTTGGTGGTTTGAACCGGGACGAAAGGCTGCCCTTTAGTCCCGGTTCATGCCACCAACCGGGACTAAATGGTTGGTCCTCGTTGCGGTCAGAGTTTAGTCCCACCTCGCCAACCGAAGGGCGCTCACACCGGTTTATAAGCCCCTCCCTCTCTGCCTTGTTGAGCTCCTCTTAAAGTGAAAATAGATGCCCTTATACAGGGAATTTGACCTAAATTCATACTGAATTTCTCTGAAGTTCATAAAAATTTATTATGAATTTAGGTTGAATTTTCTCTATAGGCGCATCTATGCTCATTTTTTAGTAAAGTTAATCACAAACTTGTGATCCACACAAATTTCAAAGAATTCAAATTTTAACTATTCATGCCACCAACCGGGACCAATGATATGCCTATATATACCATGCCAAAATGAAAGAGAGGCGTAATGCTCATCTGCATGTTGCTTAGCTTCAGGCTAACGTGCAGGTGAGCATTGCGCTTCTCCCTTCACCATCTCTACACTCAGGGCTTATAAACCGCTGCGAGTGCCTCTCGCTTGGCGAGGTGGGACTAAAAAACAGCTGCAGAAAGAATCAACTAAAAAACTCTTTTACCGGTTCATGCCACGAACCGGTATTAAAAGGTCGCCTTAAAACCTGTATCAAATAAAATACCTTTGTAACAGCCTTAGAACTGGTACTGAAGGAATCAACTAAAAATCTTTTATAAACCTCTAGTATTATTGAAACTAAAATTATATAGAATTTTGTTACAAACTTTAATAGCAAAAAGAATTATCATAAAAGAAAATAAATAAGTAATTAGAATTCTGTTCAAAACATTAAAAGCAAAAAGAATTATCACAAAATAAAATAAATAAGTAATTAGAATTTTGTTACAAACTTTAATAGCAAAAAGGATTATCATAAAGAAAATAAATAAGTAATTAGAATTTTGTTACAAACTTTAATAGCAAAAAGAATTATCATAAAAGAAAATAAATAAGTAATTAGAATTATGTTCAAAACATTAAAAGCAAAAAGAATTATCATAA
>NC_041385.1:687875820-687876696 GCF_002162155.2 Triticum dicoccoides | reverse complement strand
GAATTATCATAAAAGAAAGTAAATAAGTAATTAGAATTTTGTTACAAACTTTAATAGCAAAAAGAATTATCATAAAAGAAAATAAATAAGTAATTAGAATTCTGTTCAAAACATTAAAAGCAAAAAGAATTATCATAAAAGAAAAATAAATAAGTAATTAGAATTTTGTTACAAACTTTAATAGCAAAAAGAATTATCATAAAAGAAAATAAATAAGTAATTAGAATTCTGTTCAAAACATTAAAAGCAAAAAGAATTATCATAAAAGAAAATAAATAATTAATTAGAATTTTGTTACAAACTTTAATAGCAAAAAGAATTGTCATAAAATAAATAAAGCAAAAAAGAAAACAAAAAATAGGAAAAAATAAAAAAATTGCCACCTACTGGGCCACCATGGCCTGAATACGACTAGAAACCTTATTGGGCCAGGATTTAGGCCCGCAGACTGCCCAGCAGGCCCACACGCAGAGACACAAGTTTAGGCCAGTAGGCCTGCAATAGTGAGGAGTTCAAATGGGAGGGCAGAGTTGCACTTATAAACAGGCGCGGCCGCTCCTCAGCTAGCGAGGTGGGACTAAACATCCCACTGCACCGCGCCAGCACAATGCCTTTAGTCCCGGTTGGTGGCACGAACCGGGACTAAAGGATGTCATTGGTACCGGTTGGTGCCACCAACCGGGACAAAAAGTCGCATTAGTCCCGGTTTGTCTCACGAACCGGGACCAATGCTCTGCCAATATAACTGGCACTCGCGAAAATTTCGTTCTGTTCGTTCTTCCCCGCCCCGACGCCGCCAGGCTGCCCGTCCGTCTCCGCCTCGCCGTCGCCATCGTCGCCCCGCGCCGCCCCGCACCGTCCCGATCGACGCCGTCG
>NC_041385.1:687720129-687875306 GCF_002162155.2 Triticum dicoccoides | reverse complement strand
CGTCGTCGCGCCGCACCTCGCTGTCGCCGTCGCCGTCACCGACACCATCGCCGTCCACGACACTGTCGCCGTGAGCAACTAATTTAATTTGATGTTAGTAGTAGTTAATTGAGTTAGATTTTTTGTAGATTTTTTTGTAGTTCATAGATTTTTTTGTTAGATGTGTAGTTCATAGATTTTTCCGTTAGATTTTTTTTCATATTGTGTAATTAATTTGTTCATATTGTGTTAGATTTTTTATGATTTTTTCTGTTGTAGTTTAGATGTCAAATTTTTATGATTTTTTCTGTTGTAATTTAGATGTCAATTTTTTTTCATATTGTGTAAGTAATTTAGATGTCAAATTTTATGATTTCTTTCTGTTCATAGAATTTTTATGATATTTTCCTGTTGTAATTTTGTTCATAGAATTTTAATGATTTTTTTGTTCATAGTATTTTCTTTGTCAATTTATTGTGTATGTATAGGAAAACTGTGAATGATATAAGTCATTTATGAATATGTTCATATTTAGAATAGAGGAAAAGGGAAAAAAAGAAGAGAAAGTGTTTAATATAATTAGTTAGAAAAATAATAGAACTATAGTTAAATTAGTTTATTTTTGGTAAGTACTACTTTATTTTATTCGTAGCTGAACTAGCTAGTTGATTTAATAAACTACTTTATTTAACTACATATAGAAGTAGTTCCCGCATCGACGTCGGCGATGCCTATCCCGCATCCTCGTCGTCGTCGACTCGGCGGTGGAGGTCTGTTTGATCAGGGCCATGTTCGGGACTGGGCTCCGCCGGGCTGGTATTGGGAGGTGCTACCTTCCGGGGAACGTAGGTTGGTGAGGAGGCAGCCCGTTGTTGACCTGATTCTTGTTTGGTGGCGGTCGCGTGGGCCAGTGATGGTGCCGAGGCTTCCGGACACCGCGGAGGTGGTACGTCACCGTGTCAGCGAGGAGGACGAGCACGTCCGTCGCTACATGGTTGCATTGGAGGGCAGGTTCGACAATACCTAGCAGGTTCTTCAGGGATCTCACTGGAGCTATGATCCTGTGATGGTTCCTTATCTTTGGGTGTCCACCGCCCGCGACGATACCCGTCGGACGCTACGGTTCTAGCTGTATTAGTGATGCTATATGTATGATAGTATTCGAGGAGTACTAGTGATAATATTTGACGATGTACGGACACAAGAGATGATGTACTTTTGCTTATAATTGAATGCATGCTAATTTGAATACTACTTTATTTTATGATTTGGTTTTGCTTATTGAATGCTCATATTGGAAAATTACTCCTACTTTGAATGCTAAAATTGGAGAGCACTATGCAGAAATATAGGAGCCCCCTCCATCATCCACTCCGTCGTGGGGGTAGTTTCTCCTTCATTCCTGTGTGCTAGACAATTTGGTGTAATAATGCACTCGGGAATGAAAGGAGGAGCTACGTACCATCACCGGTAGTCAACCGTGATTAATAATAATGATCTAATTTAGGTTTTTAGTACATATATTTAATTGTACAAGTTTAATATTTGAATTATGAACATAGTCCGGAAATGTCGTACTCAGACGACGAAAATCGTCTGGGGGAGTGCGACTGGTGCCACGACGACCGAAGTATGTGCGACAGGTTCATTGAGCTGGACGAAGATCGACGCTTCAGCATTAAGCTCGAGGAGACCTTCAATGTTCATACGGTACGCAACGACGACAATAGTTTTTTTCGTAATTAAGCATGACTTCAACTATTTTAACATGTATTTTCATCTTTTCCAATTCAACTAGCTTATCCCATGCTATGCAAGACGCTATGTCTTGGATAGGATGTGTTTTAAAGACCATGAAATTATGGAAACCAAAAAAATTCTCCTAAGGACCCATCATGGTGTGGATTTTCAAGTAAAGCTGCACAATGCTGAGAGTGTAACCCATTACGGTTTTGATGAGGGTATGCTTGTCACCATGGATCTTGGTGATCCTACAATCGAGCAAGACAGACCTTCGATTTTGGTCCTTGTGGATACACCTCCAATTCTTCCCCCATGTGAGCTTAACATAGTTATTAAGTAATTTATATTGTTTATTTTAAAATAGTTGACAGCTTATTTCCATTGATAGCTTATTTTCATTCTTCAAAGAATGTGCGGAAGATGGTAGACAAAACCCACTACACCGATGGCTCCGAATTAACTTATAGGGAGAAAAATCATTTGATCGCATTTTGTACTGATCTTAAAAATTACAATGTCTACAATCGAACTCCTCAACATTATGGTCAATACGTGTCACTAGTGCACGTGTTGATATACGGTAACTACCATGGAGATACCCTGGTAAGATTTTTTACTATTACAACATCCATGCATCTTTTTGCACACTTCTAAAACTAGTACATCATTGCTAACTACCAAGTTATTACTATGTTTTTCAACAAATAATCCCGAATAATTGTGTGCCTCATCTGATGTATACGCACGGTAGCCTTCATGTTTTGAACATACAACCAGGTCTTCCTACGAATCTCAACTGTCCATACCGGGTTTCTGAAAAAAGTGGAGACATGATAATCAAAGAATGGAAAAAATGTATGGACAGTCATAAGGAGCTTCTTGGAAGCAAAAGGCAGCGAAGAGCAAGAATTGGAGACAAGATGATCTCCATTCTTCATAATGGAGAGTCAGGGTCTATATTATTTTATGCTATTTTACCTTAAGGGTGTTTAGATCCTACCTGATACTGATGATCATGTGCTAAGAACAATTATGTAGGGTTGGATTCGATGACTATGAGGATGATGATCGTATGACTTATTATTAATAACGAGTAGAAGTTGTATGATGATGCATGATTAGTAGGACTTGTTATTATATATGATGATGTATAATGCGAGCATGCATGAGTTATTATATCAGCGGGTGAAATGAACATAACAGCAGCGTTGGTAAACCAAGGACGAAGATATAAGAGAGGACACTTCTCTCTATTAGCTAGCTAATAACAACCTAAAAATAACTCCTAAAGCAGCCACTTTTTTTTTAAAAAAACATCAGCTCCAGCCAACTGCTGATGCGTGGATGCCTTTTGGTCCCGGTTGGTGCCACCAAGGGGAGAGGAGAAGTTGAGGGAGAGCTCCGGCAGCACGATGGCGTGGTGGTGGAGCTTGCAGTTCTCCGGTAGGGCTTCGCCAAGCACTACTACTACGGAGGAGGTGTTGGGGAGGGAGAGGGCTGCGCCAGGGGCAAGGGGTGAAGCTCACATGTGCCTCCCCACTATATATAGGGGTGGAGGGGGCTGGTTTCTTTCCCTCCAAGTCCATTGGGGCGTTGGCAAAGGTGGGAGGAAAGAAATCACATCATTTCCTTCCCCACCGATTGTTATCCCCCTTTTTTAGGGATCTTGATCTTATCCCTTCGGGATATGATCTTATTCCTTCTAAGGGGGGATCTTGGTGCGCCTTGACCAGGGGTGTGGGGCCTTGCCCCCACTACCCACGTTCATGTGGGTCCTCCCATGCAGGTGGGCCCCACTCCGGAACCTTCTAGAACCTTCCCGGTACAATACCGAAAAATCTCGAACATGTTCCGGTAGCCAAAATAGGACTTCCCATATATAAATCTTTACCTCCGGACCATTCTGGAACTCCTCGTAACGTCCGGGATCTCATCTGGGACTCCGAACAACATTCAGTAACTGCACACTAATTCCCATAACAACTCTAGCGTCACCGAACCTTAAGTGTGTAGACCCTACGGGTTCGGGAATCATGCAGACATGACCGAGACGTTCTCCGGTCAATAACCAACAGCGGGATCTGGATACCCATGTTGGCTCCCACATGTTCCACGATGATCTCATCGGATGAACCACGATGTCAAGGACTCAATCAATCCCGTATACAATTCCCTTTGTCTAACGGTATAGTACTTGCCCAAGATTCGATCGTCGGTATGCCGATACCTTGTTCAATCTCGTTACCGGCAAGTCTCTTTACTCGTTTCGTAACACATCATCCCGTGATCAACCCCTTGGTCAGATTGTGCACATTATGATGATGTCCTACCGAGTGGGCCCAGAGATACCTCTCCGTTTACACGGAGTGACAAATCCCAGTCTCGATTCGTGCCAACCCAACAGACACTTTCGGAGATACCTATAGTGCACCTTTATAGCCACCCAGTTACGTTGTGACGTTTGGTACACCCAAAGCATTCCTACGGTATCCGGGAGTTGCACAATCTGATGGTCTAAGGAAAAGATACTTGACATTAGAAAAGCTTTAGCATACGAACTACGATCTTTGTGCTAGGCTTAGTATTGGGTCTTGTCCATCACATCATTCTTCTAATGATGTGATCCCGTTATCAACGACATCCAATGTCCATGGTCAGGAAACCGTGACCATCCGTTGATCAACGAGCTAGTCAACTAGAGGCTTACTAGGGACATGGTGTTGTCTATGTATCCACACATGTATCTGAGTTTCCTATCAATACAATTATAGCATGGATAATAAACGATTATCATGAACAAGGAAATATAATAATAACTAATTTATTATTGCCTCTAGGGCATATTTCCAACAGTCTCCCACTTGCACTAGAGTCAATAATCTAGTTCACATCGCCATGTGATTAACACTCACACGTCACATCGCCATGTGACCAACATCCAAAGAGTTTACTAGTGTCATTAAACTAGTTCACATCATCATGTGATTAAGACTCAATGAGTTCTGGGGTTTGATCATGTTTTGCTTGTGAGAGAAGTTTTAGTCAACGGGTCCGCAACATTCAGATCCGTATGTACTTTGCAAATCTCTATGTCATATTGTAAATACTGCTTCCACGCTCCACTTGGAGCTATTCCAAATGGTTGCTCCACTATACGTATCCGGTTTGCTACTGAGAGTCATTCGGATAGGTGTTAAAGCTTGCATTGACGTAACCCTTTACATCGAACTCTTTATCACCTCCATAATCGAGAAACATATCCTTATTCCTCTAAGGATAATTTTGACCACTATCTGGTGATCCACTCCTTGATCACCTTTGTACCCTCTTGCCATATATGTAGCAAGGCACACATCAGGTGTGGTAGACAGCATAGCATACTATAGAGCCTACGTCTGAAACATAGGGGACGGCCTTCGTCCTTTGTCTCTCTTCTGCCGTGGTCGAGCTTTAAGTCTTAACTTTGTACCTTACAACTCAGGCAAGAACTCCTTCTTTGACTGATTCATCTTGAACTCCTTCAAGATCACGTCAAGGTATGTGCTCATTTGAAAGTATTATTAAGCATTTTTTATCTATCTTATAGATCTTGACGCCTATTGTTCAATTAGCCTAATCCAGGTTTTCTAATTGAAAAACACTTTTCAAATAACCCTATATGCTTTCCAGAAATTCTACATCATTTCTGATCAACAATATGTCAACAACATATACTCATCAGAAATTCTATAGTGCTCCCACTCACTTCTTTGGAAATACAAGTTTCTCTTAAACTTTGTATAAACCCAAAATCTTTGATCATCTTATCAAAGTGCATATTCCAACTCCGAGATGCTTACTCCAGTCCAAGGAAGGATCGCTGGAGCTAGCATACCTTTTAGCATCCTTAGGATTGACAAAACCTTTCTGATTGTATCACATACAACCTTTCCTTACGAAAACTGGTAAGGAAACTCGTTTTTGACATCCATCTGCCAGATTTCATAAATGCAGCTAATGCTAACATGATTCCGACGGACTTAAGCATCGCTACGGATGAGAAAATCTCATCATAGTCAACTCCTTGAACTTGTGAAGAACTCTTCGCCACAAGTCGAGCTTCATAGACGGTGACATTACCATCCATGTTCGTCTTCTTCTTAAAAATCCATTTATCTCAATGGCTTGCTGATCATCGAGCAAGTCCACCAAAGTCCATGCTTTGTTCTGATACATGGATCCTATCTCGGATTTCATGGCTTCTAACCATTTGTCGGAATTTGGGCCCACCATCGCTTCTCCATAGCTCGTAGGTTCATTGTTGTCTAGCAACATGACCTTCAAGACAGAATTACTGTACCACTCTGAAGCAGTACACATCCTTGTCACCCTACGAGGTACGGTAGTGACTTGATTCGAAGTTTCATGATCACTATCATAAGCTTCTACTTCAATTGGTGTAGGTGCCACAGGAACAACTTCCTATGCCCTGCTACACACTAGTTGTAGTGACGGTTCAATAACCATATCAAGTCTCCACCATCCTCCCACTCAACTCTTCGAGACAAACTTTTCCTCGAGAAAGGACCCGATTCAAGAAACAATCCCTATTGCTTTCGGATCTGAATTAGGAGGTATACCCAACTGTTTTGGGTGTCCTATGAAGATGCATTTTATCCGCTTTGGGTTCGAGCTTATCAACCTGAAACTTTTTCACATAAGCGTCGCAGCCCCAAACCTTTAAGAAATGACAGCTTAGGTTTGTCTAAACCATAGTTCATATGGTGTCATCTCAACGGAATTACGTGGTGCCCTATTTAAAGTGAATGTGGTTGTCTCTAATGCCTAACCCATAAACGATAGTGGTAATTCGATAAGAGACATCATGGTATGCACCATATCCAATAGGGTGCAGTTATGATGTTCGGACACATCATCACACTATGGTGTTCCAGGCGGTATTGGTTGTGAAACAATTTCCACAATGTCTTAATTTCGTGCCAAAGCTCGTAACTCAGATACTCATCTCTATGATCATATCATAGACATTTTATCCTCTTGTCACGATGATCTTGAACTTCACTCTGAAATTACTTGAACCATTCAATAATTCAGACTTATGTTTCATCAAGTAAATATACTTAGTATCTACTCAAATCATCCGTGAAGTAAGAACATAACGATATCCACTGCGTGCCTCAGCACTCATTGGACTGCACACATCAAAATGTGTAACTTCCAACAAGTTGCTTTCTTGTTCCATTTTACTGAAAAACGAGGCTTTCAGTCATCTTGCCCATGTGGTATGATTTGCATGTCTCAAGTGATTCAAAATCAAGTGAGTCCAAACGGTCCATCTGCATGGAGTTTCTTCATGCGTATATACCAATAGACATGGTTCACATGTCTCAATCTTTTCAAAAAACGAGTGAGTCCAAAGATCCATCAACATGGAGCTTCTTCATGCGTTTTATACCAATATGACTTACATGGCAGTGCCACAAGTAAGTGGTACTATCATTACTATCTTATATCTTTTGGCATGAAAATGTGTATCACTACGATCGAGATTCAATAAACCATTCCTTTAGGTGCAAGACCATTGAAGGTATTATTCAAATAAATAGAGTAACCATTATTCTCCTTAAATGAATAACCGTATTGCGATGGACATAATCCAATCATGTCTATGCTCAACACAAACACCAAATGACAATTATTCAGGTTTAATACTAATCTTGATGGTAGAGGGAGCGTGCGATGTTTGATCACATCAAACGTGGAAACACTTCCAACACATATCGTCAGCTCACCTTTAGCTAGTCTCCGTTTATTCCGTAGCTCTTTTATTTCGAGTTACTAACACTTAGTAACCAAACCGGTATCTAATACCCTGGTGCTACTAGGAGTACTAGTAAAGTACACATTAACATAATGTATATCCAATATACTTCTATCGACCTTGCCAGCCTTCTTATCTACCAAGTATCTAGGGTAATTCTGCTCCAGTGGCTGTTTCCCTTAATACAGAAGCACTTAGTCTCGGGTTTGGGTTCAACCTTGGGTTTCTTCACTAGAGTAGCAGATGATTTGCCGTTTCATGAAGTATCCCTTCTTGCCCTTGCCCTTCTTGAAACTAGTGGTTTCACCAACCATCAACAATTGATCCTCCTTCTTGACTTCTACTTTCGCGGTGTCAAACATCGCGAATATCTCAAGGATCATCATGTCTATCCCTAATAAGTTATAGTTCATCACAAAGCTCTAGCAGCTTGGTGGCAATGACTTTGGAGAAACATCACTATCTCATCTGGAAGATAACTCCCACTCAATTCAAGTGATTGTTGCACTCAGACAATCTGAGCACAAGCTCAACGATTGAGCTTTTCTCCCTTAGTTTGCAGGCTAATCAAATAGTGACATGATATGGCCAATATGATTTTGCTCCTTTTGATCTCCATCTTCGGGGCTCCATGATGATCATCGTCACCGGCATGACACCATGATCTCCATCATCATGATCTCCATCATCGTGTCTTCATGAAGTTGTCTCGCCAACTATTACTTCTACTACTATGGCTACCGGTTAGCAATAAAGTAAAGTAATTACATGGCATTGTTCAATGACACGCAGGTCATATAATAAATTAAGACAACTCCTATGGCTCCTGCCAGTTGTCATACTCATCGACATGCAAGCCGTGATTCCTATTACAAGAACATGATCAATCTCATACATCACATATCATTCATCACATTCTTCTTGGCCATGTCACATCACATAGTATACCCTGCAAAAACAAGTTAGACGTCCTCTAATTGTTGTTTGCATGTTTTACGTGGCTGCTATGGGTTTCTAGCAAGAACGTTTCTTACCTACGCAAAACCACAACGTGATATGCCAATTGCTATTTACCCTTCATAAGGACCCTTTTCATCGAATCCGTTCCGACTAAAGTGGGAGAGACTGGCACCCGCTAGCCACCTTATGCACCAAGTGCATGTCAGTCGGTGGAACCTGTCTCACGTAAGTGTACGTGTAAGGTCGGTCCGGGCCGCTTCATCCCACAATACCGTCGAAACAAGATTGGACTAGTAACGGTAAGCATATTGAACAAGATCAACGCCCACAACTACTTTGTGTTCTACTCGTGCAAAGAATCTACGCAATAGACCTAGCTCATGATGCCACTGTTGGGGAACATAGCAGAAATTCAAAATTTTCCTACGTGTCACCAAGATCTATCTATGGAGAAACCAGCAACGAGGGGAAGGAGAGTGCATCTACATACCCTTGTAGATTGCGAAGCGGAAGCGTTCAAGTGAACGGGGTTGATGGAGTCGTACTCATCATGATCCAAATCACCGATGATCCTAGTGTCGAACGGACGGCACCTCCGCGTTCAACACACGTACAGCCCGGTGACGTCTCCCATGCCTTGATCCAGCAAGGAGAGAGGGAGAGGTTGAGGAACACTCCATCCAACAGCAGCACAACGGCGTGGTGGTGATGGAGGAGCGTGGTAGTCCAGCAGGGCTTCGCCAAGCACCGCGAGATATGAGGAGAAAGAGAGGTAGGGCTGCGCCAACAGGAGAAGAAACTCATGTGTTGGGCTGCTCCTATGCCTCCACTATATATAGGGGGAGAGGGGGCTGCGCCCCCACCTAGGTTTCCACCCCTAGGGGGCGGCGGCCAGCCCTAGATCCCATCTAGGGGGCGGCCAAGGGGTGAAGAGGGGGAAACTTGCCCCCCAAGCAAGGTGGGGCGCCCCCTCCCAAAACCCTAGGCGCCTTGGGCCCTTGGGGGGCGCACCAGCCCACCTGGGGCTGGTCCCCTCCCACACTTGGCCCATGCAGCCCTCCGGGGCCGGTGGCCCCACTTGGTGGACCCCCGGGACCCTCCCGGTGGTCCCGGTACGTTACCGATAAAACCCGAAACTTTTCCGGTGACCAAAATAGGACTTCCCATATATAAATCTTTACCTCCGGACCATTCCGAAACTCCTCGTGACGTCCGGGATCTCATCCGGGACTCCGAACAACATTCGGTAACCACATACAAACTTCCTTTATAACCCTAGTGTCATCGAACCTTAAGTGTGTAGACCCTACGGGTTCGGGAACCATGCAGACATGACCGAGACATTCTCCGGTCAATAACCAACAGCGGGATCTGGATACCCATGTTGGCTCCCACATGTTCCATGATGATCTCATCGGATGAACCACGATGTCAAGGACTCAATCAATCCCGTATACAATTCCCTTTGTCTAGCGGTATTATACTTGCCCGAGATTCGATCGTCGGTATCCCGATACCTTGTTCAATCTCGTTACCGGCAAGTCTCTTTACTCGTTCCGTAACACATCATCTTGTGATCAACCCTTTGGTCACATTGTGCACATTATGATGATGTCCTACCGAGTGGGCCCAGAGATACCTCTCCGTCACACGGAGTGACAAATCCCAGTCTCGATTCGTGCCAACCCAACAGACACTTTCGGAGATACCTGTAGTGCACCTTTATAGCCACCCTGTTACGTTGTGACGTTTGGTACACCCAAAGCATTCCTACGGTATCCGGGAGTTGCACAATCTCATGGTCTAAGGAAATGATATTTGACATTAGAAAAGCTTTAGCATATGAACTACAATCTTTGTGCTAGGCTTAGGATTGGGTCTTGTCCATCACATCATTCTCCTAATGATGTGATCCCGTTATCAACGACATCCAATGTCCATGGTCAGGAAACCGTAACCATCTATTGATCAACGAGCTAGTCAATTAGAGGCTTACTAGGGACATGGTGTTGTCTATGTATCCACGCATGTATCTGAGTTTCCTATCAATACAATTATAGCATGGATAATAAATGATTATCATGAACAAGGAAATATAATAATAACTAATTTATTATTGCCTCTAGGGAATATTTCCAACAATCTCCCACTTGCACTAGAGTCAATAATCTAGTTCACATCGCCATGTGATTAACACTCACAGGTCACATCGCCATGTGACCAACATCCAAAGAGTTTACTAGTGTCATTAAACTAGTTCACATCATCATGTGATTTAGACTCAGTGAGTTCTGGGATTTGATCATGTTTTGCTTGAGAGAGCTTTTAGTCAACGGGTCTGCAACATTCAGATCCATATGTACTTTGCAAATCTCTAGGTCATATTGTAAATGCTGCTTCCACGCTCCACTTGGAGCTATTCCAAATGGTTGCTCCACTATACGTATCCGGTTTGCTACTGAGAGTCATTCGGATAGGTGTTAAAGCTTGCATCAACGTAACCCTTTACATCGAACTCTTTATCATCTCCATAATCGAGAAACATATCCTTATTCCTCTAAGGATAATTTTGACCGCTATCTGGTGATCCACTCCTTGATCACCTTTGTACCCTCTTGCCAGATATGTAGCAAGGCACACATCAGGTGCGGTACACAGCATAGCATACTGTAGAGCCTACGTCTATAGCATAGGGGACGACCTTCGTCCTTTCTCTCTTTTCTGTCGTGGTCGAGCTTTAAGTCTTAACTTCATACCTTACAACTCAGCCAAGAACTCCTTCTTTGACTGATCCATCTTGAACACCTTCAAGATCATGTCAAGGTGTGTGCTCATTTGAAAGTACCATTTAGCGTTTTTGATCTATCCTCATAGATCTTGATGCTCAATGTTCATGCAACTTATTCTAGGTTTTCTATTGAAAAACACCTTTCAAATAACCCTATATTCTTTTTAGAAATTCTACATCATTTCTAATCAACAATATGTTAACAACATATACTCATCAGAAATTCTATAGTGCTCCCACTCACTTCTTTGGAAATACAAGTTTCTCATAAACTTTGTATAAACCCAAAATATTTGATCATCTTATCAAAGTGCATATTCCAACTCCGAGATGCTTACTCCAGTCCTTAGAAGGATCGCTGGAGCCAGCATACCTTTTAGTATCCTTAGGATCGACAAAACCTTTCTGATTGTATCGCATACAACCTTTCCTTACGAAAACTGGTAAGGAAACTCGTTTTGACATCCATCTACCAGATTTCATAAATGCAGCTTGTGCTAACATGATTCCGACGGACTTTAAGCATCGCTATGGATGAGAAAATCTCATCATAGTCAACTCCTTGAACTTGTGAAAAACTCTTTGCCACAAGTCGAGCTTCATAGATGGTGACATTACCATCCACGTCTGTCTTCTTCTTAAAGATCCATTTATCTCAATGGCTTGCCGATCATTGGGCAAGTCCACCAAAGTCCATGCTTTGTTCTGATATATGGATCCTATCTCGGATTTCATGGCTTCTAACCATTTGTCGGAATTTGGGCCCACCATCGCTTCTCCATAGCTCGTAGGTTCATTATTGTCTAGCAACATGACCTTCAATACAGGATTACTGTACCACTCTGAAGCAGTACGCATCCTTGTCACCCTACGAGGTACGGTAGTGACTTGATCCGAAGTTTCATGATCACTATCATAAGCTTCTACTTCAATTGGTGTAGGTGCCACAGGAACAACTTCCTGTGCCCTGCTACACACTAGTTGTAGTGATGGTTCAATAACCATATCAAGTCTCCACCATCCTCCCACTCAACTTTCCGAGACAAACTTTTCTCGAGAAAGGACCCGATTCAAGAAACAATCCCTATTGCTTTCGGATATGAATTAGGAGGTATACCCAACTATTTTGGGTGTCCTATGAAGATGCATTTTATCCGCTTTGGGTTCGAGCTTATCAACCTGAAACTTTTTCACATAAGCGTCGCAGCCCCAAACTTTTAAGAAACGACAACTTGGGTTTCTCCAAATGGTGTCGTCTCAACGGAATTACGTGGTACCTATTAAAGTGAGTGTGGTTGTCTCTAATGCCTAACCCATGAACGATAGTGGTAATTCGATAAGAGACATCATGGTACGCACCATATCCAATAGGGTGCAACTATGATGTTCGGACACACCATCACACTATGGTGTTCCAGGCGGTATTAATTGTGAAACAATTTCCACAATGTCTGAATTGTGTGCCAAAGCTTGTAACTCAGATACTCATCTCTATGATCATATCATAGACATTTTATCCTCTTGTCACGATGATCTTCACCTTCACTCTGAAATTACTTGAACCATTCAATAATTTAGACTTGTGTTTCATCAAGTAAATATACTCAACATCTACTCGAATCATCTGTGAAGTAAGAACATAACGATATTCACTGCATGCCTCAGCACTCATTGGACTGCACACATCAAAATGTGTTACTTCCAACAAGTTGCTATCTTGTTCCATTTTACAGAAAAACGAGGCTTTTAAGTCATCTTGCCCATGTGGTATGATTTGCATATCTCAAGTGATTCAAAATCAAGTGAGTCCAAACGATCCATCTGCATGGAGTTTCTTCATGCGTATACACCAATAGACATGGTTCGCATGTCTCAAACTTTTCAAAAATGAGTGAGTCCAAAGATCCATCAACATGGAGCCTCTTCATGCGTTTTATACCAATATGACTTACATGGCAGTGCCACAAGTAAGTGGTACTATCATTACTATCTTATATTTTTGGCATGAAAATGTGTATCACTACGATTGAGATTCAATAAACCATTCCTTTAGGTGCAAGACCATTGAAGGTATTATTCAAATAAATAGAGTAACCATTATTCTCCTTAAATGAATAACCGTATTGCGATAGACATAATCCAATCATGTCTATGCTCAACGCAAACACCAAATGACAATTATTCAGGTTTAATACTAATCTTGATGGTAGAGGGAGCGTGCGATGTTTGATCACATCAAACTTGGAAACACTTCCAACACATATCGTCAGCTCACCTTTAGCTAGTCTCCGTTTATTCCGTAGCCTTTTATTTCGAGTTACTAACACTTAGTAACCGAACCGGTATCTTAATACCCTGGTGCTACTAGGAGTACTAATAAAGTACACATTAACATAATGTATATCCAATATACTTCTATCGACCTTGCCAGCCTTCTCATCTACCAAGTATCTAGGGTAATTCCCATCTAGTGACTGTTCCCCTTATCATAGAAGCACTTAGTTTCGGGTTTGGGTTCAACCTTGGGTTTCTTCACTAGAGCAGCAGCTGATTTGCCGGTTCATGAAGTATCCCTTCTTGCCCTTGCCCTTCTTGAAACTAGTGGTTTCACCAACCATCAGAATTGATGCTCCTTCTTGATTTCTACTTTCGCGGTGTCAAACATCACGAATACCTCAAGGATCATCATATCTATCCTTGATATGTTATAGTTCATCACGAAGCTCTAGCAGCTTGGTGGCAATGACTTTGGAGAAACATCACTATCTCATCTGGAAGATCAACTCCCACTTGATTCAAGTGATTGTTGCACTCAGACAATCTAAGCACAAGCTCAACGATTGAGCTTTTCTCCCTTAGTTTGCAGGCTAAGAAAATCATCGGAGGTCTTATACCTCTTGACGTGGGCACGAGCCTAAAATCCCAATTTCAGCCCTCGAAACATCTCATATGTTCCGCGACGTTTCAAAAACGTCTTTGGTGCCTCTACTCTAAACCATTTAACTGAACTATCACGTAGTTATCAAAATGTGTATGTCCGATGTTCGCAACATCCACAAACGACGTTTGGGGTTCAGCACACTGAGCGGTGCATTATGGACATAAGCTTTCTACTGTCCGCATAATCTCTACTTTCAACTTTCAACTATATTTTCTCTAGGAACATATCTAAACAGTGGAACTAAAGCACGAGCTTACGACATAATTTGCAAAGATCTTTTGACTATGTTCAGGATAATTAAGTTCATCTTATGAACTCCCACTCAGATAGACATCCCTCTAGTCATCTAAGTGATTACATGATCCGAGTCAACTAGGCCGTGTCCGATCATCACGTGAGACGGACTAGTCATCATCGGTGAACATCTTCATGTTGATCGTATCTACTATACGACTCATGCTCGACCTTTCGGTCTCTTGTGTTCCGAGGCCATGTCTGTACATGCTAGGCTCGTCAAGTTAACCTAAGTGTTTCGCGTGTGTAAATCTGGCCTACACCCGTTGTATGTGAACGTAAGAATCTATCACACCCGATCATCACGTGGTGCTTCGAAACGACGAACTTTCGCAACGGTGCACAGTTAGGGGGAACACTTTCTTGAAATTTTAATGAGGGATCATCTTATTTACTACCGTCGTTCTAAGCAAATAAGATGCATAAACGTGATAAACATCACATGCAATCAAAAAGTGACATGATATGGCCAATATCATTTTGCTCCTTTTGATCTCCATCTTCGGGGCTCCATGATCATCATCGTCACCGGCATGACACCATGATCTCCATCATCATGATCTCCATCATCGTGTCTCCATGAAGTTGTCTCACCAACTTATTACTTCTACTACTATGGCTACCGGTTAGCAATAAAGTAAAGTAATTACATGGCGTTGTTCAATGACACGCATGTCATACAATAAATAAAGACAACTCCTATGGCTCCTGCCAGTTGTCATACTCATTGACATGCAAGTCGTGATTCCTATTACAAGAACATGATCAATCTCATACATCACATATCATTCATCACATTCTTCTTGGCCATATCACATCACATAGCATACCCTGCAAAAACAAGTTAGACGTCCTCTAATTGTTGTTTGCATGTTTTACGTGGCTGCTATGGGTTTCTAGCAAGAACGTTTCTTACCTACGCAAAAGCCACAACGTGATATGCCAATTGCTATTTACCCTTCATAAGGACCCTTTTCATCGAATCCGATCCGACTAAAGTGGGAGAGACTGGCACCCGCTAGCCACCTTATGCAACAAGTGCATGTCAGTCGGTGGAACCTGTCTCACGTAAGTGTACGTGTAAGGTCGGTCCGGGCCGCTTCATCCCACAATGCCGCCCGAATCAAGATTGGACTAGTAACGGTAAGCATATTGAACAAAATCAACGCCCACAACTACTTTGTGTTCTACTCGTGCATAGAATCTACGCAATAGACCTAGCTCATGATGCCACTGTTGGGGAACGTTGCAGAAAATAAAAAAATTCCTACGGTTTCACCAAGATCCATCTATGAGTTCATCTAAGCAACGAGTGAAAGGAGATATGCATCTACATACCACTTTGTAGATTGCGAGCGGAAGCGTTCAAAAGAACGGGGTTGAAGTAGTCGTTCTCGTCGTGATCCTATCACCGGAGATCCTAGCGCCGAACGGACGGCACCTCCGCGTTCAACACACGTACGGTCAGCGTGACGTCTCCTCCGTCTTGATCCAGCAAGGGGGAAGGAGAGGTTGATGATGATCCAGCAGCACGACGGCGTGGTGGTGGATGCAGCAGAACTCCGGCAGGGCTTCGCCAAGCTGCTGCGGGAGGAGGACGAGGTGTAGCAGGGGAGGGAGGCGCCAAGACACAAGGTGCGGCTGCCCTCCCCCTGCCCTCCTTTATATAGGCCCCCAGGGGGGGGGGCGCCGGCCCTGGGAGATGCAATCTCCCAAGGGGGGCGGCCGCCAGGGGGGGTGGAGTGCCCCCCAAGGCAAGTGGTGCACCCCCACCTAGGGTTTCCAACCCTAGGCGTAGGGGGGGCCAAGGGGGGCGCACCAGCCCACTAGGGGCTGGTTCCCCTCCCACTTCAGCCCACAGGGCCTTCCGGGATAGGTGGCCCCACCCGGTGGACCCCCAGGACCCTTCCGGTGGTCCCGGTACAATACCGGGTGACCCCGAAACTTTCTCGATGGCCGAAACAGCACTTCCTACATATAATTCTTTACCTATGGACCATTCCAAAACTCCTCGTGACGTCCGGGATCTCATCCGGGAATCCAAACAACATCGGTTTGCTGCATACTCATATTCATACAACCCTAGCGTCACCGAACCTTAAGTGTGTAGACCCTACGGGTTCGAGAGACATGTAGACATGACCGAGACGGCTCTTCGGTCAATAACCAACAGTGGGATCTGGATACCCATGTTGGCTCCCACATACTCCTCGATGATCTCATCGGATGAACCACGATGTCGAGGATTCAAGCAACCCCGTATACTATTCCCTTTGTCAGACGGTATGTTACTTGCCCGAGACTCGATCATCGGTATCCCAATACCTCGTTCAGTCTCGTTACCGGCAAGTCACTTTACTCGTACCATAATGCATGATCCCGTGACCAGACACTTGGTCACTTTGAGCTCATTATGATGATGCACTACCGAGTGGGCCTAGTGATACTTCTCCGTTATACGGAGTGACAAATCCCAGTCTCGATCCGTGTCAACCCAACAGACACTTTCGGAGATACCTGTAGTGCACCTTTATAGTCACCCAGTTACGTTGTGACGTTTGGTACACCCAAAGCACTCCTATGGTATCCGGGAGTTACACGATCTCATGGTCTAAGGAAAAAATACTTGACATTGGAAAAGCTCTAGCAAAACGAACTACACGATCTTGTGCTATGCTTAGGATTGGGTCTTGTCCATCACATCATTCTCCTAATGATGTGATCCTGTTATCAACGACATCCAATGTCCATAGTCAGGAAACCATGACTATCTATTGATCAACGAGCTAGTCAACTAGAGGCTTACTAGGGACATATTATGGTCTATGTATTCACACGTGTATTACGATTTCCGGATAATACAATTATAGCATGAATAAAGACAATCATCATGAACAAGGAAATATAATAATAATCCTTTTATTATTGCCTCTAGGGCATATTTCCAACAGTCTCCCACTTGCACTAGAGTCAATAATCTAGTTACATTGTGATGAATCGAACACCCATAGAGTTCTGGTGTTGATCATGTTTTGCTCGCGAGAGAGATTTGGTCAATGGATCTGCGACATTCAGATCCGTATGTACTTTGCAAATATCTATGTCTCCATCTTGAACATTTTCACGGATGGAGTTGAAACGACGCTTGATGTGCCTGGTCTTCTTGTGAAACCTGGGCTCCTTGGCAAGGGCAATAGCTCCAGTGTTGTCACAGAAGAGTTTGATCGGCCCCGACGCATTGGGTATGACTCCTAGGTCGGTGATGAACTCCTTCACCCATATTGCTTCATGCGCTGCCTCCGAGGCTGCCATGTACTCCGCTTCACATGTAGATCCCGCCACGACGCTCTGCTTGTAGCTGCACCAGCTTACTGCTCCACCATTCAACATATACACGTATCCGGTTTGTGACTTAGAGTCATCAGATCTGTGTCGAAGCTAGCGTCGACGTAACCCTTTACGGCGAGCTCTTCGTCACCTCCATAAACGAGAAACATGTCCTTTGTCCTTTTCAAGTACTTCAGGATATTCTTGACCGCTGTCCAGTGTTCCTTGCCGGGATTACTTTGGTACCTTCCTACCAAACTTATGGCAAGGTTTACATCAGGTCTGGTACACAACATGGCATACATAATAGATCTTATGGCTGAAGCATAGGGGATGACACTCATCTCTTCTTTATCTTTTGTCGTGGTCGGGCATTGAGCTGAGCTCAATCTCACACCTTGCAATACAGGTAAGAACCCTTTCTTGGACTGATCCATTTTGAACTTCTTCAAAATCTTATCAAGGTATGTGCTTTGTGAAAGACCTATGAGGCGTCTCGATCTATCCCTATAGATCTTGATGCCTATTATGTAAGCAGCTTCTCCAAGGTCCTTCGTTGAAAAACACTTATTCAAGTAGGCCTTAATGCTGTCCAAAAGTTCTATATCATTTCCCATCAAGAGTATGTCATCTACATATAATATGAGAAATGCTACAGAGCTCCCACTCACTTTCTTGTAAATGCAGGCTTCTCCATAAGTCTGCATAAACCCAAACGCTTTGATCATCTCATCAAAGCGAATGTTCCAACTCCGAGATGCTTGCACCAACCCATAAATGGATCACTGGAGCTTGCATACTTTGTTAGCGTTCTTAGGATTGACAAAACCCTTCGACTGCATCATATATAGTTCTTCCTTAAGACGTCCGTTAAGGAATGCCGTTTTGACGTCCATCTGCCATATCTCATAATCATAGTATGCGGCAATTGCTAACATGATTCGGACGGACTTCAGCTTCGCTATGGAAGAGAATGTCTCATCGTAGTCAACCCCTTGAACTTGTCGATAACCCTTAGCGACAAGTCAAGCTTTATAGACGGTAATATTACCATCCGCGTCCGTCTTCTTCTTAAAGATCCATTTGTTTTCTATCGCTCGCTGATCATCGGGCAAGTCAGTCAAAGTCCATACTTTGTTTTCATACATGGATTCTATCTCGGATTGCATGGCTTCAAGCCATTTGTTGGAATCTGGGCCCGCCATCGCATCTTCATAGTTCGAAGGTTCACCGTTGTCTAACAACATGATTTCCAGGACAGGGTTGCCATACCACTCTGGTGTGGAACGTGTCCTTGTGGACCTACGAGGTTCCATAGCAACTTGATCTGAAGTACCTTGATCATCATCATTAATTTCCTCTCCAGTTGGTGTAGGCACCACAGGAACATTTTCCTGAGCTGTACTACTTTCCAGTTCAAGAGGTAGTACTTCATCGAGTTCTACTTTCCTCCCACTTACTTCTTTCGAGAGAAACTCTTTTTCCAGAAAGGATCCGTTCTTGGCAACAAAGGTCTTGCCCTCGGATCTTAAGTAGAAGGTATACCCAATGGTTTCCTTAGGGTATCCTATGAAGACGCATTTTTCCGAATTGGGTTCGAGCTTTTCAGGTTGTAATTTCTTGACATAAGCATCACATCCCCAAACTTTTAGAAACGATAGCTTAGGTTTCTTCCCAAACCATAATTCATACGGTGTCGTCTCAACGGATTTAGACGGTGCCCTATTTAAAGTGAATGTAGCTGTCTCTAGAGCGTATCCCCAAAATGATAGCGGTAAATCGGTAAGAGGCATCATAAACCGCACCATATCCAATAGAGTGCGATTACGACGTTCGGACACACCATTACGCTGAGGTGTTCCAGGCGGCGTGAGTTGTGAAACGATTCCACATTTCCTTAAGTGTGTACCAAATTCGTGACTTAAGTATTCTCCTCCACGATCTGATCGTAGGAACTTTATCTTTCGGTCACGTTGATTCTCTACCTCATTCTGAAATTCCTTGAACTTTTCAAAGGTCTCAGACTTGTGTTTCATCAAGTAGACATACCCATATCTACTCAAGTCATCAGTGAGAGTGAGAACATAACGATATCCTCCGCGAGCCTCAACACTCATTGGACCGCACACATCGGTATGTATGATTTCCAATAAGTTGGTTGCTCGCTCCATTGTTCCGGAGAACGGAGTCTTGGTCATTTTGCCCATGAGGCATGGTTCGCATGTGTCAAATGATTCATAATCGAGAGACTCTAAAAGTCCATCAGCATGGAGCTTCTTCATGCGCTTGACACCAATGTGACCAAGGCGGCAGTGCCACAAGTATGTGGGACTATCGTTATCAACTTTACATCTTTTGGTATTCACGCTATGAATATGTGTAACATTACGTTCGAGATTCATTAAGAATAAACCATTGACCATCGGGGCATGACCATAAAACATATCTCTCATATAAATAGAACAACCATTATTCTCGGATTTAAATGAGTAGCCATCTCGTATTAAACGAGATCCAAATACAATGTTCATGCTCAAACTTGGCACTAAATAACAATTATTGAGGTTCATAACTAATCCCGTGGGTAAATGTACAGGTAGCGTGCCGACGGCGATCACATCGACCTTGGAACCATTCCCGACGCGCATCGTCACCTCGTCCTTCGCCAGTCTCCGCTTATTCCGCAGCTCCTGCTGTGAGTTACAAATATGAGCAACGGCACCGGTATCAAATACCCAGGAGTTACTACGAGTACTGGTAAGGTACACATCAATTACATGTATATCAAATATACCTTTAGTGTTGCCAGCCTTCTTGTCTGCTAAGTATTTGGGGCAGTTCCGCTTCCAGTGACCCTTCCCCTTGCAATAAAAGCACTCAGTCTCAGGCTTGGGTCCATTCTTTGACTTCTTCCCGGCAACTGGCTTACCGGGCGCGGCAACATCTTTGCCGTCCTTCTTGAAGTTCTTCTTACCCTTGCCCTTCTTGAACTTAGTGGTCTTATTGACC
Source organism: Triticum dicoccoides (assembly GCF_002162155.2). Classification (NCBI taxonomy): domain Eukaryota; kingdom Viridiplantae; phylum Streptophyta; class Magnoliopsida; order Poales; family Poaceae; genus Triticum; species Triticum dicoccoides. The sequence continues at coordinate 687,854,444 of NC_041385.1, read as the reverse complement.
ATCAACACTTGATGTTCTTTCTTGATTTCAACCTCTGCTGACTTCAGCATTGAAAATACTTCAGGAATGGTCTTCACCATCCCCTGCATATTGTAGTTCAACACAAAGCTCTTGTAGCTCGGTGGGAGCGACTGAAGGATTCTGTCAATGACCGCCTCGTCCGGGAGGTTGATCTCCAGCTGGGACAGGCGGTTGTGCAACCCAGACATTTTGAGTATGTGCTCACTGACAGAACTGTTTTCCTCCATCTTACAACTATAGAACTTGTCGGAGACTTCATATCTCTCGACCCGGGCATGAGCTTGAAAAACCATTTTCAGCTCCTCGAACATCTCATATTCTCCGTGTTTCTCAAAACGCTTTTGGAGCCCCGGTTCTAAGCTGTAAAGCATGCCGCACTGAACGAGGGAGTAATCATCAGCACGTGACTGCCAAACATTCATAATGTCTTGGTTCTCTGGGATGGGTGCTTCACCTAGCGGTTCATCTAGGACATATGCTTTCTTGGCTGCTATGAGGATGATCCTCAGGTTCCAGACCCAGTCCGAATAGTTGCTGCCATCATCTTTCAGCTTGGTTTTCTCTAGGAACGCGTTGAAGTTCATGTTGACATGAGCGTTGGCCATTTGATCTACAAGACATATTTTTATTTTGCAAAAGTTTTAGACTAAGTTCATGATAATTAAGTTCATCTAATCAAATTATTGAATGAACTCCCACTCAGATTTGACATCCCTCTAGTCATCTAAGTGTTACACGATCCGAGTCGACTAGGCCGTGTCCAATCATCACGTGAGACGGACTAGTCATCATCGGTGAACATCTCCATGTTGATCGTATCTTCCATACGACTCATGTTCGACCTTTCAGTCTCTTGTGTTCCGAGGCCATGTCTGTACATGCTAGGCTCGTCAAGTTAACCCTAAGTGTTCTGCATGTGTAAATCTGTCTTACACCCATTGTATGTGAATGTAAGGATCTACCACACCCGATCATCACATGGTGCTTCGAAACGACGAACTTTAGCAACGGTGCACAGTTAGGGGGAACACTTTCTTGAAATTATTATAAGGGATCATCTTATTTACTACCGCCGTTCTAAGTAAACAAGATGCATAAAAAATAATAAACATCACATGCAATTATATAGTAGTGACATGATATGGCCAATATCATATAGCTCCTACGATCTCCATCTTCGGGGCTCCATGATCATCTTCGTCACCGGCATGACACCATGATCTCCATCATCATGATCTCCATCATTGTGCCTTCATGAAGTTGTCACGCCAATGACTACTTCTACTTCCATGGCTAACGCGTTTAGCAATAAAGTAAAGTAATTTACATGCGTTCTTCAATGACACGCAGGTCATACAAAAAATAAAGACAACTCCTATGGCTCCTGCCGGTTGTCATACTCATCGACATGCAAGTCGTGATTCCTATTACAAGAACATGATCTCATACATCACAATATATCATTCATCATTCATCACAACTTCTGGCCATATCACATCACATGACAATTGCTGCAAAAACAAGTTAGACGTCATCTAATTGTTGTTGCATCTTTTACGTGGCTGCAATTGGGTTCTGGCAAGAACGTTTTCTTACCTACGATAACCACAATGTGATTTTGTCAACTTCTATTTACCCTTCATAAGGACCCTTTTCGTCGAATCCGCTCCAACTAAAGTAGGAGAGACAGACACCCGCTAGCCACCTTATGCAACTAGTGCATGTCAGTCGGTGGAACCTGTCTCACGTAAGCGTACGTGTAAGGTCGGTCCGGGCTGCTTCATCCCACAATACCACTGAAGCAAGAAAAGACTAGTAGCGGCAAGCAAGTTGACAAGATCTACGCCCACAACGAATTTGTGTTCTACTCGTGCAATAGAGAACTACGCATAGACCTAACTCATGATGCCACTGTTGGGGAACGTTGCAGAAAATAAAAATTTTCCTACGGTTTCACCAGGATCCATCTATGAGTTCATCTAAGCAACGAGTGAAAGGAGAGATGCATCTACATACCACTTTGGAGATCGCGAGCGGAAGCGTTCAAAAGAACGGGGTTGAAGTAGTCGTTCTCGTCGTGATCCTATCACCGGAGATCCTAGCGCCGAACGGACGGCACCTCAGCGTTCAACACACGTACGGTCAGCGTGACGTCTCCTCTGTCTTGATCCAGCAAGGGGGAAGGAGAGGTTGATGATGATCCAGCAGCACGACGGCGTGGTGGTGGATGCAGCAGAACTCCGGCAGGGCTTCGCCAAGCTGCTGCGGGAGGAGGACGAGGTGTAGCAGGGGAGGGAGGCGCCAAGACACAAGGTGCAGCTGCCCTCCCCCTGCCCTCCTTCATATAGGCCCCCAGGGGGGCGCCGGCCCTGGGAGATGCAATCTGCCAAGGGGGGCGGCGGCCAGGGGGGTGGAGTGCCCCCCAAGGCAAGTGGTGCCCCCTCCACCTAGGGTTTCCAACCCTAGGCGCAGGGGGGCCAAGGGGGGGGCGCACCAGCCCAGCTGGTTCCCCTCCCACTTCAGACCACGGGGCCCTCCAGGATAGGTGGCCTCACCCGGTGGACCCTCGGGACCCTTCCGGTGGTCCTGGTACAATACCGGGTGACCCCGAAACTTTCCCGATGGCTGAAACAACACTCCCTATATATAATTCTTTACCTCCAGACCATTCCGAAACTCCTCATGACGTCCGAGATCTCATCCGGGACTCCGAACAACATTCGGTTTGCTGCATACTCATATTCATACAACCCTAGCGTCATCGAACCTTAAGTGTGTAGACCCTACGGGTTCGGGAGACATGTAGACATGACCGAGACGGATCTCTGGTCAATAACCAACAGCGGGATCTGGATACCCATGTTGGCTCCCACATACTCCTCGATGATCTCATCGTATGAACCACGATGTCGAGGATTCAAGCAACCCCGTACACTATTCCCTTTGTCACGGTATGTTACTTGCCCGAGACTCGATCGTCGGTATCCCAATACCTCGTTCAGTCACGTTACCGGCAAGTCACATTACTCGTTCCGTAATGCATGATCCCGTGACCAGACACTTGGTCACTTTGAGCTCATTATGATGATGCACTACCGAGTGGGCCCAGAGATACCTCTCCGTTATACGGAGTGACAAATCCCAGTCTCGATCCGTGTCAACCCAACAGACACTTTCGGAGATACCTGTAGTGCACCTTTATAGTCACCCAGTTACGTTGTGACGTTTGGTACACCCAAAGCACTCCTACGGTATCCGGGAGTTACACGATCTCATGGTCTCATAGATCTTGGTGACACGTAGGAAAGTTTTACACACACGAAACACTTAGGTTGACTTGACAACCTAGCATGTACAGACATGGCCTCGGAACACAAGAGACCAAAAGGTCGAGCATGAGTCGTATAGTAGATACGATCAACATGAAGATGTTCACCGATGATGACTAGTCCGTCTCACGTGATGATCGGACACGGCCTAGTTGACTCGGATCATGTAATCACTTAGATGACTAGAGGGATGTCTATCTGAGTGGGAGTTCATAAGATGAACTTAATTATCCTGAACACAGTCAAAAGATCTTTGCAAATTATGTCGTAAGCTCGTGCTTTAGTTCCACTTTTTAGATATGTTCCTAGAGAAAATATAGTTGAAAGTTCACAGTAGCGATTATGCGGACAATAGAAAGCTTATGTCCTTAATGCACCGCTCGGTGTGCTGAACCTCGAACTCCGTCTGTGGATGTTGCGAACATCTGACATACACGTCTTGATAACTACGTGATAGTTCAGTTAAACGGTTTAGAGTTGAGGCACCAAAGACGATTTCGAAACGTCGCGGAACATATGAGATGTTTCGAGGGCTGAAATTGGGATTTCAAGCTCGTGCCCACGTCAAGAGGTATAAGACCTCCGACGATTTTCTTAGCCTGCAAACTAAGGGAGAAAAGCTCAATCGTTGAGCTTGTGCTCAGATTGTCCGAGTACAACAATCACTTGAATCGAGTGGGAGTTGATCTTCCTGATGAGATAGTGATGTTTCTCCAAAGTCATTGCCACCAAGCTGCAAGAAGCTTCATGATGAACTATAACATATCAGGGATAGATATGATGATCCTTGAGCTATTCGCAATGTTCGACACCGCGAATGTAGAAATCAAGAAGGAGCATCAGTTGTTGATGGTTAGTGAAACCACTAGTTTCAAGAAGGGCAAGGGCAAGAAGGGGTACTTCATGAAACGGCAAATCAGTTGTTGCTCCAGTGGATAAACCCAGGGTTGAACCCAAACCCGAGACTAAGTGCTTCTGTAATGAGAGGAAAGGACACTGAAGCAGGATTACCCTAGATACTTGGTAGATGAGAAGGCTGGCAAGGTCAATAGAAGTATATTGGATATACATTATGTTAATGTGTACTTTACTAGTACTCCCAGCAGCACCAGGGTATTAGATACCGGTTCGGTTGCTAAGTGTTAGTAACTCGAAATAAAAGCTACGAAATAAACGGAGACTAGCTAAAGGTGAGCTGACGATATGTGTTGGAAGTGTTTCCAAAGGTTGACGTGATCAAGCATCGCCTGCTCCCTCTACCATCGAGATTTGTGTTAAACCTAAATAATTGTTATTTGGTGTTTGTTCTGAGCATAGACATGATTGGATTATGTCTATCGCAATACGGTTATTCATTTAAGGAGAATAATGGTTACTCTATTTATTTGAATAAAACCTTCAATGGTCTTGCACCTAAAAGAATGATTTATTGAATCTCGATCGTAGTGATACACATTTTCATGCCAAAAGATATAAGATAGTAATGATAGTACCACTTACTTGTGGCACTGCCATGTAAGTCATATTGGTGTAAAACGCATGAAGAAGCTCCATGTTGATGGATCTTTGGACTCACTCGTTTTTGAAAAGTTTGAGACATGCGAACCATTTCTATTGGTGTATACGCATGAAGAAACTCCATGCAGATGGATCATTTGGACTCACTTGACTTTGAATCACTTGAGATATGCAAATCATACCACAAATGGGCAAGATGACTGAAAAGCCTCGTTTTTAGTAAGATGGAACAAGATAGCAACTTGTTGGAAGTAACACATTTTGATGTGTGCAGTCCAATGAGTGCTGAGGCATGCAGTGAATATCGTTATGTTCTTACTTCACAGATGATTCAAGTAGATGTTGAGTATATTTACTTGATGAAACACAAATCTGAATTATTGAATGGTTCAAGTAATTTTAGAGTGAAGTTAAAGATCATCATGACAAGAGGATAAAATGTCTATGATATGATCATAGAGATGAGTATCTGAGTTACGAGCTTTGGCACGCAATTAAGACATTGTGGAAATTGTTTCACAATAAATACCGCCTGGAACACCATAGTGTGATGGTGTGTCCGAACATCATAGTTGCACCCTATTGAATGTGGTGCGTACCATGATGTCTCTTATCGAATTACCACTATTGTTCATGGGTTAGGCGTTAGAGACAACTGCACTCACTTTAAATAGGGCACCGTCTAAATCCATTGAGACGACACCGTATGAATTATGGTTTGGGAAGAAACCTAAGCTGTCGTTTCTAAAAGTTTGGGGATGCGATGCTTATGTCAAGAAATTACAACCTGAAAAGCTCGAACCCAAGTCGGAAAAATGTGTCTTCATAGGATACCCTAAGGAAACCATTGGGTATACCTTCTACTTAAGATCCAAGGGCAAGACCTTTGTTGCCAAGAACAGGTCCTTTCTCAAGGAAAAGTTTCTCTCGAAAGAATTGAGTGGGAGGATGGTGGAGACTTAATGAGGTTACTGAACCATCACTTCAACCAGTGTGTAGCAGGGCACAGGAAGTTGTTCATGTGGCACCTACACCAATTGAAGTGGAAGCTGATGATAGTGATCATGATGCTTCGGGTCAAGTCACTATCGGACCTCGTAGGTCGACAAGGACGCGTACTACTTCAGAGTGGTATGCAATCCTGTCTTAGAGGTCATGTTTCTAGACAACAATGAACCTACGAGCTATGGAGAAGCGATGGTGGGCCCGGATTCCGACGAATGGCTCGAGGCCATAACATCCGAGAGAGGATCCATGACTTTGGAACAAATACTTGATGGTCGTAAGGACGTTGGGTAAAGATGGATTTTAAAAGGAAGACAGACAATGATGGTAAGTATCACCATTAAGAAAGCTCGACTTGTCGTTAAAGATATTTTCCGACAAGTTCAAGGAGTTGACTACGGTGAGGCTTTCTCACTCGTAGCAATGCTAAGAGTCTGTTGGAATTGGATTAGCAGTTACTGCATTATTTATGAAATCTTGCATATAGGATGTCAAAACATTGTTTCCTTGACAGTTTTCTTGAGGAAAGGTTGTATGTGATACAACCAGAATGTTTTTGACAATCCTGAAAGACGCTAACAAGTATGCAAAGCTCCAGCTATCCTTCTAAGGACAGGAGTAAGCATCTCGTAGTTGGAATGTACGCTTTGATGAGATGATCAAAGATTTTGGGTCCATACAAAGTTTATGAGAAACTTGTATTTCCAAAGAAGTGAGTGGGAGCACTATAGAATTTCTGATGAGTATATGTTGTAGACATATTGTTGATCAGAAATGATGTAGAATTTCTAGAAAGCATATAGGGTTGTTTGAAAAGTGTTTTTTCAATGGAAAACCTGGATCAAGCTACTAGAACATTGAGCATCAAGATCTATGAGGATAGATCAAAAAACGCTAAATGGTACTTTCAAATGAGCACATACCTTGACATAATCTTGAAGGTGTTCAAGATGGATCAGTCAAAGAAGGAGTTCTTGCCTGAGTTGTAAGGTATGAAGTTAAGAGTTAAAGCTCGACCACGACAAAAGAGAGAGAAAGGACGAAGGTCGTCCCCTATGCTTCAGACGTAGGCTCTATAGTATGCTATGTTGTGTATTGCACCGGAAGTGTGCCTGCCATGAGTCAGTCAAGGGGTACAAGAATGATCCAGGAATGGATCATTGGACAACGGTCAAAATTGTCCTTGGAGGAAATAAGGACATGTTTCTTGATTATGGAGGTGATAAAGAGTTCATCGTAAAGGGTTACGTCGATGCAAGCTTTAACACCTATCCGAATGACTTTGAGTAGCAAACCGGATACGTATAGTGGAGCAACCATTTGGAATAGCTCCAAGTGGAGCGTGGAAGCAGCATTTACAATATGACCTAGAGATTTGCAAAGTACATACGGATCTGAATGTTGCAGACCCGTTGACTAAAACCTCTCTCACAAGCAAAACATGATCAAACCCCAGAACTCATTGAGTCTTAATCACATGATGATGTGAACTAGTTTAGTGACACTAGTAAACTCTTTGGATGTTAGTCACATGGCGATGTGACCTGTGAGTGTTAATCACATGGCGATGTGAACTAGATTATTGACTCTAGTTCAAGTGGGAGACTGTTGGAAATATGCCCTAGAGGCAATAATAAATTAGTTATTATTATATTTCCTTGTTCATGATAATCGTTTATTACCCATGCTATAATTGTATTTATAGGAAACTCAGATACATGTGTGGGTACATAAACAACACCATGTCCCTAGTAAGCCTCTAGTTGACTAGCTCGTTGATCAACAAATGGTTACGGTTTCCTGACCATGGACATTGGATGTCGTTGATAACGGGATCACATCATTTGGAGAATGATGTGATGGACAAGACCCAATCCTAAGCCTAGCAGAAAGATTGTAGTTCGTATGCTAAAGCTTTTCTAATGTCAAGTATCATTTCCTTAGACCATGAGATTGTGCAACTCCCGGATGCCGTAGGAATGCTTTGGGTGTACCAAACATCACAACGTAACTGGGTGGCTATAAAGGTGCACTACAGGTATCTCCGAAAGTGTCTGTTGGGTTGGCACGAATCGAGACTGGGATTTGTCACTCCCTGTGACGAAGAGGTATCTCTGGGACCACTCGGTAGGACATCATCATAATGTGCACAATGTGATCAAAGAGTTGATCGCGGGATGATGTGTTACGCAACGAGTAAAGAGACTTGCCGGTAACGAGATTGAACAAGGTATCGGCATACCGACGGTCGAATCTCGGGCAAGTACAATACCGCTAGACAAAGGGAATTGTATACGGGATTGATTGAGTCCTTGACATCGTGGTTCATCCGATGAGATCATCGTGGAACATGTGGGAGCCAACATGGGTATCCAGATCCCGCTGTTGGTTATTGACCGGAGAACATCTCGGCCATGTCTGCATGGTTCCCGAACCCGTAGGGTCTACACACTTAAGGTTCGATGACGCTAGGGTTATAAAGGAAGTTTGTATGTGGTTACCGAATGTTGTTTGGAGTCCCGGATGAGATCCCGGATGTCACGAGGAGTTCCGGAATGGTCCGTAGGTAAAGATTTATATATGGGAAGTCCTATTTTGGCCACTGGAAAATGTTCAGGATTTTTCGGTATTGTACCGAGAAGGTTCTAGAAGGTTCCGGAGTGGGGCCCACCTGCATGGGGGACCCACATGAACGTGGGTAGTGGGGGAAAGGCCCCACACCCCTGGTCAAGGCGCACCAAGATCCCCCCTTAGAAGGAATAAGATCATATCCCGAAGGGATAAGATCAAGATCCCTAAAAAGGGGGGATAACAATCGGTGGGGAAGGAAATGATGTGATTTCTTTCCTCCCACCTTTACCAATGCCCCAATGGACTTGGAGGGAAAGAAACCAGCCCCCTCCAGCCCTATATAGTGGGGAGGCGCATGGGAGCTTGACCACAAGTTCTGGCGCAGCCCTCCCCCTCTCCCAAGTCCTCCTCCTCTCTCGCGATGCTTGGCGAAGCCCTGCAGGATTGCCACGCTCCTCCATCACCACCACGCCGTTGTGCTGCTGCTGGATGGAGTCTTCCTCAACCTCTCCCTCTCTCCTTTCTGGATCAAGGCATGGGAGACGTCACCGAGCTGTACGTGTGTTGAACGCGGAGGTGCTGTCCGTTTGGCACTAGGATCTCTAGTGATTTGGATCACGACGAGTATGACTCCTTCAACCCCGTTCTCTTGAACGCTTCCGCTTAACGATCTACAAGGGTATGTAGATGCACTCTCCTTCCCCTCGTTGCTAGTCTCTCCATAGATAGATCTCGGTGACTCGTAGGAACATTTTGAATTTCTGCTACGTTCTCCAACAGTGGCATCATGAGCTAGGTCTATTGCGTAGATTCTTTGCACGAGTAGAACACAAAGTAGTTGTGGGCGTTGATCTTGTTCAATATGCTTACCGTTACTAGTCCAATCTTGTTTCGACGGTATTGTGGGATGAAGCAGCCCGGACCGACCTTACACGTACTCTTACGTGAGACAGGTTCCACCGACTGACATGCACTTGGTGCATAAGGTGGCTAGCGGGTGCCAGTCTCTCCCACTTTAGTCGGAACGGATTCTATGAAAAGGGTCCTTTATGAAGGGTAAATAGCAATTGGCATATCACATTGTGGTTTTGCGTAGGTAAGAAAGGTTCTTGCTGGAAACCCATAGCAACCACGTAAAACATGCAAACAACAATTAGAGACGTCTAACTTGTTTTTGCAGGGTATGCTATGTGATGTGATATGGCCAAGAAGAATATGATGAATGATATGTGATGTATGAGATTGATCATGTTCTTGTAATAGGAATCACGACTTGCATGTCGATGAGTATGACAACCGGCAGGAGCCATAGGAGTTGTCTTAATTTATTGTATGACTTGCGTGTCATTGAACAATGCCATGTAATTACTTTACTTTATTGCTAACCGGTAGCCATAGTAGTAGAAGTAATAGTTGGCGAGACAACTTCATGAAGACACGATGATGGAGATCATGATGATGGAGATCATGGTGTCATGCCGGTGACGATGATCATCATGGAGCCCCGAAGATGGAGATCAAAAGGAGCAAAATGATATTGGCCATATCATGTCACTATTTGATTGCATGTGATGTTTATCATGTTTATGCATCTTATTTGCTTAGAACGACGGTAGTAAATAAGATGATCCCTCATTAAACTTTTAAGAAAGTGTTCCCCCTAATTGTGCACCATTGCGAAAGTTCGTCGTTTCGAAGCACCATGTGATGATCGGGTGTGATAGATTCTTACGTTCACATACAACGGGTGTAAGCCAGATTTACACACGCGAAACACTTAGGTTGACTTAACGAGCCTAGCATGTACAGACATGGCCTCAGAACACAAGAGACCGAAAGGTCGAGCATGAGTCGTATGGTAGATACGATTAACATGAAGATGTTCACCGATGATGACTAGTCCGTCTCACGTGATGATCGGACACGGCCTAGTTGACTCGGATCATGTAATCACTTAGATGACTAGAGGGATGTCTATCTGAGTGGGAGCTCATAAGATGAACTTAATTATCCTGAACATAGTCAAAAGATCTTTGCAAATTCTGTCGTAAGCTCGCGCTTTAGTTCTACTATTTAGATATGTTCCTAGAGAAAATATAGTTGAAAGTTGACAGTAGCGATTATGCGATCAGTAGAAAGCTTATGTCCTTAATGCACCGCTCAGTGTGCTGAACCCCAAACGTCGTATGTGGATGTTGCGAACATCAGACATACACGTTTTGATAACTACGTGATAGTTTGGTTAAACGGTTTAGAGTTGAGGCACCAAAGACGTTTTCGAAACATCACAGAACATATGAGATGTTTCGAGGGCTGAAATTGGGATTTCAGGCTCGTGCCCACATCAAGAGGTATAAGACCTCCGATGTTTTTTTTCTTAGCCTGCAAACTAAGGGAGAAATGCTCAATCGTTGAGCTTGTGCTCAGATTGTCTGAGTGCAACAATCACTTGAATCAAGTGGGAGTTGATCTTCCAGATGAGATAGTCATGTTTCTCCAAAGTCATTGCCACCAAGCTGCTAGAGCTTCGTGATGAACTATAACATATCAGGGATAGATATGATGATCCTTGAGGTATTCGCGATGTTTGACACCGCGAAAGTAGAAATCAAGAAGGAGCATCAATTGTTGATGGTTGGTGAAACCACTAGTTTCAAGAAGGGCAAGGGCAAGAAGGGATACTTCATGAAATGGCAAATCAGCTGCTGCTCTAGTTAAGAAACCCAAGGTTGAACCCAAACCCGAGACTAAGTGCTTCTGTAATAAGGGGAATAGCCACTGGAGTAGAATTACCCTAGATACTTGGTAGATGAGAAGGCTGGCAAGGTCGATGGAAGTATATTGGATATACATTATGTTAATGTGTACTTTACTAGTACTCCTAGTAGCACCAGGGTATTAAGATACCGGTTCGATTGCTAAGTGTTAGTAACTCGAAATAAAATTGCTACGGAATAAACGGAGACTAGCTAATGGTGAGCTGACGATATGTGTTGGAAGTGTTTCCAAGTCTGATGTGATCAAACATCGCACGCTCCCTCTACCATCAAGATTAGTATTAAACCTGAATAATTGTCATTTGGTGTTTGCGTTGAGCATAGACATGATTGGATTATGTCTATCGCAATACGGTTATTAATTTAAGGAGAATAATGGTTACTCTATTTATTTGAATAATACCATCAATGGTCTTGCACCTAAAGGAATGGTTTATTGAATCTCGATCGTAGTGATACACATTTTCATGCCAAAAGATATAAGATAGTAATGATAGTACCACTTACTTGTGGCACTGGCATGTAAGTCATATTGGTATAAAACGCATGAAGAAGCTCCATGTTGATGGATCTTTGGACTCACTCGTTTTTGAAAAGTTTGAGACATGCGAACCATGTCTATTGGTGTATACGCATGAAGAGACTCCATGCAGATGGATCGTTTGGACTCACTTGATTTTGAATCACTTGAGATATGCAAATCTTACCACATGGGCAAGATGACTGAAAAGCCTCGTTTTCAGTAGATGGAACAAGATAGCAACTTGTTGGAAGTAACACATTTTGATGTGTGCAGTCCAATGAGTGCTGAGGCATGCAGTGAATATAATTATGTTCTTACTTCACAGATGATTCGAGTAGATGTTGAGTATATTTACTTGATGAAACACAAGTCTGAATTATTGAATGGTTCAAGTAATTTCAGAGTGAAGTTGAAGATCATTGTGACAAGAGGATAAAATGTCTATGATATGATCATAGAGATGAGTATCTGAGTTACGAGTTTGGCACACAATTAAGACATTGTGGAGATTGTTTCACAACCAATACCGCCTGGAACACCATAGTGTGATGGTGTGTCCGAACATCATAACTGCACCCTATTGGATATGGTGCATACCATGATATCTCTTATCGAATTACCACTATCATTTATGGGTTAGGCATTAGAGACAACCACACTCACTTTAATAGGGTACCACGTAATTCCGTTGAGACGACACCGTTTGGAGAAACCTAAGTTGTCGTTTCTTAAACGGTTTGGGGCTGCAACGCTTATGTGAAAAAGTTTCAGGTTGATAAGCTCGAACCCAAAGCGGATAAAATGCATCTTCATAGGATACCCAAAATGGTTGGGTATACCTCCTAATTCAGATCCGAAAGCAATAGGGATTATTTCTTGAATCGGGTCCTTTCTCGAGGAAAGGTTTGTCTCGAGAATTGAGTGGGAGCATGGTGGAGACTTGATGAGGTTATTGAACCATCACTTCAACTGGTGTGTAGCTGGGCACAGGAAGTTGTTCCTGTGGCACCTACACCAATTGAAGTAGAATCTTATGATAGTGATCATGAAGCTTCAGGATCAAGTCACTACCAAACCTCGTAGGACGACAAGGACGCGTACTGCTTCAGAGTGGTATGGTGATCATGTCTTGAAGGTCATGTTGCCAGACAACAATGAACCTACGAGCTATGGAGAAGCGATGGTGGGCCCATATTCTAAGAAATGGTTAGAAGCCATGAAATCCGAGATAGGATCTATGTATCAGAACAAAGCATGGACTTTGGTGGACTTGCCCGATGATCGGCAAGCCATTGAGATAAATGGATCTTTAAGAAGAAGACGGACGTGGACGATAATGTCACCGTCTATGAAGCTCGACTTGTGGCGAAGAGTTTTTCACAAGTTCAAGGAGTTGACTACGATGAGATTTTCTCATCCGTAGCGAAGATTAAGTCCGTCAGAATCTTGTTAGCATTAGCTGCATTTATGAAATCTGGCACATGGGTGTCAAAAACGAGTTTCCTTACCAGTTTTCGTAAGGAAAGGTTGTATGTGATACAATCAGAAACGTTTTGTCGATCCTAAGGATGCTAAAAGGTATGCTAGCTCCAGTGATCCTTCCATGGACTAGAGCAAGCATTTCGGAGTTGGAATATACGCTTTGATGAGATGATCAAATATTTTGGGTTTATACAAAGTTTATGAGAAACTTGTATTTCCAAAGAAGTGAGTGGGAGCACTATAGAATTTCTGATGAGTATATGTTGTTGACATATTGTTGATCAGAAATGATGTAGAATTTCTAGAAAGCATATAGGGTTATTTGAAAAGTGTTTTTCAAGTGAAAAACCTGGATTAAGCTACTTGAACATTGAGGATCAAGATCTATAGGCATAGATCAACAATGCTTAATGGTACTTTCAAATGAGCATATACCTGGACATGATCTTGAAGGTGTTCAAGATGGATCAGTCAAAGAAGGAATTCTTGCCTGAGATGTAAGGTATGTAGTTAAGACTTAAAGCTCGACCACGGCACAAAAGAGAGAAAGGACGAAGGTTGTCCCCTATGCGTTAGACGTAGGCTCTACAGTATGCTATGCTGTGTGCCGCACCTGATGTATGCCTTGCTACATATCTGGCAAGAGGGTACAAAGGTGATCAAGGAGTGGATCACCAGATAGCGGTCAAAATTATCCTTAGAGGAATAAGGATATGTTTCTCGATTATGGAGGTGATAAAGAGTTCGACGTAAAGGGTTACGTCGATGCAAGCTTTAACACCTATCCGAATGACTCTGAGTAGCAAAACGGATACGTATAATGGAACAACCATTTGGAATAGCTCCAAGTAGAGCGTGGAAGTAACATTTACAATATGACCTAGAGATTTGCGAAGTACATACGGATCTGAATGTTGCAGACCCGTTGACTAAAACCTCTCTGACAAGCAAAACATGATCAAACCCTAGAACTCATTGAGTCTTAATCACATGATGATGTGAACTAGTTTAATGACACTAGTAAACTCTTTGGATGTTGGTCACATGGCGATGTGACCTGTGAGTGTTAATCACATGGCGATGTGAACTAGATTATTGACTCTAGTGCAAGTGGGAGACTATTGGAAATATGCCCTAGAGGCAATAATAAATTAGTTATTATTATATTTCCTTGTTCATGATAATCGTTTCTATCCATGCTATAATTGTATTGATAGGAAACTCAGATACATGTGTGGATACATAGACAACACCATGTCCCTAGTAAGCCTCTAGTTGACTAGCTCATTGATCAATAGATGGTTATGGTTTCCTGACCATGGACATTGGATGTCGTTGATAACAGGATCACATCATTAGGAGAATGATGTGATGGACAAGACCCAATCCTAAGCCTAGCACTAAAGATCGTGTAGTTCGTATGCTAAAGCTTTTCTAATGTCAAGTATCATTTCCTTAGACCATGAGATTGTGCAACTCCCGGATATCGTAGGAATGCTTTGGGTGTACCAAACGTCACAACGTAACTGGGTGGCTATAAAGGTGCACTACAGGTATCTCCGAAAGTGCCTGTTGGGTTGGCACGAATCGAGACTGGGATTTGTCACTCCGTGTAACGGAGAGGTACCTCTAGGCCCACTCGGTAGGACATCATCATAATGTGCACAATGTGACCAAGGGGTTGATCACGGGATGATGTGTTACGGAATGAGTAAAGAGACTTGCCGGTAACGAGATTGAACAAGGTATCGGGATATCGACGATCGAATCTCGGGCAAGTACTATACCGCTAGACAAAGGGAATGGTATACGGGATTGATTGAGTCCTTGACATCGTGGTTCATCCGATGAGATCATCATGGAACATGTGGGAGCCAACATGGGTATCCAGATCCCGCTGTTGGTTATTGACCGGAGAGTTGTCTCGGTCATGTCTGCATGGTTCCCGAACCCGTAGGGTCTACACACTTAAGGATCGGTGACGCTAGAGTTGTTATGGGAATTAGTGTGCAGTTACCGAATGTTATTCGGAGTCCCGGATGAGATCCCGCATGTCACGAGGAGATCCGAAATGGTTTGGAGGTAAAGATTTATGTATGGGAAGTCCTATTTTGGCCACCGGAAAATGTTCGGGATTTTTCGATATTGTACCGGGAAGGTTCTAGAAGGTTCCGGAGTGGGGCCCACCTGCATGGGGGGACCCACATGAACGTGGGTAGTGGGGGCAAGGCCCCACACCCCTGGTCAAGGCGCACCAAGATCCCCCCTTAGAAGGAATAAGATCATATCCCGAAGGGATAAGATCAAGATCCCTAAAAAGGGGTGATAACAATCGGTGGGGAAGGAAATGATGTGATTTCTTTCCTCCCACCTTTGCAAACGCCCCAATGGACTTGGAGGGCAAGAAACCAGCCCCCTCCACCCCTATATATAGTGGGGAGGCGCATGGGAGCTTCACCCTTGCCCCTGGCGCAGCCCTCTCCCTCCCCAACATCTCCTCGTCCTCCGTAGTGCTTGGCGAAGCCCTGCCGGGGAACTGCAAGCTCCACCACCACACCGTCGTGCTGCCGGAGCTCTCCCTCAACTTCTCCTCTCCCCTTTCTGGATCAAGAAGGAGGGGATGTCACCGGGCTGTACGTGTGTTGAACGCGGAGGTGCCATCCGTTCGGCACTAGGATCTCCGGTGATTTGGATCACGACGAGTACGACTCCTTCAACCCCGTTCTCTTGAACGCTTCTGCTTAGCGATCTACAAGGGTATGTAGATACACTCTCCTTCCCCTCATTGCTGGTTTCTCCATAGATAGATCTTGGTGACTCGTAGGAAAATTTTGAATTTCTGCTACGTTCCCCTAAAGTGGCATCATGAGCTAGGTCTATTTCGTAGATTCTTTGCACGAGTAGAACACAAAGTAGTTGTGGGCGTTGATTTTGCTCAATATGCTTACCATTACTAGTCCAATCTTGTTTCGACGGTATTGTGGGATGAAGCGGCCCGGACCGAAGTTACACGTACACTTACGTGAGACAGGTTCCACCGACTGACATGCACTTGGTGCATAAGGTGGCTAGCGGGTGCCAGTCTCTCCCACTTTAGTCGGAACGGATTCGATGAAAAGGGTCCTTATGAAGGGTAAATAGCAATTGGCATATCACGTTATGGTTTTGCATAGGTAAGAAACGTTCTTGCTAGAAACCCATAGCAGCCACGTAAAACATGCAAACAACAATTAGAGGACGTCTAACTTGTTTTTGCAGGGTATGCTATGTGATGTGATATGGCCGTGAAGAATGTGATGAATGATATGTGATGTATGAGATTGATCATGTTCTTGTAATAGGAATCACGACTTGCATGTCGATGAGTATGACAACCGGCAGGAGCCATAGGAGTTGTCTTTATTTATTGTGTGACCTGCGTGTCATTGAACAACGCCATGTAATTACTTTACTTTATTGCTAACCGGTAGCCATAGTAGTAGAAGTAATAAGTTGGTGAGACAACTTCATGAAGACACGATGATGGAGATCATGATGATGGAGATCATGGTGTCATGCCGGTGACGATGATGATCATGGAGCCCCGTAGATAGAGATCAAAAGGAGCAAAATGATATTGGCCATATCATGTCACTATTTGATTGCATGTGATGTTTATCATGTTTATGCATCTTATTTGCTTAGAACGACGGTAGTAAATAAGATGATCCCTCATTAAAATTTCAAGAAAGTGTTCCCCCTAACTATGCACCGTTGCGAAAGTTTGTCGTTTTGAAGCACCACGTGATGATCGGGTGTGATAGATTCTTACGTTCACATACAACGGGTGTAAGCCAGATTTACACACGCAAAACACATAGGTTGACTTGACGAGCCTAGCATGTACAGACATGGCCTCAGAACACAAGAGACCGAAAGGTCGAGCATGAGTCGTATGGTAGATACGATCAACATGAAGATGTTCACCGATGATGACTAGTCTGTCTCACGTGATGATCGGACATGGCCTAGTTGACTCGGATCATGTCATCACTTAGATGGCTAGAGGGATGTCTATCTGAGTGGGAGTTCATAAGATGAACTTAATTATCCTGAACATAGTCAAAAGATCTTTGCAAATTATGTCGTAAGCTCGCGCTTTAGTTCCACGGTTTAGATATGTTCGTAGAGAAAATATAGTTGAAAGTTGACAGTAGCGATTATGCGGACAGAAGAAAGCTTATGTCCTTAATGCACCGCTCAGTGTGCTAAACCCCAAACGTCGTCTGTGGATGTTGCAAACATCGGACATACACGTTTTGATAACTACGTGATAGTTCAGTTAAAAGGTTTAGAGTTGAGGCACCAAAGACATTTTTTGAAACGTCGCGGAACATATGAGATGTTCCGAGGGATGAAATTGGGATTTCAGGCTCGTGCCCACGTCAAGAGGTATGAGACCTCCGACGATTTTCTTAGCCTGCAAACTAAGGGAGAAAAGCTCAATCGTTGAGCTTGTGCTCAGATTGTGTGAGTGAAATCACTTGAATCGAGTGGGAGTTGATCTTCCAGAGATAGTGATGTTTCTCCAAAGTCATTGCCACCAAGCTGCTAGAGCTTCGTGATGAACTATAACATATCAGGGATAGATATGATGATCCTTGAGGTATTCGCGATGTTTGACACCGCGAAAGTAGAAATCAAGAAGGAGCATCAATTGTTGATGGTTGGTGAAACCACTAGTTTAAAGAAGGGCAAGGGCAAGAAGGGATACTTGATGAAACGGCAAATCAGCTGCTGCTCTAGTGAAGAAACCCAAGGTTGAACCCAAACCCGAGACTAAGTGCTTCTGTAATAAGGGGAA
The DNA here is from genome assembly GCF_002162155.2 of Triticum dicoccoides. Lineage (NCBI taxonomy): Eukaryota > Viridiplantae > Streptophyta > Magnoliopsida > Poales > Poaceae > Triticum > Triticum dicoccoides. Next base: position 687,836,375 of record NC_041385.1, on the reverse strand, counting down.
CAACCACTGGAGCAGAATCACCCTAGATACTTGGTAGATGAGAAGGCTGGCAAGGTCAATAGAAGTATATTGGATATACATTAAGTTAATGTGTACTTTACTAGTACTCCTAGTAGCACCAGGGTATTAGATACCGGTTCGGTTGCCAAGTGTTAGTAACTTGAAATAAAAGAGCTACGGAATAAACGGAGACTAGCTAAAGGTGAGCTGATGATATGTGTTGGAAGTGTTTCCAAGTTTGATGTGATCAAACATCGCACGCTCCCTCTACCATCAAGATTAGTATTAAACCTGAATAATTGTCATTTGTCTTGAGCATGGACATGATTGGATTATGTCTATCGCAATACGGTTATTCATTTAAGGAGAATAATGGTTACTCTATTTATTTGAATAATACCTTCAATGGTCTTGCACCTAAAAGAATGGTTTATTGAATCTCGATCGTAGTGATACACATTTTCATGCCAAAAATATAAGATAGTAATGATAGTACCACTTACTTGTGGCACTGCCATGTAAGTCATATTGGTATAAAACGCATGAAGAAGCTCCATGTTGATGGATCTTTGGACTCACTCATTTTTGAAAAGTTTGAGACATGCGAACCATGTCTATTGGTATGTACGCATGAAGAAACTCCATGCAGATGGATCGTTTGGACTCACTTGATTTTGAATCACTTGAGATATGCAAATCATACCACATGGGCAAGATGACTGAAAAGCCTCGTTTTCAGTAAGATGGAATGAGATAGCAACTTGTTGGAGGTAACACATTTTGATGCGTGCGGTCCAATATGTGCTGAGGCATGCAGTGAATATCGTCATGTTCTTACTTCACAGATGATTCGAGTAGATGTTGAGTATATTTACTTGATGAAACACTAGTCTGAATTATTGAATGGTTCAAGTAATTTCAGAGTGAAGTTGAAGATCATTGTGAGAAGAGGATAAAATGTCTATGATATGATCATAGAGATGAGTATCTGAGTTACAAGCTTTGGCACGCAACTAAGACATTGTGGAAATTGTTTCACAATTAATACCACCTGGAACACCATAGTGTGATGGTGTGTCTGAACATCATAGTTGCACCCTATGGAATATGGTGCGTACCATGATGTCTTTTATCAAATTACCACTATCTTTCATGGGTTAGGCATTAGAGACAACCGCATTCACTTTAAAATAGGGCACCACGTAATTCCGTTGAGACGACACCGTTTGAACTATGGTTTGGAGAAACCTAAGTTGTCGTTTCTTAAAAGTTTGGGGCTGCGACGCTTATGTGAAAAAGGTTTCAGGTTGATAAGCTCGAATCCAAAGCGGATAAAATGCATCTACATAGGACACCCAAAACAGTTGGGTATACCTCCTAATTCAGATCCGAAAGCAATAGGGATTGTTTCTTGAATCGGGTCCTTTCTCGAGGAAAAGTTTGTCTCGAAAATTGAGTGGGAGGATGGTGGAGACTTGATGAGGTTATTGAACCGTCACTTCAACAAGTGTGTAGCAGGGCACATGAAGTTGTTCCTGTGGCGCCTACAACAATTGATGTAGAATCTTATGATAGTGATCATGAAGTTTTGGATCAAGTCACTACCGTACCTCGTAGGGTGACAAGGATGCGTACTACTTCAGAGTGGTACAGTAATCCTGTCTTGAAGGTCATGTTGCTAGACAACAATGAACCTACGAGCTATGGAGAAGCGATGGTGGGCCCAAATTCCGACAAATGGTTAGAAGCCATGAAATCCGAGATAGGATCCATGTATTAGAACAAAGCATGGACTTTGGTGGACTTGCCCGATGATCGGCAAGCCATTGAGATAAATGGATCTTTAAGAAGAAGACGGGCGTGGACGGTAATGTCACCATCTATGAAGCTCGACTTGTGGCGAAGAGTTTTTCACAAGTTCAAGGAGTTGACTACGATGAGATTTTCTCATCCGTAGCGATGCTTAAGTCCGTCGAAATCATGTTAGCATTAGCTGCATTTATGAAATCTGGCAGATGGATGTCAAAACGAGTTTCCTTACTAGTCTTCATAAGGAAAGGTTGTATGTGATACAATTAGAAAGGTTTTGTCGATCCTAAGATGCTAAAAGGTATGCTAACTCCAGCGATCCTTCCATGGACTGGAGTAAGCATCTCGGAGTTGGAATATGCACTTTGATAAGATGATCAAAGATTTTGGGTTTATACAAAGTTTATGAGAAACTTGTATTTCCAAAGAAGTGAGTGGGAGCACTATAGAATTTCTGATGAGTATATGTTGTCGACATATTGTTGATCAGAAATGATGTAGAATTTCTGGAAAGCATATAGGGTTATTTGAAAGGTGTTTTTCAATAGAAAACCTGGATTAGGCTACTTGAAACATTGAGCATCAAGATCTATGAGGATAGATCAAAAACGCTAAATGGTACTTTCAAATGAGCATATACCTTGACATGATCTTGAAGGTGTTCAAGATGGATCAGTCAAAGAAGGAGTTCTTGCCTGAGATGTAAGGTATGAAGTTAAGACTTAAAGCTCGACCAAGGCAGAAGAGAGAGAAAGGACAAATGCCATCCCCTATGCTTCAGACGTAGGCTCTATAGTATGTTATGCTGTGTACCGCACCGGAAGTGTGCCTTGCCATGAGTCAGTCAAGGGGTACAAGAATGATCCAGGAATGGATCATTGGACAGCGGTCAAAATTGTCCTTGGAGTAAACAAGGACATGTTTCTCGATTATGGAGGTGATAAAGAGTTCGGCGTAAAGGGTTACGTCGATGCAAGCTTTAACACCTATCCGAATGGCTCTGAATAGCAAACCGGATACGTATAGTGGAGCAACCATTTGGAATAGCTCCAAGTGGAGCGTGGAAGCAGTATTTACAATATGACCTAGAGATTTGCGAAGTACATACGGATCTGAATGTTGCAGACCCGTTGACTAAAACCTCTCTTACAAGCAAAACATGATCAAACCCCATAACTCCTTGAGTCTTAATCACATGATGATGTGAACTAGTTTAATGACACTAGTAAACTCTTTGGATGTTGGTCACATGGCGATGTGACCTGTGAGTGTTAATCACATGGCGATGTGAACTAGATGATTGACTCTAGTGCAAGTGGGAGACTGTTGTAAATATGCCCTAGAGGCAATAATAAATTAGTTATTATTATATTTCCTTGTTCATGATAATCGTTTATTATCCATGCTATAATTGTGTTGATAGGAAACTCAGATACATGTGTGGGTACATAGACAACACCATGTCCCTAGTAAGCCTCTAGTTGACTAGCTCGTTGATAAATAGATGGTTACGGTTTCCTGACCATGGACATTGGATGTCGTTGATAATGGGATCACATCACTAGGAGAATGATGTGATGGACAAGACCCAATCCTAAGCCTAGCACAAAGATCGTTTAGTTCATATGCTAAAGCTTTTATAATGTCAAGTATCATTTCCTTAGACCATGAGATTGTACAACTCCCGGATACCGTAGGAATGCTTTGGGTGTACCAAACGTCACAACGTAACTGGGTGGCTATAAAGGTGCACTACAGGTATCTCCGAAAGTGTCTGTTGGGTTGGCACAAATCGAGACTGGGATTTGTCACTCCGTGTAAACGGAGAGGTATCTCTGGGCCCACTCGGTAGGACATCATCATAATGTGCACAATGTGACCTAGGGGTTGATCACGGGATGATGTGTTACGGAACGAGTAAAGAGACTTGCCGGTAACGAGATTGAACAAGGTATCCGGATACCGACGATCGAATCTCGGGCAAGCACAATACCGCTAGACAAAGGGAATTGAATAAGGGATTGATTGAATCCTCGACATCGTGGTTCATCCGATGAGATCATCGTGGAACATGTGGGAGCCAACATGGGTATCCAGATCCCGCTGTTTGTTATTGGCCGAAGAGTTGTCTCGGTCATGTCTGCAAGGTTCCCGAACCCGTAGGGTCTACACACTTAAGGTTCGGTGACGCTAGAGTTGTTATGGGAATTAGTGTGCAGTTACCGAATGTTGTTAGGAGTCCTGGATGAGATCCCGGACGTCACGAGGAGTTCCGGAATGGTCCGGAGGTAAAGATTTATATATGGGAAGTCCTATTTTGGCCACCGGAAAATGTTCGGGATTTTTCGGTATTGTACCAGGAAGGTTCTAGAAGGTTCCGGAGTGGGGCCCACCTGCATGGGGGGGCCCACATGAACGTGGGTAGTGGGGGCAAGGCCCCACACCCCTGGTCAAGGCGCACCAAGATCCCTCCTTAGAAGGAATAAGATCATAACCCGAAGGGATAAGATCAAGATCCCTAAAAAGGGGGGATAACAATCGGTGGGGAAGGAAATGATGTGATTTCTTTCCTCCCACCTTTTCCAACGCCCCAATGGACTTGGAGGGCAAGAAACCAGCCCCCTCCACCCCTATATATAGTGGGGAGGCGCATGGGAGCTTCACCCTTGCCCCTGGCGCAGCCCTCTCCCTCCCCAACACCTCCTCGCCCTCCGTAGTGCTTGCCGAAGCCCTGCCGGAGAACTGCAAGCTCCACCAACACGCCGTCGTGCTGCCGGAGCTCTCCCTCAACTTCTCCTCTCCCCTTGCTGGATCAAGAAGGAGGAGACGTCACCGGGCTATACGTGTGTTGAACGCGGAGGTGCCGTCCGTTCGGCACTAGTATCTCCGGTGATTTGGATCACGACGAGTATGACTCCTTCAACCCCGTTCTCTTGAACGCTTCCGCTTAGCGATCTGCAAGGGTATGTAGATGCACTCTCCTTCCCCTCGTTGCTGGTTTCTCCATAGATAGATCTTGGTGACTCGTAGGAAAATTTTGAATTTGTGCTACGTTCCCCTACAGTGGCATCATGAGCTAGGTCTATTGCGTAGATTCTTTGCACGAGTAGAACACAAAGTAGTTGTGGGCGTTGATTTTGTTCAATATGCTTACCGTTACTAGTCCAATCTTGATTCGGAGGCATTATGGGATGAAGCGGCCCGGACCGACCTTACACGTACACTTACGTGAGACAGGTTCCACCGACTGACATGCACTTGTTGCATAAGGTGGCTAGCGGGTGCCAGTCTCTCCCACTTTAGTCGGACCGGATTCGATGAAAAGGGTCCTTATGAAGGGTAAATAGCAATTGACATATCACGTTGTGGTTTTTGCGTAGGTAAGAAACGTTCTTGCTAGAAACCCATAGCAGCTACGTCAAACATGCAAACAACAATTAGAGGACGTCTAACTTGTTTTTGCAGGGTATGCTATGTGATGTGATATGGCCAAGAAGAATGTGATGTATGAGATTGATCATGTTCTTGTAATAGGAATCACGACTTGCATGTCGATGAGTATGACAACCGGCAGGAGCCATAGGAGTTGTCTTAATTTATTGTATGACCTGCGTGTCATTGAACAACGCTATGTAATTACTTTACTTTATTGCTAACCGGTAGCCATAGTAGTAGAAGTAATAGTTGGTGAGACAACTTCATGAAGACACGATGATGGAGATCATGATGATGGAGATCATGGTGTCATGCCGGTGAAGATGATGATCATGGAGCACCGAAGATAGAGATCAAAAGGAGCAAAATGATATTGGCCATATCATGTCACTATTTGATTGCATGTGATGTTTATCATGTTTATGCATCTTATTTGCTTAGCACGATGGTAGTAAATAAGATGACCCCTCATTAAAATTTCAAGAAAGTGTTCCCCCTAACTGTGCGCCGTTGCGAAAGTTCGTCGTTTCGAAGCACCACGTGATGATCGGGTGTGATAGATTCTTACTTCACATACAACGGGTGTAAGCCAGATTTACACAAGCGAAACACTTAGGTTGACTTGACGAGCCTAGCATGTACAGACATGGCCTCGAGACACAAGAGACCGAAAGGTCGAGCATGAGTCATATGGTGGATACGATCAACATGAAGATGTTCACTGATGATGACTAGTCCGTCTCACATGATGATCGGACACGGCCTAGTTGACTCGGATCATGTAATCACTTAGATGACTAGAGGGATGTCTATCTGAGTGGGAGTTCATAAGATGAACTTAATTATCCTGAACATAGTCAAAAGATCTTTGCAAATTATGTCGTAAGCTAGCGTTTTAGTTCCACTGTTTAGATATGTTCCTAGAGAAAAATATAGTTGAAAGTTGACAGTAGCGATTATGCGGACAGAAAAAAGCTTATGTCCCTAATGCACCGCTCAGTGTGCTAAACCCCAAACGTCGTCTGTTGATGTTGCGAACATCGGACATACACGTTTTCATAACTACGTTATAGTTCAGTTAAACGGTTTAGAGTTGAGGCACCAAAGACGTTTTTCGAAACGTCGCGGAACATATGAGATGTTTCGAGGGCTGAAATTGGGATTTCAGGCTCGTGCCCACGTCAAGAGGTATAAGACCTCCGACGATTTTCTTAGCTTGCAAACTAAGGGAGAAAAGCTCAATCGTTGAGCTTGTGCTCAGATTGTCTGAAGTGCAACAATCACTTGAATCGAGTGGGAGTTGATCTTCCAGATGAGATAGTGATGTTTCTCCTAAGTCATTGCCACCAAGCTGCTAGAGCTTCATGATGAACTATAACATATCAGGGATATATATGATGATCCTTGAGGTATTCGTGATGTTTGACACCGCGAAAGTAGAAATCAAGAAGGAGCATCAATTGTTGATGGTTGATGAAACCACTAGTTTCAAGAAGGGCAAGGGCAAGAAGGGATACTTCATGAAATGGCAAATCAGCTGCTGCTCTAGTGAAGAAACCCAAGGTTGAACCCAAACCCGAGACTAAGTGCTTCTGTAATAAGGGGAACAACCACTAGAGCAGAATTACCCTAGATACTTGGTAGATGAGAAGGCTGGCAAGGTCGATAGAAGTATATTGGATATACATTATGCTAATGTGTACTTTACTAGTACTCCTAGTAGCACAAGGGTATTAGATTCCAGTTCAGTTGCTAAGTGTTAGTAACTCGAAATAAAAGGCTACGGAATAAACGGAGACTAGCTAAAGGTGAGCTGACGATATGTGTTGGAAGTGTTTCCAAGTTTGATGTGATCAAATATCGCACGCTCCCTCTACCATCAAGATTAGTATTAAACCTGAATAATTGTATTTTGGTGTTTGCGTTGAGCATAGACATGATTGGATTATGTCTATCGCAATACGGTTATTCATTTAAGGAGAATAATGGTTGCTCTATTTATTTGAATAATACCTTCAATGCTCTTGCACCTAAAGGGATGGTTTATTGAATCTCGATCGTAGTGATACACAATTTCATGCCAAAAGGTATAAGATAGTAATGATAGTACCACTTACTTGTGGCACTGCCATATAGGTCATATTGGTATAAAACGCATGAAGAAGCTCCATGCTGATGGATCTTTGGACTCACTCGTTTTTGAAAAGTTTGAGACATGCGAACCATGTCTATTGGTGTATACGCATGAAGAAACTCCATGCAGATGGACCGTTTGGACTCACTTGATTTTGAATCACTTGAGACATGCAAATCATACCACATGGGCAAGATGACTGAAAGCCTCGTTTTCAGTAAAATGGAACAAGAAAGCAACTTGTTGGAAGTAACACATTTTGATGTGTGCAATCCAATGAGTGTTGAGGCATGCAGTGAATATCGTTATGTTCTTACTTCACAGATGATTCGAGTAGATGTTGAGTATATTTACTTGATGAAACATAAGTCTGAATTATTGAATAGTTCAAGTAATTTCAGAGTGAAGTTCAAGATCATTGTGACAAGAGGATAAAATGTCTATGATATGATCATAGAGATGAGTATCTGAGTTACGAGCTTTGGCACGCAATTAAGACATTGAGGAAATTGTTTCACAATTAATACCGCCTGGAACACCATAGTGTGATGGTGTGTCCGGACATCATAGTTGCACCCTATTGGATATGGTGCGTACCATGATGTCTCTTATCAAATTACCACTATCATTTATGGGTTAGGCATTAGAGACAACTGCACTCACTTTAATAGGGCACCACGTAATTCCGTTGAGACGACACCGTTTGAACTATGGTTTGGAGAAACCTAAGTTGTCGTTTCTTAAAAGCTTGGGGCTGCGACGCTTATGTGAAAAGGTTTCAGGTTGATAAGCTCGAACCCAAAGCGGATAAAATGCATCTTCATAGGACACCCAAAACAGTTGGGTATACCTCCTAATTCAGATCCGGAAGCAAAAGTGATTGTTTCTAGAAACGGGTCCTTTCTCGAGGAAAAGTTTCTCTCGAAAGAATTGAGTGGGAGGATGGTGGAGACTTGATGAGGTTATTGAACGATCACTTCAACCAGTGTGTAGCAGGGCACAGGAAGTTGTTCCTGTGGCACCTACACCAATTGAAGTGGAAGCTTATGATAGTGATCATGAAGCTTCAGATCAAGTCACTACCGAACCTCATAGGACGACAAGGATGCGTACTGCTTCGGAGTGGTACGGTGACCCTGTCTTGAAGGCCATATTGCTAGACAACAATGAACCTACGAGCTATGGAGAAGCGATGGTGGGCCCATATTCCGACAAATGGTTAGAAGCCATGAAATCCGATATAGGATCCATGTATCATAACAAAGCATGGACTTTGGTGGACTTGCCCGATGATCGGCAAGCCATTGAGATAAATGGATCTTTAAGAAGAAGACGAACATGGACGGTAATGTCACCGTCTATGAAGCTCGACTTGTGGCAAAGAGTTTTTTCACAAGTTCAAGGAGTTGACTATGTTGAGATTTTCTCATCTGTAGCGATGCTTAAGTCCATTGGAATCATGTTAGCATTAGCTGCATTTATGAAATCTGGCAAATGGATGTCAAAACAAGTTTCCTTACCAGTTTTCATAAGGAAAGGTTGTATGTGATACAATCAGAAAGGTTTTGTCGATCCTAAGGATGCTAAAAGGTATGCTAGCTCTAGCGATCCTTCCATGGACTGGAGTAAGCATCTCGGAGTTGGAATATGCACTTTGATAAGATGATCAAAGATTTTAGGTTTATACAAAGTTTATGAGAAACTTGTATTTCCAAAGGAGTGGGAGCACTATAGAATTTCTGATGAGTATATGTTGTTGACATATTGATGATCAGAAATGATGTAGAATTTTCTGTAAAGCATATAGGGTTATTTGAAAAGTGTTTTTCAAGTGAAAACCTGGATTAAGCTACTTGAACATTGAGCATCAAGATCTATGAGGATAGATCAAAAACCGCTTAATGGTACTTTCAAATGAGCATATACCTTGACATGATCTTGAAGGTGTTCAAGATGGATCAGTCAAAGAAGGAGTTCTTGCCTGAGATGTAAGGTATGAAGTTAAGACTTAAAGCTCGACCACAGCAGAAAAGAGAGAAAGGACGAAGGTCGTCCCCTATGCTTTAGACATAGGCTCTACAGTATGCTATGTTGTGTAGCGCACCTGATGTGTGCCTTGCTACATATCTGGCAAGAGGGTACAAAGGTGATCAAGGAGTGGATCACCAGGTAGCAGTCAAAATTATCCTTAGAGGAATAAGGATATGTTTCTCGATTATGGAGGTGATAAAGAGTTCGACGTAAAGGGTTACGTCGATGCAAGCTTTAACACCTATCTGAATGACTCTGAGTAGCAAACCGGATACGTATAGTGGAACGACCATTTGGAATAACTCCAAGTGTAGCGTGGAAGCAACATTTACAATATGACCTAGAGATTTGCGAAGTACATACGGATCTGAATGTTGCAGACCCGTTGACTAGAAACTTCTCTCACAAGCAAAACATGATCAAACTCTAGAACTCATTGAGTCTTAATCACATGATGATGTGAACTAGTTTAATGACACTAGTAAACTCTTTGGATGTTGGTCACATGGAGATGTGACGTGTGAGTGTTAATCACATGGCGATGTGAACTAGATTATTGACTCTAGTGCAAGTGGGAGACTGTTGGAAATATGCCCTAGAGGCAATAATAAATTAGTTATTATATTTCCTTGTTCATGATAATCGTTTATTATCCATGCTATAACTGTATTGATAGGAAACTCAGATACATGTGTGGATACATAGACAACACCATGTCCCTAGTAAGCCTCTAGTTGACTAGCTCGTTGATCAACAGATAGTCATGGTTTCCTGACTATGGACATTAGATGTCGTTGATAACGGGATCACATCATTAGGAGAATGATGTGATGGACAAGACCCAATCCTAAGCATAGCACAAGATCGTGTAGTTTGTTTTGCTAGAGCTTTTCCAATGTCAAGTATCTTTTCCTTAGACCATGATATCGTGTAACTCCCGGATACCGTAGGTGTGCTTTGGGTGTACCAAACGTCACAACGTAACTGGGTGACTATAAAGGTGCACTACAGGTATCTCCGAAAGTGTCTGTTGGGTTGGCACGAATCGAGACTGGGATTTGTCACTCCGTGTGACCGAGAGGTATCTCTGGGCCCACTCGGTAGGACATCATTATAATGTGCATGATGTGACCAAGGGGTTGCTCACGGGATGATGTGTTACGGAACGAGTAAAGAGACTTGCCGGTAACGAGATTGAACAAGGTATCGGCATATCGATGATCGAATTTCGGGCAAGTACAATACCGCTAGACAAAGGGAATTGTATACGGGATCGATTGAGTCCTTGACATCGTGGTTCATCCGACGAGATCATCGTGGAACATGTGGGAGCCAACATGGGTATCCAGATCCCGCTGTTGGTTATTGGCCAGAGAGTTGTCTCGGTCATGTCTACATGATTCCCGAACCTGTAGGGTCTACACATTTAAGGTTCGATGACGCTAGGGTTATAGGGAATAGATATACGTGGTTACCGAATGTTGTTCGGAGTCCCGGATGAGATCCCGGACGTCACGAGGAGTTCTGGAATGGTCTGGAGGTAAAGATTTATATATGGGAAGTCCTATTTTGGCCACCGGAAAATGTTCGGGATTTTTTGGTATTGTACCGGGAAGGTTCTAGAAGGTTCCGGAGTGGGGACCACCTACATGGGGGACCCACATGAACTTCGGTATTGGGGGCAAGGCCCCACACCCCTGGTCAAGGCGCACCAAGATCCCCCCTTAGAAGGAATAAGATCATATCCCGAAGGGATAAGATCAAGATCCCTAAAAAGGGGGGATAACAATCGGTGGGGAAGGAAATGATGAGATTTCTTTCCTCCCACCTTTGCCAATGCCCCAATGGACTTGGAGGGCAAGAGGCCAGCCCCCTCCACCCCTATATATAGTGGGGAGGCGCATGGGAGCTTCAACCAAGTTCTGGCACAACCTTTCCCCTCTCCCAAGTACTCCTCCTCTCCCGCGGTGCTTGGCGAAGCCCTGCAGGATTGCCACGCTCCTCCACCACCACCACGCCGTCGTGCTGCTGTTGGATGGAGTCTTCCTCAACCTCTCCCTCTCACCTTGCTGGATCAAGGCATGGGAGACGTCACCGGGCTGTACGTGTGTTGAACGCGGAGGTGCCGTCCGTTCGGCACTAGGATCTCCGGTGATTTGGATCACGACGAGTACGACTCCTTCAACCCCGTTCTCTTGAACGCTTCCGCTTAGCAATCTGCATGGGTATGTAGATGCACTCTCCTTCCCCTCGTTGTTGGTTTCTCCATAGATAGATCTTGGTGACACGTAGGAAAATTTTGAATTTCTGCTACGTTCCCCAACACGGCGCGCCGGCCACGTGGAGGCCCATCTGTCCCGGTTCATGTTAGAATCGGGACTAAAGGGGGGAGGTATTAGTAACGACCCATTAGTCCCAGTTCATGAACCGGGACTAAAGGCCCTTACGAATCGGGACAAATGCCCCCTTTTCTACTAGTGTACCATCGTGACCGTGATACCCGGTGCACGCTGTCGTGGTTCTAAGTCTGACAGTAGAAAGGGTGGTAGGTATGGAGAGGCAAGATCCTAGCTATGGAGTAGTTGTACACACGAGTGTTTTACGAGTTCAGGCCCTTCTCGGAGGAAGTAATAGCCTTACGTCTCGGAGCCCGGAGGCGGTCGACTGGTTTATGTGTATATGAGTTACAGGGGTGCGAACCCCTTACACTGAGGAGGGGGTGGCTTATATAGAGTTCGCCAGACCCCTCCGGCCCTCAGTTATGCAGGGTTTAAAGTACATTAAGATAGGGGGTTACTGGTAACGCCCTCATAAAGTGCCATGAAGACTATTAAAGCTACTTAATGACAGACCGTTGTGTGCTGAGTGACTTTAGGTCTCCTGGCCATCGAGTGGTTAGCTTCATGGTCGAGTGGCTATCTTCATCGTCGAGTGTCCTTGAGTTCGTCGAGTGAAGTCCCTCTTGGTCGACTGGAAGGTAGCTTCTTCTAAGTATGTCCTTGGGTAGGGTATCCTAGATAGGTCCATGACCCTACCCTAGGTACATGACTTCATCATTAGCCCCCGAATGGATCGAGGTTCGAGTGAGGAAGGGGTTGATAATTTTCTCCGACCTATTTCCCGTGCTCTGATTATGTCGTATCCTGGATCAACGGTTTTTCTTTTTTAGCGTTGGCATTAACTTTTCTTTCAGTCGCTTTGATCCATTCCTTTCTTCTGTCGTGTGAACTTTTGATCTTAGTGAACTTCCAAGCGACGGATCATAGGAAATCTATCGTCTGACAGATTGATCTGTCGTTAGCGGATTTTGTGGGATCCGAATTTTGGGAAGCGCGCGAAGCGGGGCGGACCGCGGTACTCGGATGGGATAAGGCGTGGACGCCTTGATTTCCGTGCCGCCTTTTTCGCCACGTATCGTGCGTGCGCGACTGTTTCGGGATGTGACAGGACCGCCCGGGCCTACTTGTTAGCCACTCGGAAGCGTCCTTATATAAAGCGCCGGGCGAGGGTTTTTGAACAGTGCCTTCTCATTCTCCTCTCTGCCCTCTTTGCCTCCGCCCGCTGTGCCTGCTCTCGCCTCCATGTATCCACTCCTCGCGTGCTTCGCCGGCGACAATGGTGAAGGAGAAGACGGCGGCCTTGGAGCACACGAAGAAGGCAACGGCGACGGGGAAAGCGAAGGGGAGAGCGTCCAGTCGGGGCGGATCTTTGTCAAGGTCCCGCCTGCCAAAAGGTTGGGTCCAAGGGGATTGGATCTGCTCAACCATCACCGAGACGGATCTCAATGACCTGGCCAACGAGGGTCTGATCCCCCACGGGTCAGCAAGGCTTCCGGGGACCGAGTGTCAACCGCAGCCGCAGGAGGGTGAGTGCATTCTCCTAGCCACTCATGTAGACCGTGGATTCTCTCTGCTACCGAGTGTTTTCTTCTGAGGGTTTCTGAATTTCTTTGGGGCGCAACTCCACCATTTCACTCCCAATTCCATCGCCTATCTTGCTGCTTTCGTGTCCATGTGCGAGAACTTCCTGGGTTGTCGACCACACTGGGGTCTCTTTAAGCACATATTCACCTGTCGCTCACAGACAGTGAAAAAGGCAAGTCCGGATGATGAGAGGACTAAGGTTATCCAGATGTGCGGGGGTCTTGGGATTCAGATGAGGAATAAGAGTACTTTCCCGGCCATGACCCTTCCTGAGTCGGTCAGAGGGTGGCAGTCGACTTGGTTCTACTGCCAAGACGAGTCGACGCCTGGGCAGTCAACTGGTCTCCTCCGTTCTCCATGGACCGAGTGGACAAACCCTCTTCTCTGAAGGTGCTTCCTGAGGAGAAAGCTCAGGTAAAAATGTTGATGGAGCGCGTAGTCCAACTCGTTAGGGACGGAGTGACGGGTATGGATCTTCTGGAGGTCTTCCTTAGACGGCGCATCCAACCGCTTCAGTACCGAGGCCACCCGATGTGGCTGTACTGTGGTACCGAAGACACCACTCGGGTCCATCCAGAAGCGGTCGACGACGCCACACTGGAGAGGTGGGTGACCGCAATCACAGGGAATAAGGACAACCCTCGAGGGGCTAGGAGGATCCCACCACTCGACTGTACCTACACACCGGACACGGTATGACCACTTATCTCCAATTGTAATCTTGCTTTATTCATTCTGCTTCGCTGCGAATTGGTCGATTGACCTTCGTCTTGTTTTGTTGTCTGACAGGCCACCACTAAGTTATACTCGATGCCAAATGGAGCTCAAACACCGACTGAGGAGGAGGAAGGAAGTGGGGGCGAAAGCCCGAAGGAGTGGGATTCGGATGCTGACGACGATGATGAGGGTGATGATTCTGGTGAGGAGGAAGAGGAGGAGGAGGAGGAGGAGGAGGAAGTTGTACCTCCTCGCTCAGAAAGACGCTCGAAGCTTGTCCATGATCCCGCGGCCGAGCATGGTAAGGGGGTCGCAACCGTCACGCAGTCGTCCAAGCGCCCTCGGACTACTTCTCCGGTGCCGACTGAGAAAGCTCCGAAGCAATCTCGAGTGGCGCCGTTGAAGTCGGCGAAGGTCTTGCCGAAGATGAAGATGGTGATCCCCACTATCTCAGGGTAATGGTGTAGCTTAAGTTTGTCTGTTCCACATGAACTTATTCTTGGTCGACTCACGAGCTAATCGACTGACTTTTGGAACTGCAGTGCTGCTACTTCTGATACCTCGGCCAGAGCTGAAGATCAGGAGATGGAGGATGATGTTACTTCGAAACCTGGTATGACTCTTGTAGTTCCGTCTTCAGTCGATTGGCTTCTTGTCTCTAATTTTGATTCTTTTTCTGTAGCTTCACCTAACGTTGTTATCGACCTTCCCAACGACGACGACGAGGAACCACTGAGGCAGAGAAGGAACAAGAAAGCGTCTGCTGGCAAGGCGACTCAGGACGTGTCAGCGCCCGAGACATTGGTCGTGGAGGGAGACAATGTCACTCGGCCTACCGTAACCTTTGCGGTGCCATTGACGAGTGCTCGTCCTTCATCGTCGAGTGCTGCTCAACCCTCGCTTTTCTCAACCTACCATGTGCCAGAAGACCAAGCTAGTGCTGCTAAAGAAGCAATACGCCAAGTGGGGGTCATGATGGAGCAAGTGAAGGCGATCCGAGAAGCCAGCCAGGCAGCCTATGACGCTAGTTCAGCTCTTCAGAGTAATGTTCAGGTCAGTCGGTCACTGCCTGTTCTGTTAGGATATGATATCTGAAAACTCTTCTTTCTGAAATTCCTAGAGTTTGTCCTACACCCATTGGGTGTGTCGATTGAAATTCCGGGTTAGTGGGGGCACGCTGAGTGCACCCACTGGGTGTAGTCCCCAAGGCTATGGTGGACTACTGGCATTCGACCATAGTCTTTATGTCTTAAGTTTTTTCCTTACTCGACTAGGTCGAATAGATTCATAGACCAGTGGGGGCACGCTGAATGCACCCACTGGGTGTAGTCCCCGAGACTGTGGTCGACTGCTGGCAGTCGACTATAGTCTGAAGAACACCTCCCATTTTTTTGTGTTGTTGGTCGACTGGTCGACTCTAAATGATGAAACTAGTGGGGGCACGCTGAGTGCACCCACTGAGTGTAGTCCCCGAGACTATGGTCGAATGTTTGTATTCGGCCGTAGTCTTAGAAACGCTATGATTTTTTCCTTAGTCACTTGGAAGTGAATTGTCTTTGACATCTGTCGCTTGGTTCTTCGTAGAAATCTTGCGACCTTGTGGCTCGTTATACCGAGTTGGAGAACAAACACATCCAGCTCGAGCTTGATCTGAAACTAACCCAAGAGAACCTAACGAAGGCGAAGGAGGAAGCTAAAGGTATGTTTGGTGAGGCCTTCGACGACTGCCTTTGCCTCTCATTTGTTTCAGAGTCTGATCTCACTGTAACTTTGCAGACAAAGTGAGGGATGCCCTGAAGAAGAAAGACCTTGACTTGGCTGAGATGCAGAAAGTGGCTTTAGAGAAGACCAAGCTCGCAGATGAGAAGCTGGCTTCAGTCACCAAGCTTGAAGAAGAAAACACCAATCTGAAAGCTGCTCTTGATGCTGCCAACAAGGAGGTCAG
Source organism: Triticum dicoccoides (assembly GCF_002162155.2). Classification (NCBI taxonomy): domain Eukaryota; kingdom Viridiplantae; phylum Streptophyta; class Magnoliopsida; order Poales; family Poaceae; genus Triticum; species Triticum dicoccoides. The sequence goes on along the minus strand of NC_041385.1, from coordinate 687,820,381 downwards.
TCGACTGAAAAGTGACAAGATTGCCCTGAATGACAAGGCCAGTGAGTTGGTGGGAAAGAAGAACGATCTGGAGGCTTATCTGGGTGGACTCGCCAAGAAGCTATTTCTCATGCTTGAAGGTAATGTTTTGTATCAAACAGACATTTTAACTGTGATCTCCGATTATTGTCTTGACTCGATGATTGTGCTTGCAGAATTTTGCTAGAACTTTGAAGAGGAGACTGGTCGACTGGAAATAAACCTGGATCCCATCAACTCTCCCGTGAAAGATGAAGTCGCCATGAACATGCTCCGGCTTGAATCTCGCGTTGTTGCCGTCGTTGACTATCTCGCAAGGCTGAAGGTCACAATTTCTCGCATCGACACAACACTCTGGCCAAGGGAGACGCTCCAGAACGACCTCGAGTCTCTGATGACTCGACTGAACAAGGTCCCAAGTCGAGTGCAGGAATGGAAGAAATCTTCTGCCAGGTGTGGTGCGGATGTTGCTCTGTCTCTGGTCCGCGTTCACTGCAAGGATGCACGAGAGGACAAGCTGGTGGCCCTTAGGGTGGCTAACACCAAGAAGCACGATTTCCGATCTTTCATTGAGACCTTCATCGCCGCTGCCACTCGGATTGCAGATGGAATCGACCTGGATGAGTTCGTTGCACCTTCTAGCCCTCCACAGGAGGGGTAAAAAACTTCTGAGCTTGATACTTTAAATTTGCCTCGGTATGCCGAGTGAGTTTTGTAACCGACAAACCTTAACAAGCTTAGCACCTGAGCACTTTCGGTTCCGTTAGGTGTTATCCGAACTTGGATTCAACATTGAATATGTTTGCATTTGGTTCGAGGTGTCCTTTGCAGGTTAAAGCGAGGTGCTCATTGCAATCGACTTGTTCCCCAATACACTTAGGCGAGCACTGGGCTGCAGCTAAGCCCCCGAGTGGAAGGTCTGCTCTCCACTCGGTAGGATTTTTCAAAAGCTTAGGCGAGCACTGGGCTGCAGCTAAGCCCCCGAGTGGGAGGTTTGCTCTCCACTAGGTAGGATTTTCAAAAACTTAGGCGAGCACTGGGTTGCAGCTAAGCCCCCGAGTGGGAGGTCCGCTCTCCACTCGGTAGGATTTTCAAAACTTAGGTGAGCACTGGGCTGCAGCTAAGCCCCCGAGTGGGAGGTTTGCTCTCCACTCGGTAGGATTTTCAAAAACTTAGGCGAGCACTGGGCTGCAGCTAAGCCCCTGAGTGGGAGGTATGCTCTTCACTCGGTAGGATTTTCGAAAGCTTAGGCGAGCACTGGGCTGCAGCTTAGCCCCCGAGTGGGAGGTTTGCTCTCCACTCGGTAGGATTTCAAAAACTTAGGCAAGCACTGGGCTGCAGCTAAGCCCCCGAGTGGGAGGTCCGCTCTCCACTCGGTAGGATTTTCAAAACTTAGGCGAGCACTGGGCTGCAGCTAAGCCCCCGAGTGGGAGGTCCGCTCTCCACTCGGTAGGATTTTCAAAAACTTAGGCGAGCACTGAGCTGCAGCTAAGCCCCCGAGTGGGAGGTCTGCTCTTCACTCGGTAGGATTTTCAAGGCGTACCTCTGGAGAAGGAGGTAGCAGTCGACCTGCACCTCGTCCTCCTTGTAGAGTGCATGTTGTATTTGTGGCGTAGCTCGGAAGGAGAGGGTAGCAGTCGACCTGCACCTCGTCCTCCTTGCAGAGCGCATGTTGTATTTGAACTTAGGCGAGCGCAATGCTGCAGCTAAGCCTCCGAGTAGAAGGCTGGCTTACCACTCGGTAGGATTTTGATTATCTTAGGCGAGCACTTGGACTGCAGCTAAGCCTCCGAGTGGAAGGCTGGCTTACCACTTGGTAGGATTTTGATTATCTTAGGCGAGAACTTGGACTAAAGCTAAGCCTCCGAGTGGAAGGCTGGCTTACCACTCGGTAGGATTTTGATTATCTTAGGAGAAACGGATTTCGCAGCTAAGCCTTCGTGTGGGAGGCTGGCTCACCACTCGGTTAGGATTTTTTTACAGACTTAGGCGAATCGGATTCGCAGCCAAGCCACCCATTGGGGGATTGCTTTATGTGGACGAAAGTAATAACAATTACTGGGAAAATTATAAAGCTCTTGTCTTTGATAAATAAACTACAGAAGTACTTTTATTACAACTCATCCGAGTGAATACTTAAGTGTATAAGGGGCGGAGAAGCTCCGCGTTCCAGGTTCGGGGCTCGTCGATCTGATGCTCGACATTGTAAAGACGGTATGCTCCATTGTGGAGAACCTTGGTGACGATGAAGGGACCTTCCCAAGAAGGAGCAAGCTTGTGTGGTTTCTGCTGATCCACTCGGAGAACCAAATCTCCTTCCTGGAAGGCTCGACTCTTCACGTTTTTGGCATGGAAGCGACGCAAGTCTTGTTGATAAATGGTCGATCAGATCAGAGCCATCTCCCTTTCTTCCTCTAAAAGGTCGACTGCATCCTGCCGTGCTTGTTCTGCTTCAGCTTCGGTGTAGAGCTCGACCCGAGGAGCATTGTGGAGAAGGTCACTCGGCAAGACTGCTTCAGCTCCGTACACCAAGAAGAACAGAGTTCTTCCAGTCGACCAGTTGGGCGTGGTCCTTAACCCCCAAAGTACTGAGGGAAGTTCGTCGACCCATGCACCAGCCGCATGCTTGAGATCACGCATCAAACGGGGTTTCAACCCTTTGAGGATCAAGCCGTTGGCTCGTTCTGCCTGTCCATTCGACTGTGGATGGGCGACTGAAGCATAGTCGACTCGTGTGCCTTGAGACGTGCAGAAAGCTCTGAATTCTTCGGAATCGAAGTTTGACCCGTTGTCAGTGATGATGTTGTGCGGGACTCCATATCTGAATATCAATTCTCTGATAAAGCTGACAGCAGTGCCGGCATCGAGGTTCTTGATGGGTTTGGCCTCGATCCACTTGGTGAACTTGTCGACTACTACCAGCACATGGGTGAAACCGCTTCTGCCTGTTCTCAAAGGGCCGACCATATCCAATCCCCATACTGCAAAGGGCCAAACAAGTGGTATGGTCTTGAAAGCTGAGGCGGGCTTGTGTGACATATTGGAGTAAAATTGACATCCCTCACACTTGTCGACTATCTCCTTTGCCATTTCATTCGCTCTTGGCCAATAAAATCCGGCTCGATATGCTTTGGCCATAATGGTCCTGGAAGACGCATGATGGCCACAGGTTCCCGAGTGGATGTCATCAAGGATTATTCGACCTTCCTCCGGCGTTATGCATTTCTGACCAACTCCAGTCGCGCTTTCTCTGTACAGCTGCCCCCTTATCACAGTAAAGGCTTTAGATCGGCGGACGATCTGTCGAGCCTCTTCTTCGTCCTCTGGGAGCTCTTTCCTCAAGATATACGTGATATATGGTACTGTCCAATCGGGAGTTATCACTAAAGCTTCCATGATCAGGTCGACCACTGCTGGAACTTCAACCTCAGTCGAATCCGTAACACTCTTAGGTTGCGGGACTTCGTCGGTAAAAGGATCTTCTATGACTGATGGAGTATGGATATGCTCCAAGAACACATCACTGGGGATGGCTTCTCTCTTGGATCCTATCTTCGCCAAATCATCAGCCGCTTGATTTTCCAGTCGGGGTATATGGTGGAGTTCTAACCCTTCGAATCTCTTTTCGAGCTTCCTCACTGCATTGCAGTATCCAGTCATGGCTGGGCTTCTAACGTCCCACTCCTTCATCACCTGATTGACCACCAAATCTGAGTCGCCATAAACCATAAGGCGACGGACGCCGAGTGAAATGGCCATGCGCAACCCATACAAAAGTGCTTCATATTCTGCTTCATTGTTGGAGGAATCAAAGTGGATCTGGAGCACATATCCGAGCTTATCTCCTCGGGGGGAAACCAAAACCACCCCAGCACCAGAACCATTTAACATCTTAGAGCCATCAAAGAACATGGTCCAATGCTCCGAGTGAACTTGAGTCGGCTGTTGTTGTTCAATCCACTCGGCAAGGAAATCTGCTATAGCCTGGGACTTACTGGCTTTCTTTGCCTCAAATTTGATATCAAGGGGAAGGAGTTCAATCACCCATTTAGCCACTCGACCAGTTGCATCTCTGTTGTGCAGAATCTCTGACAATGGTGCGTCACTGACGACTGTAATGTCATGGTCAGAGAAATAATGAGCAAACTTCTTCATGGTCATGTAGATCCCATATACGAGCTTCTGATAATGAGGATATCTTTGCTTCGATGGAGTCAAAACTTCAGAAAGATAATACACTGGGCGCTGAACTTTGAAGGTTTTACCTTCCTCTTCCCGCTCGACTGTAAGTACTGTACTGACGACCTGTCCTGTGGCTACAATGTAAAGCAACAGAGGCTCTTTGCTGATTGGAGCAGCAAGCACCGACTGGGTGGAGAGCAGAGCTTTTAGCTCGGCAAACGCTGCATCAGCTTCTGGAGTCCACTCGAACTTGTCTGCCTTCTTCATCAGTCGGTAAAGAGGCAACGCCTTTTCACCGAGGCGAGAGATGAATCGACTTAACGCGGCCAAGCATCCAGTAAGCTTCTGGACATCGTGCACATGCACAGGGCGTTTCATTCGGAGTATGGTGCCAACTTTTTCTGGGTTAGCATCGATTCCTCGTTCTGAAACGAGAAAACCGAGTAACTTTCCGCCAGGTACTCCGAATGTGCACTTTGATGGATTAAGCTTGATATCATACCTCCTGAGATTGGCAAATGTTTCAGCTAGGTCAGTCAACAGGTCGGAACCCTTTCGTGACTTGACCACGATATCGTCCATGTACACTTCCACATTCCAACTGATTTGAGTGAGTAAACACTTCTGAATCATTCTCATGAATGTGGCTCCGGCATTCTTGAGACCGAATGGCATGGTGATATAGCAGAAGCACTCGAATGGAGTGATGAAAGCTGTTTTGATTTCGTCAGGTCCATACAGACGGATCTGATGATACCCGGAATAAGCGTCTAAAAAAGACAATCTCTCGCATCCCGCAGTCGAGTCGACAATTTGGTCGATGCGAGGGAGAGGAAAATGATCTTTTGGGCAGGCCCGATTGATATGTTTGAAATCAATGCACATGCAAAGTGAGTTGTCTTTCTTGGGAACCATGACGACATTGGCGAGCCACTCGGAGTGGTATATCTCTCGGATAAACTCTGCTGCAAGGAGTCGAGCCACCTCCTCGCCAATGGCTTTTTTCTTCTAAACGGCGTACCGTCGAAGATGTTCTTTAGCAGGTTTCGCTTTTGAGTCGACTCTAAGGTGATGCTCAGCCAGCCCCCTGGGAACACCCGACATGTCAGCTGGCTTCCATGCAAAGATGTCCCAGTTCTCTCGGAGGAACTGGATGAGCGCTTCTTCCTATTTAGATTCGAGTGTTGTGGAAATATGGGTCGAAGCTGCGTTGGGGTCAGTCGGGTGGATATGAACTGGCTTCGTCTCCCCTGACGACTGGAATGCTGACTCTGTGTCGGGCTTCTTGGCCCGCAAAAAATCACTCGGATCTGCATTTTTCTTGTATCCTTCCAGCTCTACCACTGTTATCTGGGCATCCGCAATCTTCGAGCCTTTCTGGAAACACTCTTCTGCCTTCTTTCGGTTGCCAGTGATAGTGATCACTCCTTTGGGGCCAGGCATCTTTAATTTGAGGTACACATAACATGGTCGAGCCATGAAGCGGGCATAGGCTGGTCTTCCCAAAATAGCGTGGTAAGCGCTCTGGAAATCCACGACTTCAAATGTCAGCTTCTCTTTGCGGAAATGCTTCGAGTCGCCGAACACTACATCCAGAGTTATTTGACCGAGTGACTCGGCCTTCTTTCCAGGAATGACTCCATGAAAACTCATGTTGCTGGAGCTGAGCCTGGACATCGGAATGCCCATTCCCTTGAGCGTCTCTGCATACAGTATATTCAACCCACTGCCACCATCCATCAATACCTTCGTCAGTCGAGTGCCTTCGACGACTGGGTCGACCACCAGCGCTTGCCTCCCAGGGGTGGCAATGTGAGTAGGGTGATCGGACTGGTTGAACATAATGGGAGTTTGCGACCATTTCAGATAGCTTGGTGTCGCCGGGGCGACCATATTTACCTCTCGGTTGATCACTTTCAGTCGACTTTTGCTCTCTACATCAGCAAAAATCATCAGGGTGGAATTCACATGAGGGTACCATCCATCACTGTCCTCCTTGTCCTCGGCCTTGTCCGACTTCTTCTCTTTGTCCTTGGGCTGTTTTCCTTGAAACTGCTGGATTAAGAGCCGGCAGTGGCGAGTGGTATGTTTCGGGTAGATGAAGTTACCCTCTTCGTCTTTCTTTGTGTGGATGTGACACGGTAGATCCATCACGTCATTTCCCTCTTTATCCTTTATCTTCTTGGGGTTCCAAGATCCTTTGGGCTTCCCTTTGAATTTGCCCTAAGTCACGGCCAGAGCCTCTCCAGGAGCAGCTGGCTCGGCCTTCCGCTTCTGCTTCCGACTGGAGTTTCCTTTTTCCGATTGACTCGGCTTATACTTGCCACTCCGGAGCCTGTCCTCTTCTTCACCGTTAGCGTATTTGGTGGCAATCTCCATCATTCGACTCAGGGTCATATCTCCGGTTTGACCAAACTTCAGGCTCAACTCCCTGTTCTTGACACCATCCTTGAAGGCGCAGACCGCTTGATGGTCCGACACATTCTCCACGGTATGATGCAAAGTGATCCATCTCTGGATGTAATCCCTCAATATTTCACTCGACTTTTGTACGCAGACTTGCAGCTCCGTCAATCCGGCCGGTCGCTTGCAAGTTCCCTCGAACGTCCTGACGAACACTCGGGAAAGATCTTCCCAGGTGTAAATGCTGCTAGGAGCTAACTGATTCAACCACGCCCTGGCCTAACCCTCTAGCATGAGTGGCAAATGCTTCATGGCCACCTCATCATTACCACCACCAATTTGTACCGCCACTCGGTAGTCTTCAAGCCAAGTTTCAGGCTTGGACTCTCCGGTGAACTTACTTACTCCAGTCGCCAACCTGAAGTTGGGGGTATCACTGCGGCTCTGATGGCTCTGCTAAAGCATTCTGGACCTGAAACATGGACTCGGCTGCTAGTGGGCACATCTCTGTCATGGCCACCTCTATGAGCTCTGTTCCGATCGACCAAACCTTGCACGATGATGGATCTCGCGTCAAAGCCTGGTTCTCTGGGATCGACCGGAGCTCTCCGCCCAACACTGAGTTGGCGCCTGTCATCTTGCTACCGATGGGCGTTAGACCCACTCCTCGGGGGAGGAGTGGGCACTCGACGCCTATCATCACGATCAAATCGGTCATCATAGTGGTCCCGCCGGCCTTCATGTCCCACGCGCCTCGGAGGTGACCTTGGGCTGTGAGCCGACTGAACAGTATTCGCAGCGACGGATCGACTGTGAATCCTATTGCGCGACTGTGACACAACTGAATTCTGATCTCCTGCCGCCCGGAGCAAATCTCTGATCTGCATCAAGCCTCTTCCAGCCTCCGACTGAGAGGGATGAATTGACTCCGCTATACGGGCTGCATCTGCCAAATTCTGAATCGGGGTTCGATATACCTGAGTCGGTTGCGGAAAGAGCTGACGTCGGCTGGAGTCAGGTACTCGTTGACGCGCACGCTCGTCGAGTGCTCGCTGGAGGTTCTCCAGTCGAGTGCGTTCAGCCAAGTTGGCCAAACGCGCCTCTTCCAAGGCACGAGCCTCAGGAGTTTCTCCTGCGATGGGAGTATGCAGGGCATCCATGTTCCAGTGGCGAAGATCTTCTCTTTGCTGAGAAGTGAGTGGCTCGGGCTGATATTCTTCGTGGGCCTGAGCGGGGTCGCCTCCATCGTCCATCCCGTCGATGCGGGGGAAACCGGGAGGGCTACGAGGCCCATTGACCATCAGGACCTCCGCCGCTGGATCACTGCTGTCGCACTCGGATGCAATCTCTACGGAGCCAGTCGAACAGGTCGTAGAGAGATTCGTCGGGCTCAATTGCCGTGACTTGGGTGGTGGCCTGTAAGGGCATATTTATCCCTCAAGTGTTTTGGTGATTGATGACAATGCATTTGTGGACTAATCGTGTGCCTTGAGTTTCTCAGATACTTCATCTCTAGGCACGAGACGATTCGGTGCCCCTCAGAGACTATTGAAGTCGGCGTTGTCCTACGTTTCTCTTTGGTGGATTTGAGTCGTAGGAGAGCCGTACTATTAAGAGGGGGTCCGCGTCGGAAAGGTTTGGGTGGAATCAACACGTACACTTGTTCCTCCTTTCCCTGCTTCTTGGAGCCTCCCTTCGTTATCTTGGTTGTGCGGAAAACTGACGACTACTGCTGTACTTACCGCAAGTACAAGTGGTAGTACCGTTGTGTGTCACGGTAGTACCGCTCATCTGGAGCGGTAGTACCGCGGCTCCCAGGCCTTGTGCCGCTCCGGTGCGGTAGTAGGGGCGGATGTAATTTTTTACATCCGCGCCCTCCACGGTAGTACCGCTCATCCAGCGCGGAAGTACCGCGGGGGCCCACGGTAGTACCGCTCCCTAGGAGTCGTAGTACCGTGGCCCTCCTACCTAGTACCGCAGTGTCACGGTAGTAGGCGCGGATGTAATTTTTTACATCCGCGCCCGCAATGGTAGTACCGCGCCTCGCGAGCGGTAGTACCGCGTCGGATTTTTGTACCACCTCAGTGTCAGCGGAAGTAGGCACGGATGTAATTTATTTCATCCGCGCCCTTCCCAGACCGTGACTTTCCTTCCTTGCGGTAGTACCACAAGTGGGTGCGGTAGTACCGCGCAAGCGGTAGTACTGCCCCCTTGTCAGTCTAGTTCCGTCCTGTGCTGCTGTCGCGGTAGTACTGTGGTCAGCCACGGTAGTACCGCACAGCCTCGCGGTAGTACCGCGCCCCTGGAGCGGTAGTACCGTGTGTCGCGGGCTGAACATGTGGATAACGGTTGGATTTTTTCCCACGACTATATAAGGGGTGTCTTCTACCTCTAGTTGACCTCCTCTTCCACCTCTAAGCTCCATTGTTGCTCCAAGCTCCATTTTCGCTCGATCTCTCTCCCTAGCCAATCAAACTTGTTGATTTGCTCGGGATTGGGTGACAAGGGCCCGATCTACACTTCCACCACAGGATATTTGATTCCCCCCACTTATCCCTTGCGGATCTTGTTACTCTTGGGTGTTGAGCACCCTAGACGGTTGAGGTCACCTCGAAGCCATACTCCATTGTGGTGAAGCTTCGCGGTATTGTTGGGAGCCTCCAAGTGTTGTGGAGATAGCCCCAATCTTGTTTGTAAAGGTCCGGTTGCCGCCTTCAAGGGCTCCAATAGTGGAATCACGGCATCTCGCATTGTGTGAGGGCGTGAGGAGATTACGGTGGCCCTAGTGGCTTCTTGGGGAGCATTGTGCCTCCACACCGCTCTAACGGAGACGTACTTCCCCTTAAAAGGAAGGAACCTCCGTAACACTTCCTCGTCTCCACCGGCTCCACTCTTGGTTATCTTGTCCCTTTACTTTTGCAAGCTTACTTGTGCTATATCCATTGCTTGCTTGTGTGCTTATTGTCTTTGCATCATATAGGTTGTCCACGTAGTTGCACATCTAGACCACCTATTTCATTGCAAGGTTTAAATTGTTAAAGAAAAGTCTAAAAAGTGTTAGTTGCCTATTCACCCCCCTCTAGTCAACCATATCGATCCTTTCATGGCCGATTGGCGAGCCACTGCGTGTCTCACCCATCGCTGAAGCCTCGACCGACCAGAGCGCTTGCGCTGGCGGGAGACAGGGAGGGAGGACGGCACAGGAGTCGACCAGTATGGGGTCGACGGCTGCCACAGCATGACGCCGAGGACACACGCCCGAAAGTGCGTCGCACCGCGGACGGGGAGCGCGTCGATGTCGAGTGGTGCCTCCTGGAGCCAAGCGGAGTCGTCGGCGATGAAAGCGAGCGCACCGAGATGGATCTTGCGGCCCTCGACCAGAGCTCCGCCAGAAACCATGATGAAGGCAATCGGACAAATTGCAACTTCTCCAAAAAGTCGCTAAGACACCTGCCCCACGGTGGGCGCCAACTGTCGTGGTTCTAAGTCTGACAGTAGAATGGGGGTAGGTATGGAGAGGCAAGATCCTAGCTATGGAGTAGTTGTACACACGAGTGTTTTACGAGTTCAGGCCCTTCTCGGAGGAAGTAATAGCCTTACGTCTCGGAGCCCGGAGGCGGTCGACTGGTTTATGTGTATATGAGTTACAGGGGTGCGAACCCCTTACACTGAGGAGGGGGGTGGCTTATATAGAGTTCGCCAGACCCCTTCGGTCCTCAGTTATGCAGGGTTTAAAGTACATTAAGATAGGGGGTTACTGGTAACGCCCTCATAAAGTGCCATGAAGACTATTAAAGCTACTTAATGATAGACCGTTGTGTGCTGAGTGACTTTAGGTCTCCTGGCCGTCGAGTGGTTAGCTTCATGATCGAGTGGCTATCTTCATCGTCGAGTGTCCTTGAGTTCGTCGAGTGAAGTCCCTCTTGGTCGACTGGAAGGTAACTTCTTCTAAGGATGTCCTTGGGTAGGGTATCCTAGATAGGTCCATGACCCTACCCTAGGTACATGACTTCATCACACGCGAGATGCCACTGCTCGTCTGCTACAGTGATCACTCGTCCCAACTACTTCCTCTGTATCATAACGTCTTACATTATGGGACGAAGGAAGTAGTCCTTTTTTAGAAAACCTATGATTTATTCATCTCTAATCATGATAATACAACAAACAACAGAAATAATAAAAGTTTCTTCCAGATTCATTGACCACGTAGCGACGACTACAAAAACCGATGAAAACCGAAAGCGCGCGGCCGTCATCGCCCCTAAACAGTCGAAAAATTGTCGGCCTCACAGGACCAACTCACCGGAACAACAATCGTCGCCGATAAAGAGTAGCGTAGATATGAAAAATCAAATTAAAAACACACGAATCGTAGATGAACGATGAAATATCCGAGCGGATCCTAGTTAGCATTACATGCATGCGTGCCACGCACACGCAAAAATAAACCGGTCACAAGTCTCAAAACTACATCTGGCATTATAGTACGCGCTCTCAGAAAAAAGAAAAGAGAAGATCTCCGATCGTATCGTACGTACGTCGACGCAAAGCACAACGTGCTCAGAATTCGGATCGATCACATGCCATGCATGCGACCGCGAGCCAACCCACGTATACGTTATCACAAGCATATGCGTACAGTCCCAACTACTCAATGCCTCGCGCTCCATATGTGCATGCCTCATGCCAGCCTAAACAATTTATCAGCGGTACAGATCGTACGTACTGCCACATCTATCAAGAACGGAATTTTTTGGAGTCATAGCAAAATCATGTGCGCGCGCAAGCATCCATGCATGCATTAACAATCTTATTTTTTTTTCAGGTTAACATACGCATGGCAAGTTTTTAGAATGAAAATAACTAAAGGAATCGGTAAAAAGGGAAAGGATTCAACAATTTTTCGCTATGAATTTTGAATGAAAATATTAGTCCCATGTGGTTTTTAAAATTCCTAACTCGGAATGAAGACAGAAATTTAGGATGGAAACAATTCAAGAATTAGGAAGATACATGTGACATGAGGAAGAACTTGTTGGAGATTCCTTGCCATAAATCCATGGCGTGTGCTTGCCCATTCAAGAATTAGGAAGATTCCAATTCTTTTTGTATGGCTCAGTTGCATCTGATTGATCGATCCCTAGTCACTGATTACATGCATGAGTTCTTTGATTCACTACTGACTTCTTCTGTGGAGCCAAGTTCGCTGACTGAGACTACTTGAAAAGAATTTTTGACAAACCGATCTCACGACGATGAGTCACCCACATAACAAAAAATGCCCCGCACATGACCAGTACCTTCAACTGCTGCACAAAGCATTGCCGAAGGCTAGCATCGCGCCGTCTCTCCAGTGGCGGACGCAGGGACTTACAAGAGCCATGGCCGCGCCCATCATCCACATTTGCGTATATATGTGCTTATTTTGTCAACTTAACCTCTAAGTTCAGGGGCAGAGCTACGATTGGGACCAACCTGGGCCTTGACCCCCAGTCCAGTACAAAATAGGGATAATTTCTTTGCCTGGCCCGCCCAACTATTAGCTTGAAGCTCCGCCACTCTCTAAGATCATAGGGAAAATGCATGTATTAGTATAATTTGGCTCTTGTTATCAAAAGTTTGACTCATTGTCCCCTCCACCGATCTTAGATTCCTGGCTCAACCACTGTAGGCAGCGAGTAGTGGCGGAGCTAGAGGGTGGCGGCTTACCCTGATTTTTTCCGGTAGTCTTTACTTCAGACAAAAAGTCTTAAAAGTCATAAATAATTTGAATTTATATTAACATTATCATTGTTGGCCCACCCTCACCCATTGTGGTGAATCCCCCCGTTAGCGGCGAGGGACAAGAATGAGAATACGAAGTGGCGAGAGCTCGAACCGGGACGCTTCCCTTGTGTCCTATCCAAACTGGAAACACTGAGTTTTGTTTAGTTGGTGATAAAACCCATCATAAGGAATGGCTAAAGTTGAGGGGTTGTATTACGAAAAAACACACGAATCTTAAAGCCAAATGGAGAGCTAAATAGCCCGGAGGACGCAGGTTTGGACTTGCATTTTTTTTTTTGCGGTAATGTTAACTGGTTGATGTTCACTTGGATGAGATCCAAATCCAAAGGATGACAGTTGTTGACCAAAATTGCACAAAAATAAAGAACTGCCATGTTTTTTTCTGAAAACTGCCATCACCCCTTAAATATGCCATCCGCATTCGCAAATGCCATGCGTGGCAGCGAACGTTCGCTCGCTGGGAATCAGTATCTTTTTTTTGCAAGAGGAGCTACAATTAATAAACTGAACTGAACTGAACCAGAACGCCTATATAAAGAGAGGAGAGCACCACCCGTTTACTCACACACACACCACAACCAGTACTAGATCCACAAGCCAGCTGAAAGGAAGAAGATGATGAGCAACAAGGCCCTCACACTCGGCGCGGTCGTCGTCCTCGCCTTCGCCATGGCGGGCGCGCACGCCGAGCAGTGCGGCCACGCGGCCGACGGCATGGAGTGCCCCAACAACCTCTGCTGCAGCGCGTGGGGGTACTGCGGCATGGACGCCAACTACTGCGGCGATGGCTGCCAGAGCGGCGCCTGCTACGAGCCCAAACGCTGCGGCGCCCAGGCCGGGGCGAACGCGGTGACGTGCCCCAACAACCACTGCTGCAGCGGCGACGGGTTCTGCGGCTACGGCCAGGAGTACTGCGGCGCCGGCTGCCAGAACGGGCCCTGCCGCGCCAACATCAAGTGCAGCGCCGACAAGCCGTGCCTGAGCAACTTCTGCTGCAGCCAGTACGGATACTGCGGGCTCGGCGTCGAGTTCTGCGGCCAGGGCTGCCAGAGCGGCGCCTGCCATGACGCCGTTGGTGCCGCCGCCCTGCCGCTCAGCTCCATAGTGCAGGGGTGATCTTGAACTGCATATGGCTACTAGTATTGCGACGGGATCAGGTGAGGGGATGAGTTGTGCCAATGTCGATCGTTGCCACGTCTTCTTCACCGGCTAGTTTGCGTTTTCTTCGTCTTTACAATCGTTCCCATCATGCATGCACGCATGCATGATTAGCGTTTGGGAACCAAAAATAATGCGCGTGCGGCATCATGCATGCATGCGTCGTCCTTGTAATCTTTGTAATCCAATAAATCTGAATCTCGTCGCAATTGACGGAGTGTGTACTGTGTTATCTTTAGGCTAATCTCTGTTCGAGAAGCCGAGGTTAACCAAAGCACCTCACAACCTCAAAGTCTGTTATCACAGGATCTGAATCACACACGCGAATTGTGGATGAACATACAGAGACGAGGACACTGTGTTTTTGCGTTGCGTTCAGTCTGCAACTTTTCTCATCGTTTTTCTTCTCTTATTCAGAATTACAAGTAAAGGGTGAAACCCCACGATCCGTGAGTCTCGCGCCATCCCACGAGCGGCATCGTGTGTCCACAGGAATCGGTCCTGGATCGTTAGGCGATGACCAAGACAACTAATTCTATCTGAAACTGTCTACTGAAAAAACTGAACTAACCTGCAGCTGTCAACGACAACAGCGTGACGAGCTACAGTGCAGAATACAGAGATAAAAAAAACTAGAACAGAGAATGCACAAGGATTATTCAACATTCACTCCCTAAGACTTGTGCATCTTGATAACCTCCACCATACCGATCTTTGCTCGCTGCTCCTGGAGTTTGCCACGGCCAAGTGCTTTGGTAAGCAAATCAGCCATATGCTCTTCACTTCTCATGAACTCGACCTGTATCTTCCCATTTTCCACACACTCCCTAATATAATGATACTTGATATCAATGTGTTTGCTTCGCTCGTGGAAAACAGGGTTCTTGCAAAGTGACATTGCTAATTTGTTGTCCATATTGAGCACCACTGATCTCAGTGCTTCTACCTTGATCTCACTGAGGAGGCGTGCCAGCCACACACCTTGACAGACTGCTGCTGTTGCAGCAACATATTCAGCCTCACACGAGGAGAGGGTTACAATGCTCTGCTCCTTTGATTGCCAGCTCACAAGATTGCTTCCAAGAAAGAACATGAGGCCTGTGGTGCTTCTGCGCGTATCAATGCATCCTCCAAGATCGCTGTCACAATATCCAATCAAGGGAGCATCAACTGCGCCACGGGAGTAGTGCACTCCCCAATTCAGAGTTCCTGCAATATAGCGCAGGATATGCTTCACTGCTGCCAAGTGTTCCATGGTAGGTGCCTCCATGAACCTTGACACAAACCCAACTGAGGATGTGACATCCGGCCTTGTGTGAATGAGATAACGCAGCATCCCTACTATGCTTCTGAATTCAGTTGTATCAACTTGTTGTGCAGAACTGACCTTGCTCAACTTAAATCTGGGCTCCATGGGCACAGGGTAGGGATTACAACCAGTCATGTCAGCTCTCTCAAGTATCTTGGCAGCATAACCAGCCCGACAGAGATCAATTCCACCACTGTGCTAATGAACCTCTATCCCCAGATAATAATTCAGATGTCCTAGATCACTCATTTTGAACAGCATTTCCATCTCACCTTTAAACTTGCTGATCTCCTCTTCATCTGATCCAGTGATGATCAGATCATCTACATAAACCCCGACCACTAGCCGAGATTTTGCATCCCCTCTTGCATAAATTCCATGCTCGGAGGGACACCTCTTGAGTTTTAAATCAGTCAAGCAGGTGTCTAACTTGGTGTTCCAAGCTCGTGGGGCCTATTTCAGCCCATACAAGGCTTTGTCCAGCTTCAGAACCTTGCTTGTTTGCCCTGCAACGATAAACCCTGGCGGCTGTGTTACGTACACCTCTTCCTTGAGCTCGCCATTCAGAAATGCAGACTTCACATCCATGTGATGCACTGTCCAGCCCGCCCTGGCTGCCATGGCGAGAAGCAAGCACACTGACTCCATTCTTACCACTGGTGCAAAGACTTCCTCATAGTCAATGCCTTGTTTCTGCACATATCCCTTCGCCACCAAGCGTGCTTTGTGTTTCACTATTTCACCATCAGCATCCTTTTTCACCTTATAAACCCACTTCAGTCCAATCGGACGATGCCCGTGAGGTAGATCAACCAAGGTCCAGGTATGGTTAGCCTTGATCGCGGCCATTTCATCTGCCATGGCCAGCTGCCAGCACTCGTGATGCTCAGCTTCTTCAAACGTGCCTGGTTCCTGGCCAAGTACCAGACCAAGCTCATAGTCAGGGTCCTCCTCATCGTCGTCAACCTCTGGTGACTGAGGTGAGGGGGGAGTTGCAGGTGCTTCGGTGGTGTCGATGTACTCGCGGTTCGGAAGAAAGATGCTGTCTTGAGCCCTCGTCTTCATTGCGTGCACTGGCGCGACGGGCACTGGCGGAGCACGTTCTGCTCCTGAACGTGCAGGTGTGCTAGGCACAGCAGCGGGTGGTGATGTAGAGCTGCCGTGGCCTGCACTCCCTGGTCCTGGCGTCGTGGCCGTGAGTGGTGACGGCGAGCGTGCCGCGGCAGGGCTCGGCGATGTGGATGTCGTCGCCGTGGGAGAGCCACCTGACAGAGTGGACAGGGGATCGATTATGAAACTCATACCAGGCGATGCAGCCTGTGTTCCCTCCTAGTCCCATGCCTTTGCTTCCTCGAACACAACATCGCGAGACACGACAATCTTGTCCTCGTCTGGATCATAAAGGCGAAAGGCTTTGCTTCCGCTCTCGTAGCCGAAGAAGACCATGCGTTTGCTTCTATCTTCCAGCTTGTTCAGGTGAGGCCGTGTGTATTTGGCGTGCGCGACACACCCAAACACGCGGAGGATGTCGACGTTTGGCTTCCTTCCACACCAGGCCTCGAACGGTGTTTTTCCCTTCACGCTTCTGGTGTATGCGCGGTTAAGCACGAAGACAGCAGTGGATACTGCTTCGCCCCAAAAGCCAGCAGGAACTCCCATGGCCTTCAGCATGCATCTCGCCATTCCCACCACTGTCTGATTTCGCCGCTCTACCACGCCGTTCTGCTGCGGCGTGTAAGGAGCAGTGAGGTGTCGCTGGACAGCGAGATCAGCGAGATAGGCTGTGAGGTCATTCGAGTTGAATTCCCCGCCTCGATCTGTCCTGAGCGTCTTGAGCTTGCGGCCTGTTTCTCGCTCAACTCTCGCCTGGAATCTGCGAATGGACTCTGCTGCTTCATCTTTGCTATGCAACAAGGACAACCACATGTACCTGCTGTGGTCGTCCACCAGGAGGAGGAAGTACTTCCTTCCACTTGGCGTCGCCGGCGAGATCGGTCCGCACAAGTCGCCGTGAACCAGCTCCAGTGGCTCTGTGGCGCGAAACCTTGCTTGCTTCGGGAACGGGACTCGGCGCTGCTTTCCAACAAGACAGGCGTCACAGACCTGCTCATGGTGATCAATCAGAGGCATCCCGTGTACCATGCCCTGACGAGCCAACCTTGCAAGCCCGTCGAAGTGCTGATGGCCAAAGCGGGCATGCCACCTCCATGCGTCCTCGGCGGCGTGCTCAGCCAGGCACACAGGCCTGACAAGATGGAGGTGCACGACGTAGAGTCTGTTGCGCGCACGAGGTACTCTGGCGAGGACGCGTTGCTGGTGATCGCGGACGGTCATGAACCCATCCTTGACCAGCGTTGGGAAGCCGATCTCGTCTAGTTGGCCGATCGAGACGATGTTGGACTTCATTCGCGGGATCCAGTACACCTGCGTTAGGGCCCGGTGATCTTCTCCGCCCACGCTGAACAGAACCGTTCCTCGGCCACGAATTTCCACGAGGGAGCCATCACCGAACCTCACGGTGCCCGCCACTCCCTTGTCCAGCTCGGCGAATGCAGCCTTGTCGCCCGTCATGTGGTTTGACGCACTGGTGTCCAGGTACCAAGCCGGGTCGACGTCGTCAGGGGTGCTCCGGAGGACGGCGCGCGCTCGCTCTTCGTTGAGGAAGACGTGCTCGCCCGCGTCTGTGGTGGACAGCGATACCTCATGTTTCATGAACATGTCGGGATCGCCATCGGTCTCATCGGTCAAAGCCTGCACGAGATTGGCCTCTTCCCGTTTCCCCTGGTCACCACGCTCGCGCTTCGCCTTGCGGCATTCGCGCGCCTAGTGGCCTTCGAAGCCGCAGTAGTTGCACTTGCCTTTACGGCGCGGTGGGTTCCTGTTGCTGTCATTCTTGCCTCCGCCATCCCTACTCTTTGGACGGCCTTGTGGTTTCTTGCCTTTCCCGCCACCGCCGGACGATCCGCTGCCGCCGTGGTAATTTCCATCGCGGGCGCGCCACTCCTCCGCTGTGAGGAGCAGGCGCCCACCCGCATCTTGCTCCGGCGCGCCACAGCCTTCCGATGCCGCAAGGCGTCCGCTTAGCTCGTCGATGGAGAGCTCCTTGAGATCCAGAAGCGTCTCTATGGAGCACGCCATCTGGGAGTACCTAGGCGGCACGACGCGCAGAATTTTTTGCACGCCGTCGAGCTCGGAGGTGGTGTCCCCGAGAGACTGCAGCTCCGTGACCGCACTCGAGACTCGGAGAGAGAAGTCCTCGACATTCTCTCTGGCCTTAAACGCGAACGCGTCGAAATCCTTCCGCAGCTTCTGCCGGCGTGCTTCCCGCACGCGATCCACGCCGACGCGGAGCGTCTTGATCGTGTCCCAGGCCACCTTTGCAACGTCCTTGGAAGCCAAGATCTGGACCATCTCAGGCGGCACCGAGCTCAGGATGGCGCCCAGGGCCTGCCTCTCCTGCCGCTCCAGCGCGTCGCCGGTCTCGATGGCCTCCCAGAGTCCCGCGCCCTGCATCTTGACGCGCATCAGGATGGCCCACTCCATGTAGTTCGTCTTCGTGAGGATGGGCCACGAGACGGGGCCGCCGCCGGTCTCCCTCACGACGGTTTCCCTCACCACCACTTCACCGCCGCCGCCTCTCTGCGCCCTACTCCGCCCGCGGCTTGGTGAGCGCGTGCGGCGTGGGCGCCGGTGGTGGTGCCGGTGGTGTACCAACCATGGCGATTCAAAGGCTCTGATGCCACTTGTTATCACAGGATCTGAATCACACACGCGAATTGTGGATGAACATACAGAGACGAGGACATTGTGTTTTTGCGTTGCGTTCAGTCTGCAACTTTTCTCATCATTTTTCTTCTCTTATTCAGAATTACAAGTAAAGGGTGAAACCCCACGATCCGTGAGTCTCGCGCCATCCCACGAGCGACATCGTGTGTCCACAGGAATCGGTCCTAGATCGTTAGGCGATGACCAGGACAACTAATTCTATCTGAAATTGTCTACTAAAAAAACTGAACTAACCTGCAGCTGTCAACGACAACAGCGTGACGAGCTACAGTGCAGAATACAGAGATAAAAAACTAGAACAGAGAATGCACAAGGATTATTCAACAAAGTCCCGGCCATTTTTTTAGTCTCGGCCAACAAAGCATGACCTCCATCACTAAGTGGTTTTCCTTGAGGTGTCTCGGAGCACAGATCCACATTTTTTAGGGTCCTTGATTGATAGGGGCAAGTGTGTCCCAATATTTTAATAAGAAAGATTTTGTCGATTTGGATGGAGAACGACTTTGATGATCCGACTACAATGTGCGACGATGTTGCACTTATGTAATTGCTAAACCAATCTCATGAATGTTACCGTCAATGTTGGATGCATGGTTAGCCTGACCAAAAAGGTCTACTTGCAAGCAATAAAAAACAATCAAGAATATGGCAGAAGCAATCTGGATATTGCGGATATAGATGGAATGTCGATTAACTCAAACGGACTACACAAATTTGCAACAACGACTAACTTTTTTGCTAAATAAGATCCAAAGGGGTGGCGGCCAATGGGGTTGAGGCACATCCAATGATAGCAAACAACCCTAAGTCATACAAGGCTCATAGGGTTTGATTGTTATTTGTGTGCATATTAAATTCCCTCTTAAGTAATGAAATTCGGGCACTTCTGGCATATTTTAGAAAGGAGGGAAAATGATTGTTGTCTCGAACAAATGCACCGTGGTTAGGCATTTTTATATGTTAAGCAACTAGTATTAGTTAGATTGTTGTTTAAGAAGAATTGCAGTTCACTCATAAAATCAGCAAAATCGATCATCCTGGAAATTTATCTAGGCTCCAGAATAAAGTTCACTCTGTTCAGTAAGAAAACACGCTGCGCCATCATGTCCTTCACTTGACTATTGTTGACTGTTGTAGCCGCGGAAACGTGGATTGAAGACACCCCATAAGAACTAGAAGGACATCATCGATCAAATGTATCTATAGATTAGACAAGGCTCTTCTGATATCATACATCTAATGATGTTTACCAATAATCAAGTGATTAATAACTGATGTATTAAATCACTTTGCATAATCAAAAGGAGGAATAGCACTCGCACTAACAAAAAGAAATTTGCCAGCGATTCAGTAGATTAGGGCTAACTGAGCATGTAATGTTGGAAATATGCCCTAGAGGCAATAATAAAATGGTTGTTATTATATATCCTTGTTCATGATAATTGTCTATTGTTCATGCTATAATTGTATTAACTGGAAACCGTAATACATGTGTGAATACGTAGACCACAACATGTCCCTAGTGAGCCTCTAGTTGACTAGCTCGTTGATCAATAGATGGTTATGGTTTCCTGACCATGGACATTGGATGTCATTGATAACGGGATCACATCATTAGGAGAATGATGTGATGGACAAGACCCAATCCTAAGCATAGCACAAGATCTTGTAGTTCGTTTGCTAAAAGCTTTTCTAATGTCAAGTATCATTTCCTTAGACCATGAGATTGTGCAACTCCCGGATACTGTAGGAATGCTTTGGGTGTGCCAAACGTCACAACGTAACTGGGTGGCTACAAAGATGCACTACGGGTATCTCCGAAAGTGTCTGTTGGGTTGGCACGAATCGAGACTGGGATTTGTCACTCCGTGTGATGGAGAGGTATCTCTGGGCCCACTCGGTAATGCATCATCATAATGAGATTAATGTGACTAAGTAGTTAGTGACGGGATCATGCATTACGGAACGATAAAGTGACTTGCCAGTAACGAGATTGAACAAGGTATTGGGTTACCGACGATCGAATCTCGGGCAAGTAACGTACCGATTGACAAAGGAAATTGTATACAGGATTGCTTGAATCCTTGACATCGTGGTTCATCCAATGAGATCATCATGGAACATGTGGGAGCCAACATGGTATCCAGATCCCGCTGTTGGTTATTGGCCAGAGAGCTGTCTCGGTCATGTCTGCATGATTCCCGAACCCGTAGGGTCTACACACTTCAGGTTCGGTGACGCTAGAGTTGTTATGGGAATTAGTGTGCAGTTACCGAATGTTGTTCGGAGTCCCGAATGAGATTCCGGACGTCACGAGGAGTTCCGGAATGGTCCAGAGGTAAAGATTTATATATGGGAAGTCCTATTTTGGCCACCGGAAAATGTTCAGGATTTTTGGTATTGTGCCGGGAAGGTTCTAGAAGGTTCCGGAGTGGGGCCCACCTGCATGGTGGGACCCACATGAACGTGGGTAGTGGGGGCAAGGCCCCACACCCCTGGTCAAGGTGCACCAATATCCCCCCTTAGAAGGAATAAGATCATATCCCGAAGGGATAAGATCGAGATCCCTAAAAAAGGGGGATAACAATCTGTGGGGAAGAAAATGATGGGATTTCTTTCCTCCCACCTTTTCCAACGCCCCAATGGACTTGGAGGGCAACAAACCAGCCCCCTCCACCCCTATATATAGTGGGGAGGCGCATGGGAGCTTCACCCTTCCCCTGGCGCAGCCCTCTCCCTCCCCAACACCTCCTCCTCCTCCGTAGTGCTTGGCGAAGCTCTGCCGGAGAACTGCAAGCTCCACCACCACGCCGTCGTGCTGCCGGAGCTCTCCCTCAACTTCTCCTCTCCCCTTGCTGGATCAAGAAGGAGGAGACGTCCCCTGGCTGTACGTGTGTTGAACGCGGAGGCATCGTTGTTCGGTGCTTAGATCGGATTCGGCCGCGATCTGAATCGCTTAGTGAACGACTCCACCGACCGCGTTCTTGCAATGCTTCCGCATCACGATATTCAAGGGTATGAAGATGCACTCCCCTCTCTCTCATTGCTAGTTACTCCATAGATTGATCTTGGTGATGCATAGAAAATTTTGAATTTCTACTACGTTCCCCATCAGTGGCATCATGAGCTAGGTCTATTGCGTAGATTCTATGCACGAGTAGAACACAAGTAGTTATGGGCGTTGGTTTGTTCAATTTGCTTACCGTTACTAGTCATGTCTTGATTTGGCGGCATCGTGGGATGAAGCGGCCCGGACCGACCTTACACGTACGCTTACGTGAGACAGGTTCCACTGACTGACATGCACTTGTTGCATAAAGGTGGCTAGCGGGTGCGAGTCTCTCCCACTTTAGTCGGACCGGATTCGATGAAAAGGGTCCTTATGAAGGGTAAATAGCAATTGGCATATCACCATTGTGGCTTTTGCGTAGGTAAGAAACGTTCTTGCTAGAAACCCATAGCAGCCACGTAAAACATGCAACAACAATTAGAGGACGTCTAACTTGTTTTTGCAGGGTATGCTATGTGATGTGATATTGCCAAAAGAATGTGATGAATGATATATGTGATGTATGAGATTGATCATGTTCTTGTAATAGGAATCACGACTTGCATGTCGATGAGTATGACAACCGGCAGGGGCCATAGGAGTTGTCTTAATTTATTGTATGACCTGGGTGTCATTGAAAATGCCATGTAATTACTTTACTTTATTGCTAAACTGTTAGCCATAGTAGTAGAAGTAATAGTTGGCGAGACAACTTCATGAAGACACGATGATGGAGATCATGATGATGGAGATCATGGTGTCATGCCGGTGATGATGGTGATCATGTCGTGCCTCAAGATGGAGATCAAAGGCGCAAGAAGATATTGGCCATATCATGTCACTGTTGGGGAACATAGTAATTTCAAAAAAAAATCCTACGCACACGCTTCATCTCACAATGCCGCTGAACCAAAGTATGACATGCTGGTAAGCAGTATGACTTATATCGCCCACAACTCACTTGTGTTCTACTCGTGCATATAACATCTACGCATAAAACCAGGCTCGGGCCACTGTTGGGGAACATAGTAATTTCAAAAAAAAATCCTACGCACACGCAAGATCATGGTGATGCGTAGCAACGAGAGGGGAGAGTGTCGTATACGTACCCTCATAGACCAAAAGCGGAAGCGTTATGACAACGCGGTTGATGTAGTTGTACGTCTTCACGATCCGACCGATCCAAGCACCGAACGTACGGCACCTCCGAGTTCAGCACACGTTCAGCTCGATGACGATCCCCGGACTCTGATCCAGCAGGGTGTCGGGGATGAGTTCCGTCAGCACGACGGCATGGTGACGATGATGATGTTCTACCGACGCAGGGCTTCGCCTAAGCACCGCAACGATATGACCGAGGTGGAATATGGTGGAGGGGGGCACCGCACACGGCTAAGGAACGATCTCGATGATCAACTTGTGTGTCTAGAGGTGCCCCCTGCCCCCGTATATAAAGGAGGGAGGTGGGAGGTGCGGCCGGCCCCCTAGGGGTGCACCTGGAGGAGTCCTACTCCCACCGGGAGTAGGACTCCCCCCTCTTGCCTTGGTGGAGAAGGAAAGGGGGGAGGGGAAAGGGGAAAGGCCCCCCCCTTCCTTGTCCTATTCGAACTAGGGGGAGGGGGCGCGCGGCCTGCCCTGGCCGGCCCTCCTCTTCTCCCTCATGGCCCATGTAGGCCCATCAACCCCTGGGGGGGGTTCCGGTAACCCCCCGGTACTCCGGTAAAATCCCGATTTCACCCGGAACGTTTCCGATATCCAAATATAGGCTTCCAATATATCAATCTTTATGTCTCCACCATTTCGAGACTCCTCGTCATGTCTGTGATCACATCCGGGACTCCTAACAACCTTCGGTACATCAAAACTTATAAACTCATAATAAAACTGTCATCGTAACGTTAAGCATGCGGACCCTACGGGTTCGAGAACTATGTAGACATGACCTAGAACTATTTCCGGTCAATAACCAATAGCGGAACCTGGATGCTCATATTGGCTCCTACATATTCTACGAAGATCTTTATCGGTCAAACCGCACAACAACATACGTTGTTCCCTTTGTCATCGGTATGTTACTTGCCCGAGATTCGATCGTCGGTATCCAATACCTAGTTCAATCTCGTTACCGGCAAGTCTCTTTACTCGTTACGTAATACATCATCCCACAACTAACTAATTAGTTGCAATGCTTGCAAGACTTAAGTGGTGTGTATTACCGAGAGGGCCTAGAGATTCCTCTCCGACAATCGGTGTGACAAATCCTAATCTCGAAATACGCCAACCCAACACGTACCTTCGGAGACACCTGTAGAGCACCTTTATAATCACCCAGTTACGTTGTGACGTTTGGTACCACACAAAGTGTTCCTCCGGTAAACGGGAGTTGCATAATCTCATAGTTGTAGGAACTTTGGATAAGTCATGAAGAAAGCAATAGCAACATACTAAACGATCAAGTGCCAAGCTAACGGAATGGGTCAAGTCAATCACATCATTCTCCTAATGATGTGATCCCGTTAATCAAATGACAACTCTTTTGTCCATGTCTAGGAAACTTAACCATCTTTGATTCACGAGCTAGTCAAGTAGAGGCATACTAGTGACACTATGTTTGTCTATGTATTCACACATGTATCATGTTTTCGTTTAATACAATTCTAGCATGAATAATAAACATTTATCATGAAATAAGGAAATAAATAATAACTTTATTATTGCCTCTAGGGCATATTTCCTTCAGTCTCCCACTTGCACTAGAGTCAATAATATAGTTCACATCACCATGTGATTTAACACCAATATTCACATTTGTATGTGATTAATACCCATAGTTCACATCGTCATGTGATCAACACCCAAAGGGTTTACTAGAGTCAATAATCTAGTTCACATTGCTATGTGATTAACACCCAAAGAGTACTAAGGTATGATCATGTTTTGCTCGTGAGAGAAGTTTAGTCAACGGGTCTGTCACATTCAGAGTCGTATGTATTTTGCAAATATTCTATGTCTACAATGCTCTGCATGGAGCTACTCTAGCTAATTTCTCCCACTTTCAATATGTATCCAGATTGAGACTTAGAGTCATCTGGATCGGTGTAAAAGCTTGCACCGATGTAACTCTTTACGACGGGCTCTTTTATCACCACCATAATCGAGAAGTATTTCCTTAGTCCTCACTAAGGATATTCTTGACCGCTGTCCAGTGATCTACTATTAGATCAAAATTGTATTCCTTTGCCAAACACAGAGCAAGGTATACAATAGGTCTGGTTCACAGAATAGCATACTTTATAGAACCTATGACTGAGGCATAGGGAATGACTTTTCATTCTCTTTCTATTTTCTGCCATGGTCGGGTTTTGAGTCTTACTCAATTTCACACCTTTGCATCACAGGCAAGAACACTTTCTTTGATTGTTCCATTTTGAACTACTTCAAAATCTTGTCAATGTATGTACTAATTGAAAATCTTATCAAGCGTCTTGATCTATCTCAATAGATCTTGATGCTCAATATGTAAGAAGCTTCATCGAGGTCTTTCTTTGAAAAACTCCTTTCAAACACTCCTTTATGCTTTCCAGAAAATTCTACATCATTTCCAATTAATAATATGTCATTCACATATACTTATCAGAAAGGCTGTAGTGCTCCCACTCACTTTCTTGCAAATACAGGCCTTTCCAAAAGTCTGTATAAAACCATATGCTTTGATCAACTCATCAAAGCGTATATTCCAACTCTGAGATGCTTGCACCAGTCCATTGATGGATCGCTGGAGCTTGCATATTTTGTTAGCACCTTTAGGATTAACAAAACCTTCTGGTTGCATCATATACAACTCTTCTTTTAAAAATCCATTAAGGAATGCAGTTTTGACATCCATTTGCCAGATTTCATAAAATATGGCAATTGCTAACATGATTCAGACAGACTTAAGCATCGACACGAGTGAGAAAATCTCATCGTATTCAACACCTTGAACTTGTCGAAAACCTTTCGCAACAAGTCGAGCTTAGTAGATAGTAACACTACTATCAGGGTCCGTCTTCCTCTTGAAGATCCATTTATTTAACATGGCTTGCTGATTATTGAGCAAGTCAATCAAAGTCCATACTTTGTTCTCATACATGGATCATATCTCAGATTTTATGGCCTCAAGCCATTTCGTGGAATCTGGGCTCATCATCGCTTCCTCATAGTTCATAGGTTCATCATGGTCTAGTAACATGACTTCCAGAACATGATTACCGTACCACTCTGGTGCGGATCTTACTTTGGAAGACCTACGAGGTTTGGTAGCAACTTGATCTGAAGTTTCATGATCATCATCATTAACTTCCTCACTAATTTGTGTAGGAATCACTGGAACTGATTTCTGTGATGAATTACTTTCCAATAAGGGAGAAGGTACAATTACCTCATCAAGTTCTACTTTCCTCCCACTCACTTCTTTCGAGAGAAACTTCTTCTCTAGAAAGGATCCATCTTAGCAACGAATAACTTGCCTTTGGATCTGTGATAGAAGGTGTACCCAATAGTTACCTTTGGGTATTCTATGAAGACACACTTCTCCGATTTGGGTTCGAGCTTATCAAGTTGAAACTTTTTCACATAAGCATCGCAACCCCAAAATTTAAGAAACGACAACTTTGGTTTCTTGCCAAACCACAGTTAATAAGGTGTCGTCTCAACGGATTTTTGATGGTGCCCTATTTAAAGTGAATGCAGTTGTCTCTAATGCATAACCCCATAATGATATTGGTAAATTGATAAGAGACATCATAGATCGCACCATATCCAATAAAGTGCGGTTACGACGTTCGGACACACCATAATGCTGTGGTGTTCCATGTGGCGTGAGCTGTGAAACTATTCCACATTGTTTTATATGAAGGCCAAACTCGTAACTCAAATATTCTTCGCCACGATCAGCTCGTAGAAACTTTATTTTATTATTACGATGATTCTTCACTTCACTCTAAATTTCTTTGAACATTTCAAATGTTTCAGACTTGTGTTTCATTAAGTAGATATACCCATATCTGCTCAAATCATCTGTGAAGGTGAGAAAATAACGATACCCGCCGCGAGCTTCAATATTCATTGGACCACATACATCAGCATGTATGATTTTCAATAAATCAGTTGCTCGCTCCATAGTTCCGGAGAACGGCGTTTTAGTCATCTTGCCCATGAGGCATGGTTCGCAAGCATCAAATGATTCATAACCAAGAGATTCCAAAAATCCATCTTTATGGAGTTTCTTCGTGCGCTTTACACCGATATGACCCAAACGGCAGTGCCACAAATAAGTTGCTGTTGGGTTTCGTAGTAATTTCAAAAAATTTCCTACGCGCACACAGGATCATGTGATGCATAGCAACGAGAGGAGAGTGTTGTCTACGTACCCAATGCAGACCGACTGCGGAAGCAATGACACGACATAGAGGAAGTAGTCGTACGTCTTCACGATCCAACCGATCAAGCACCGAAACTACGGCACCTCCGAGTTCGAGCACACGTTCAGCTCGATGACGATCCCCGGACTCCGATCCAGCAAAGTGTCGGGGAAGAGTTTCGTCAGCACGACGGCGTGGTGACGATCTTGATGAACTACAGCAGCAGGGCTTCGCCTAAACTCCGCTACAGTATTATCGAGGAATATGGTGGCAGGGGGCACCGCACACGGCTAAGGAATCGATCACGTGGATCAACTTGTGTCCACTTGTGTGTTTAGAGGTGCCCCTGCCTCAGTATATAAAGGAGCCAAGGGGGGAGGGTGCGCCGGCCAGGAGGAGGAGGCGCAGGAGGAGTCCTACTCCTACCGGGAGTAGGACTCCCCTCCAATCCTATTCCAACTAGGATTCCCAAGGGGGAAAGAGGGAGAGGGGTGGCCGGCCACCTCTCCTAGTCCTAATAGGACTAGGAGAAGGGAGGAGGCGCGCAGCCCCCTTGGGCTGCCCCTTTCTCCTTTCCACTAAGGCCCATGAAGGCCCATGTGGTTCCCGGGGGGTTCCGGTAACCTCCCGGTAACCCGGTAAAATCCCGATTTCACCCGGAACACTTCCGATGTCCAAACATAGGCTTCCAATATATCAATCTTTACGTCTCGACCATTTCGAGACTCCTCGTCATGTCCGTGATCACATCCGGGACTCCGAACAACCTTCGGTACATCAAAATGCATAAACTCATAATATAACTGTCATCGTAACCTTAAGCGTGCGGACCCTACGGGTTCGAGAACAATGTAGACATGACCGAGACATGTCTCTGGTCAATAACCAATAGCGGGACCTGGATGCCCATATTGGCTCCTACATATTCTAGAAGATCTTTATCGGTCAGACCGCATAACAACATACGTTGTTCCCTTTGTCATCGGTATGTTACTTGCCCGAGATTCGATCGTCGGTATCCAATACCTAGTTCAATCTCGTTAACGGCAAGTCTCTTTACTCGTTCCGTAATACATCATCTCACAACTAACATATTAGTTGTAATGCTTGCAAGGCTTATGTGATGTGTATTACCGAGAGGGCCCAGAGATACCTCTCCGACAATCGGAGTGACAAATCCTAATCTCGAAATACGCCAACCCAACATCGACCATTGGAGACACCTGTAGTACTCCTTTATAATCACCCATTTACGTTGTGACGTTTGGTAGTACCCAAAGTGTTCCTCCGGTAAACGGGAGTTGCATAATCTCATAGTCATAGGAACATGTATAAGTCATGAAGAAAGCAATAGCAACATACTAAACGATCAGGTGCTAAGCTAATGGAATGGGTCATGTCAATCAGATCATTCTACTAATGATGTGACCTCGTTAATCAGATAACAACTCATTGTTCATGGTTAGGAAACATAACCATCTTTGATTAACGAGCTAGTCAAGTAGAGGCATACTAGTGACACTCTGTTTGTCTATGTATTCACACATGTATTATGTTTCCGGAAAATACAATTCTAGCATGAATAATAAACATTTTATCATGATTATAAGGAAATAAATAATAACTTTATTATTGCCTCTAGGGCATATTTCCTTCAGTGTCCCACTTGCACTAGAGTCAATAATCTTGATTACACTGTAATGAATCTAACACCCATGGAGCTTTGGTGCTGATCATGTTTTGCTCGTGGAAGAGGCTTAGTCAACGGGTCTGCAACATTCAGATCCGTATGTATCTTGCAAATCTCTATGTCTCCCACCTGGACTAGATCCCGGATGGAGTTGAAGCGTCTCTTGATGTGTTTGGTCCTTTTGTGAAATCTGGATTCCTTTGCCAAGGCAATTGCACCAGTATTGTCACAAAAGATTTTCATTGGACCCGATGCACTAGGTATGACACCTAGATCGGATATGAACTCCTTCATCCAGACTCCTTCATTTGCTGCTTCCGAAGCAGCTATGTATTCCGCTTCACATGTAGATCCCGCTACGACGCTTTGTTTAGAACTGCACCAACTGACAGCTCCACCGTTTAATGTAAACACGTATCCGGTTTGCGATTTAGAATCGTCCGGATCAGTGTCAAAGCTTGCATCAACGTAACCTTTTACGATGAGCTCTTTGTCACTTCCATATACGAGAAACATATCCTTAGTCCTTTTCAGGTATTTCAGGATGTTCTTGACCGCTGTCCAGTGATCCATTCCTGGATTACTCTGGTACCTCCCTGCTAAACTTATAGCAAGGCACACATCAGGTCTGGTACACAGCATTGCATACATGATAGAGCCTATGGCTGATGCATAGGGAACATCTTTCATATTCTCTCTATCTTCTGCAGTGGTCGGGCATTGAGTCTTACTCAATTTCACACCTTGTAACACAGGCAAGAACCCTTTCTTTGCTTGATCCATTTTGAATTTCTTCAAAATTTTGTCAAGGTATGTGCTTTGTGAAAGTCCAATTAAGCGTCTTGATCTGTCTCTATAGATCTTAATGCCTAATATGTAAGCAGCTTCACCGAGGTCTTTCATTGAAAAACTTTTATTCAAGTATCCCTTTATGCTATCCAGAAATTCTATATCATTTCCAATCAGTAATATGTCATCCACATATAATATCAGAAATGCTACAGAGCTCCCACTCACTTTCTTGTAAATGCAGGCTTCTCCAAAAGTCTGTATAAAACCAAATGCTTTGATCACACTATCAATACGTTTATTCCAACTCCGAGAGGCTTGCACCAGTCCATAAATGGATCGCTGGAGCTTGCACACTTTGTTAGCTCCCTTTGGATCGACAAAACCTTCTGGTTGCATCATATACAACTCTTCTTCCAGGAATCCATTCAGGAATGCAGTTTTGACATCCATTTGCCAAATTTCATAATCATAAAATGCGGCAATTGCTAACATGATTCGGACGGACTTAAGCATCGCTACGGGTGAGAAGGTCTCATCGTAGTCAATTCCTTGAACTTGCCGAAAACCTTTTGCGACAAGTCGAGCTTTGTAGACAGTAACATTACCATCAGCGTCAGTCTTCTTCTTAAAGATCCATTTATTCTCAATCGCTTGCCGATCATCGGGCAAGTCAACCAAAGTCCATACTTTGTTCTCATACATGGATCCCATCTCAGATTTCATGGCTTCTAGCCACTTTGTGGAATCTGGGCTCACCATCGCTTCTTCATAGTTCGTAGGTTCATCATGATCTAGTAGCATGACCTCCAGAACAGGATTACCGTACCACTCTGGTGCGGATCTTACTCTGGTTGATCTACGAAGTTCAGTAGTATCTTGATCTGAAGTTTCATGATCATTATCATTGGCTTCCTCACTAACTGGTGTAGGTGTCACTGAAACAGTTTTCTGTGATGAACTACTTTCCAGTAAGGGAGCAGGTACAGTTACCTCGTCAAGTTCTACTTTCCTCCCACTCACTTCTTTCGAGAGAAACTCCTTCTCTAGAAATGATCCATTCTTAGCAACAAATGTTTTGCCTTCGGATCTGTGATAGAAGGTGTACCCAACAGTTTCCTTTGGGTATCCTATGAATACACATTTCTCCGATTTGGGTTCGAGCTTATCAGGTTGAAGCTTTTTCACATAAGCATCGCAGCCCCAAACTTTAAGAAACGACAACTTCGGTTTCTTGCCAAACCATAGTTCATAAGGCGTCGTCTCAACGGATTTTGATGGTGCCCTATTTAACGTGAATGCGGCCGTCTCTAAAGCATATCCCCAAAATGATAGCGGTAAATCTGTAAGAGACATCATAGATCGCACCATATCTAGTAAAGTACGATTACGACGTTCGGACACACCATTACGCTGTGGTGTTCCGGGGGGCGTGAGTTGCGAAACTATTCCACAGTTTTTCAAATGTACACCAAACTCGTAACTCAAATATTCTCCTCCACGATCAGATCGTAAAAACTTTATTTTCTTGTTACGATGATTTTCAACTTCACTCTGAAATTCTTTGAACTTTTCAAATGTTTCAGAGTTATGCTTCATTAAGTAGATATATCCATATCTGCTCAAATCATCTGTGAAGGTGAGAAAATAACGATATCCGCCACGAGCTTCAATATTCATCGGACCACATACATCGGTATGTATGATTTCCAACAAATCTGTTGCTCTCTCCATAGTACCGGAGAACGGTGTTTTAGTCATCTTGCCCATGAGGCACGGTTCGCAAGTACCAAGTGATTCATAATCAAGTGGTTCCAAAAGTCCATTAGTATGGAGTTTCTTCATGCGTTTTACACCGATATGACCTAAACGACAGTGCCACAAATAAGTTGCACTTTCATTATCAACTCTGTATCTTTTGGTTTCAACATTATGAATATGTGTATTACTACTATCGAGATTTAGTAAGAATAGACCACTCTTCAAGGGTGCATGACCATAAAAGATATTACTCATATAAATAGAACAACCATTATTCTCTGATTTAAATGAATAACCGTCTCGCATTAAACAAGATCCAGATATAATGTTCATGCTCAACGCTGGCACCAAATAACAATTATTTAGGTCTAATATTAATCCCGAAGGTAGATGTAGAGGTAGCGTGCCGACCGCGATCACATCGACTTTGGAACCGGTTCCCACGCGCATCGTCACCTCGTCCTTTGCCAGTGCCCGCTTATTCTGTAGTCCCTGTTTCGAGTTGCAAATATTAGCAACAGAACCAGTATCAAATACCCAGGTGCTACTGCGAGCATTGGTAAGGTACACATCAATAACATGTATATCACATATACCTTTATTCACCTTGCCATCCTTCTTATCCGCCAAATACTTGGGGCAGTTCCGCTTCCAGTGACCAGTCTGCTTGCAGTAGAAGCACTCAGTTTCAGGCTTAGGTCTAGACTTGGGTTTCTTCTCTTGAGCAGCAACTTGCTTGCCGTTCTTTTTGAAGTTCCCCTTTTTCTTCCCTTTGCCCTTTTTCTTGAAACTAGTGGTCTTGTTAACCATCAACACTTGATGCTCCTTCTTGATTTCTACCTCCGCAGCTTTTAGCATTGCGAAGAGCTCGGGAATAGTCTTGTTCATCCCTTGCATATTATAGTTCATCACGAAGCTCTTGTAGCTTGGTGGCAGTGATTGGAGAATTCTGTCAATGACGCAATCATCTGGAAGATTAACTCCCAATTGAATCAAGTGATTATTATACCCAGACATTTTGAGTATATGCTCACTGACAGAACTGTTCTCTTCCATCTTCCAGCTATAGAACTTATTGGAGACTTCATATCTCTCAATCCGGGCATTTGCTTGAAATATTAACTTCAACTCCTGGAACATCTCATATGCTCCATGACGTTCAAAACGTCGTTGAAGTCCCGATTCTAAGCCGTAAAGCATGGCACACTGAACTATCGAGTAGTCATCAGCTTTGCTCTGCCAGACGTTCATAACATCTGGCGTTGCTCCAGCAGCAGGCCTGGCACCCAGCGGTGCTTCCAGGACGTAATTCTTCTGTGCAGCAATGAGGATAATCCTCAAGTTACGGACCCAGTCCGTGTAATTGCTACCATCATCTTTCAACTTTGCTTTCTCAAGGAACGCATTAAAATTTAACGGAACAACAGCACGAGCCATCTATCTACAATCAACATAAACAAGCAAGATACTATCAGGGACTAAGTTCATGATAAATTTTAAGTTCAATTAATCATATTATTAAAGAACTCCCACTTAGATAGACATCCCTCTAATCCTCTAAGTGATCACGTGATCCAAATCAACTAAACCATGTCCGATCATCACGTGAGATGGAGTAGTTTCATCGGTGAACATCATTATGTTGATCATATCTACTATATGATTCACGCTCGACCTTTCGGCCTCCGTGTTCCGAGGCCATATCTGCATATGCTAGGCTCGTCAAGTTTAACCTGAGTATTCTGCGTGTGCAACTGTTTTGCACCCGTTGTATTTGAACGTAGAGCCTATCACACCCGATCATCACGTGGTGTCTCAGCACGAAGAACTTTTGCAACGGTGCATACTCAGGGAGAACACTTCTTGATAATTTAGTGAGAGATCATCTTATAATGCTACCGTCAATCAAAGCAAGATAAGATGCATAAAAAGATAAACATCACATGCAATCAATATAAGTGATATGATATGGCCATCATCATCTTGTGCTTGTGATCTCCATCTCCGAAGCACCGTCATGATCACCATCGTCACCGGCGCGACACCTTGATCTCCATCGTAGCATCGTTGTCGTCTCGCCAATCTTATGCTTCCATGACTATCACTACCGTTTAGTAATAAAGTAAAGCATTACATCGCGATTGCATTGCATACAATAAAGCGACAACCATATGGCTCCTGCCAGTTGCCGATAACTTGGTTACAAAACATGATCATCTCATACAATAAAATTCAGCATCATGCCTTGACCATATCACATCACAACATGCCCTGCAAAAACAAGTTAGACGTCCTCTACTTTGTTGTTGCATGTTTTACGTGGCTGCTACGGGCTTAAGTAAGAACCAATCTCACCTACGCATCAAAACCACAACGATAGTTTGTCAAATAGACTCCGTTTTAACCTTCGCAAGGACCGGGCGTAGCCATACTTGGTTCAACTAAAGATGGAGAGGCAGTCGCCCGCAAGCCATCTCTGTGCAAAGCACATCGAGGGAACCGGTCTCGCGTAAGCGTACACGTAAGGTTGGTCCGGGTCGTCTCGTCCAACAATACCGCTGAACCAAAATATGACATGCTGGTAGGCAGTATGACTTGTATCGTCCACAACTCACTTGTGTTCTACTCGTGCATATAACATCAACATCATTAACCTAGGCTCGGATGCCACTGTTGGGTTTCGTAGTAATTTCAAAAAATTTCCTACGCGCACACAGGATCATGTGATGCATAGCAACGAGAGGAGAGTGTTGTCTACGTACCCAACGCAGACCGACTGCGGAAGCAATGACACGACGTAGAGGAAGTAGTCGTACGTCTTCACGATCCAACCGATCAAGCACCGAAACTACGGCACCTCCGAGTTCGAGCACACGTTCAGCTCGATGACGATCCCCGGACTCCGATCCAGCAAAGTGTCGGGGAAGAGTTTCGTCAGCACGACGGCGTGGTGACGATCTTGATGAACTACAACAGCAGGGCTTCGCCTAAACTCCGCTACAGTATTATCGAGGAATATGGTGGCAGGGGGCACCGCACACGGCTAAGGAATCGATCACGTGGATCAACTTGTGTCCACTTGTGTGTTTAGAGGTGCCCCTGCCTCAGTATATAAAGGAGCCAAGGGGGGAGGGTGCGCCGGCCAGGAGGAGGAGGCGCAGGAGGAGTCCTACTCCTACCGGGAGTAGGACTCCCCTCCAATCCTATTCCAACTAGGATTCCCAAGGGGGAAAGAGGGAGAGGGGTGGCCGGCCACCTCTCCTAGTCCTAATAGGACTAGGAGAAGGGAGGAGGCGCGCAGCCCCCTTGGGCTGCCCCTTTCTCCTTTCCACTAAGGCCCATGAAGGCCCATGTGGTTCCCGGGGGGTTCCGGTAACCTCCCGGTAACCCGGTAAAATCCCGATTTCACCCGGAACACTTCCGATGTCCAAACATAGGCTTCCAATATATCAATCTTTACGTCTCGACCATTTCGAGACTCCTCGTCATGTCCGTGATCACATCCGGGACTCCGAATAACCTTCGGTACATCAAAATGCATAAACTCATAATATAACTGTCATCGTAACCTTAAGCGTGCGGACCCTACGGGTTCGAGAACAATGTAGACATGACCGAGACATGTCTCTGGTCAATAACCAATAGCGGGACCTGGATGCCCATATTGGCTCCTACATATTCTACGAAGATCTTTATCGGTCAGACCGCATAACAACATACGTTGTTCCCTTTGTCATCGGTATGTTACTTGCCCGAGATTCGATCGTCGGTATCCAATACCTAGTTCAATCTCGTTAACGGCAAGTCTCTTTACTCGTTCCGTAATACATCATCTCACAACTAACATATTAGTTGTAATGCTTGCAAGGCTTATGTGATGTGTATTACCGAGAGGGCCCAAAGATACCTCTCCGACAATCGGAGTGACAAATCCTAATCTCGAAATACGCCAACCCAACATCGACCATTGGAGACACCTGTAGTACTCCTTTATAATCACCCATTTACGTTGTGACGTTTGGTAGTACCCAAAGTGTTCCTCCGGTAAACGGGAGTTGCATAATCTCATAGTCATAGGAACATGTATAAGTCATGAAGAAAGCAATAGCAACATACTAAACGATCAGGTGCTAAGCTAATGGAATGGGTCATGTCAATCAGATCATTCTACTAATGATGTGACCTCGTTAATCAAATAACAACTCATTGTTCATGGTTAGGAAACATAACCATCTTTGATTAACGAGCTAGTCAAGTAGAGGCATACTAGTGACACTCTGTTTGTCTATGTATTCACACATGTATTATGTTTCCGGAAAATACAATTCTAGCATGAATAATAAACATTTACCATGATTATAAGGAAATAAATAATAACTTTATTATTGCCTCTAGGGCATATTTCCTTCAGTTGCACTATCATTATCAACTTTGCATCTTTTGGCATCAATATTATGAATATGTGTATCACTACGATCGAGATCCAACAAACTATTTTCATTGGGTGTATGACCATCAAAGGTTTTATTCATTTAAATAGAACAATAATTATTCTCTGATTTTAAATGAATAACCGTATTGCAATAAACATGATCAAATCATATTCATGCTCAACGCAAACGCCACATTTATTTAGGTTCAACACTAATCCCGAAAGTATAGGGAGTGTGCGATGATGATCATATCAATCTTGGAACCACTTCCAACACACATCGTCACTTCACCCTCAACTAGTTTCTGTTTATTCTGTAACTCCTATTTCGAGTTACTAATCTTAGCAACCGAACAAGTATCAAATACTCAGGGGTTACTAAAAACACTAGTAAGGTACACATCAATAACCTGTATATCAAATATACCCTTGTTCAGTTTGCCATCCTTCTTATCCACCAAATATTCAGGGTATTTCCGTTTCCAGTGACCATTTCCTTTGCAGTGTAAGCACTCAGTTTCAGGCTTTGGTTCAGCTTTGGGCTTCTTCTTGGGAGTGACAACTTGCTTGTCATTCTAGTTGAAGTTCCCTTTCTTTCCCTTTGCCCTTTTCTTGAAACTAGTGATCTTGTCAGCCATCAACACTTGATGCTCTTTCTTGATTTCTACCTTCGTCGATTTCAACATCATGAAGAGCTTGGGAATCGTTTTCGTCATCC
Organism: Triticum dicoccoides; assembly: GCF_002162155.2. Taxonomy (NCBI): domain Eukaryota; kingdom Viridiplantae; phylum Streptophyta; class Magnoliopsida; order Poales; family Poaceae; genus Triticum; species Triticum dicoccoides. Next base: position 687,783,894 of record NC_041385.1, on the reverse strand, counting down.
CTTGCATACTATAGTTCATCACAAAGTTCTACTAACTTGGTGATGGTGACTAGAGAATTCTGTCAATCACTATCTTATCTGGAAGATTAACTCCCACTTGATTCAAGCGATTGTAGTACCCAGACAATCTGAGCACATGCTCACTAGTTGAGCGATTCTGCTCCATCTTTTAGCCATAGAACTTGTTGGAGACTTCATATCTCTCAACTCGGGTATTTGCTTGAAATATTAACTTCAACTGCTGGAACATCTCATATGGTCCATGACGTTCAAAACATCTTTGAAGTCCCGATTCTAAGCCGTTAAGCATGGTGCACTAAACTATCAAGTAGTCATCATATTGAGATAGCCAAACGTTCATAACGTCTACATCTGCTCCTGCAATAGGTCTGTCACCTAGCGGTGCATTAAGGACATAATTCTTCTGTGCAGCAATGAGGATAAACCTCAGATCACGGATCCAATCCGCATCATTGCTACTAACATCTTTCAACACAATTTTCTCTAGGAACATATCAAAATAAACATATGAAAACAACAACGCAAGCTATTGATCTACAACATAATTTGCAAAATACTACCAGGACTAAGTTCATGATAAATTTAAGTTCAATTAATCATATTACTTAAGAACTCCCACTTAGACAAACATCTCTCTAGTCATCTAAGTGATCACGTGATCCAAATCAACTAAACCATGTCCGATCATCACGTGAGATGGAGTAGTTTTCAATGGTGAACATCACTATGTTGATCATATCTACTATATGATTCATGTTCGACCTTTCGGTCTCCGTGTTCCGAGGCCATATCTATATATGCTAGGCTCGTCAAGTTTAACCTAAGTATTCCGCATGTGCAACTGTTTTGCACCCATTGTATTTGAACGTAGAGCCTATCACACCCGATCATCACGTGGTGTCTCAGCACGAAGAACTTTCGCAACGGTGCATACTTAGGGAGAACACTTCTTGATAATTAGTGAGAGATCATCTTAAAATGCTACCATCAAACAAAACAGAATAAGATGTATAACAGATAAACATCATATGCAATCAAAATATGTGACATGATATGGCCATGATCATCTTGCGCCTTTGATCTCCATCTCCAAAGTACTGTCATGATCTCTATCGTTACCGGCACGACACCATGATCTTCATCATCTTGATCTATATCAATGTGTCGTCACATGGTTGTCTCGCCAACTATTGCTCTTGCAACTATTGCTATCGCATAGCGATGAAGTAAAGCAATTATTTGGCATTTCCATCTTATGCAACAAAGAGACAACCATAGGGCTTGTGCCAGTTGCCGATAACTTCAACAAAACATGATCATCTCATACAACAACTTATATCTCATCACGTCTTGACCATATCACATCACAACATGCCCTGCAAAAACAAGTTAGACGTCCTCTACTTTGTTGTTGCAAATTTTACGTGGCTACTACGGGCTGAGCAAGAACCGATCTTACCTACGCATCAAAACCACAACGATAGTTCGTCAAGTTAGTGCTGTTTTAACCTTCTCAAGGACCGGGCGTAGCCACACTCGGTTCAACTAAAGTGAGAGAGACAGACACCCGCCGGTCACCTTTAAGCAACGATTGCTCGTAGCGGTGAAACCAGTCTCGCGTAAGCGTACGTGTAATGTCGGTCCGGGCCGCTTCATCTCACAATGCCGCTGAACCAAAGTATGGCATGCTGGTAAGCAGTATGACTTATATCGCCCACAACTCACTTGTGTTCTACCCATGCATATAACATCTACGCATAAAACCAGGCTCGGATGCCACTGTTGGGGAACGTAGTAATTTCAAAAAAAAATCCTACGCACACGCAAGATCATGGTGATGCATAGCAACGAGAGGGGAGAGTGTCATCTACGTACCCTCGTAGACCGAAAGCGGAAGCATTATGACAACGCGGTTGATGTAGTCGTACGTCTTCACGATCTGACCGATCCAAGCACTGAACGTACGACACCTCCGAGTTTAGCACACATTCAGCTCGATGACGATCCCCGGACTCCGATCCAGCAAGGTGTCGGGGATGAGTTCCGTCAGCACGACGGCATGGTGACGATGATGATGTTCTACCGACGCAGGGCTTCGCCTAAGCACCGCAACGATATGACCAAGGTGGAATATGGTGGAGGGGGCACCACACACGGCTAAGGAACGATCACGATGATCAACTTGTGTGTCTAGAGGTGCCCCCCTGCCCCCGTATATAAAGGAGGGAGGGGGGAGGTGCGGCCGGCCCCCTAGGGGTGCGCCTGGAGGAGTCCTACTCCCACCGGGAGTAGGACTCCCCCCTCTTTCCTTGGTGGAGAAGGAAAGGGGGGAGGGGAAAGGGGAAAGGGGGGGCGCCCCCCTTCCTTGTCCTATTCGGACTAGGGGGGAGGGGGCGCGCGGCCTGCCCTGGCCGGCCCTCCTCTTCTCCTCATGGCCCATGTAGGCCCATCAACCCCCGGGGGGGTTCCGTTAACCCCCCGGTACTCCGGTAAAATCCCGATTTCACCCAGAACGTTTCCGATATCCAAATATATGCGGACCCTACGGGTTCAAGAACTATGTAGACATGACCTAGAACTGTTTCCGGTCAATAACCAATAGCGAAACCTGGATGCTCATATTGGCTCCTACATATTCTACGAAGATCTTTATCGGTCAAACCGCACAACAACATACATTGTTCCCTTTGTCATCGGTATGTTACTTGCCCGAGATTCGATCGTAGGTATCCAATACCTAGTTCAATCTTGTTACCGGCAAGTCTCTTTACTCATTACATAATACATCATCCCGCAACTAACTAATTAGTTGCAATGCTTGCAAGGCTTAAGTGGTGTTTATTACCGAGAGGGCCCAGAGATACCTCTCCGGCAATCGGAGTGACAAATCCTAATCTTGAAATACGCCAACCCAACATGTACCTTCGGAGACACCTGTAGAGCACCTTTATAATCACCCAGTTACGTTGTGACGTTTGGTACCACACAAAGTGTTCCTCCAGTAAACGGGAGTTGCATAATCTCATAGTTGTAGGAACTTTGTATAAGTCATGAAGAAAGCAATAGCAACATACTAAATGATCAAGTGCTAAGCTAATGGAATGAGTCAAGTCAATCACATCATTCTCCTAATGATGTGACCCCGTTAATCAAATGACAACTCTTTTGTCCATGGCTAGGAAACTTAACCATCTTTGATTCACGAGCTAGTCAAGTAGAGGCATACTAGTGACACTATGTTTGTCTATGTATTCACACATGTATCATGTTTCCGGTTAATACAATTCTAGCATGAACAATAAACATTTATCATCAAATAAGGAAATAAATAATAACTTTATTATTGCCTCTAGGGCATATTTCCTTCAGTCACTTTATGATTTCCATGTGATGTTTGTCATGTTTACATCTTATTTTCTTAGAACGACGGTAGCATAAATAAGATGACCCCTCATTAAAATTTCAAGAAAGTGTTCCCCCTAACTGTGCACCATTGCAAAAGTTCGTTGCTTCGAATCACCACGTGATGATCGGGTGTGATAGATTCTATCGTTCACATACAACGGGTGTAAGCCAGATTTACACAGGCAAAACACTTAGGTTGACTTGACGAGCCTAGCATGTACAGACATGGCCTCGGAACACAAGAGACCGAAAGGTCGAACATGAGTCGTATAGTAGATACGATAAACATGGAGATGTTCACCGATGATGACTAGTCCGTCTCACGTGATGATCGGACACGGCCTAGTTGACTCGGATCATGTATCACTTAGATGACTAGAGGGATGTCTATCTGAGTGGGAGTTCATTAGATGAACTTAATTATCATGAACATAGTCAAAAAGACTTTGCAAATTATGTTGTAGCTTGCGCTTTAGTTCTACTGTTTAAGATATGTTCCTAGAGAAAATTTTAGTTGAAAGTTGATAGTAGCAATTATGCGGACTGGGTCCGTATACTGAGGATTGTCCTCATTGCTGCACAGAAGGCTTATGTCCTTAATGCCCTGCTCGGTGTGCTGAACCTCGAGCATCATTTGTGGATGTTGCGAACATCTGACATACTCATTTTGATGACTACGTGATAGTTCAGTGCGTAATGTTAAATGGTTTAGAATTGAGGCAGCAAAGACATTTTTTGAAACATCGCAGAACATATGAGATGTTCCAAGAGCTGAAATTAGGATTTCAGGCTCGTGCCCACGTCAAGAGGTATGAGACCTACGACAAGTTTCTTAACCTGCAAACTAAGGGAGAAAAGCTCAATCATTGAGCATGTGCTCAGATTGTCTGAGTACTACAATCACTTGAATCGAGTGGGAGTTAATCTTCCAGATGAGATAGTGATGGTTCTCCATAGTCACTGCCACCAAGCTATTAGAGCTTCGTGATGAACTATAACATATCAGGGATACACATGATGATCCTTGAGCAATTCACGATGTTTGACACCGCAAAAGTAGAAATCGAGTAGGAGCATCAATTGTTGATGGTTAGTAAAACTACTAGTTTCAAGAAGGGCAAGGGCAAGAAGGGATACTTCATGAGACGACAAATCAGTTGCTGCTCTAGTGAAGAAACCCAGGGTTGAACTCAAACCCGAGACTAAGTGCTTCTGTAATGAGGGAACGGTCACTGAAGCAGAACTACCCTAGATACTTGGTAGATGAGAAGGCTAGCAAGGTTGACAGAAGTATATTGGATATACATTGTATTAAATGTGTACTTTACTAGTACTCCTAGTAGCACCAGGGTATTAAGATACCGGTTCGGTTGCTAAGTGTTAGTAACTCGAAATAAAAGAGCTACAGAATAAACGGAAACTAGCTAAAGGTGAGATGACGATGTGTGTTGGAAGTGTTTCCAAGGTTGATGTGATCAAGCATCGCCTGCTCCCTCTACCATCGAGATTGGTGTTAAACCTAAATAATTGTTATTTGGTGTTTACGTTGAGCATAAACAAGATTGTATTATGTTTATCACAATACGGTTATTCATTTAAGGAGAATAATGGTTACTCTATTTATTTGAATAATACCTTCAACGGTCTTGCACCTAAAATGAATGGTTTATTGAATCTCGATCGTAGTGATACACATGTTCATGCCAAAAGATATCAGATAGTAATGATAGTACCACATACTTGTGGCACTGCCACTTAAGTCATATTGGTATAGAACGCATGAAGAAGCTCCATATTGATGGATCTTTGGACTCACTCATTTTTGAAAAGATTGAGACATGCGAACCACATCTATTGGTATATACGCATGAAGAAACTCCATGCAGATGGATCGTTTGGACTCACTTGTTTTTGAATCACTTGAGACATGCAAATCATACCACATGGGCAAGATGACTGAAAGGCCTCGTTTTCAGTGAGATGGAACAAGAGAGCAACTTGTTGGAAGTAATACATTTGATGTGTGCAATCCAATGAGTGCTGAGGCACACAGTGAATATCATTATGCTCTTACTTCACAGATGATTTGAGTAGATTCTTAGTATATTTACTTGATGAAACACAAATCTGAATTATTGAAAGGTTCAAGTAATTCAGAGTGAAGTTGAAGATCGTCGTGACAAGAGGATAAAATGTCTACGATATGATCATAGAGATAAATATCTGAGTTATGAGTTTGGCACACAATTAAGACATTGTGGAAATTGTTTCACAACTAATACCGCCTGGAACACCATAGTGTGATGGTGTGTCCGAACATCGTAAATGCACCCTATTGGTGGTGCATACCATGATGTCTCTTATTGAATTAACACTATCGTTTATGGGTTAGGCATTAGACACAACTGCATTCACTTTAATAGGGCACCACACAATTCCATTAAGATGACACCGTATGAACTATGGTTTAGAGAAACCTAAGCTGTCATTTCTTATAAAGTTTGGGGCTGCGACGCTTATGTGAAAAAGTTTCAGGCTGATAAGCTCGAACCCAAAGCGGATAAATGCATCTTCATAGGACACCCAAAAATAGTTGGGTATACCTCCTGTCTCAGATCCGGAAGCAAAAAGGATTGTTTCTAGAATCGGGTCCTTTCTCGAGGAAAAGTTTCTCTCGAAAGAATTGAGTGGGAGGATGGTGGAGACTTGATGAGGTTATCGAACCATCACTTCAACTAGTGTGTAGCAGGGCACAGGAAGTTGTTCTTGTGGCGCCTACACCAGTTGAAGTGGAAGCTGATGATAGTGATCATGAAACTTCGGATCAAGTCACTACCAAACCTCGTAGGTCGACAAGGACGCGTACTGCTTCAGAGTGGTGCAGTAATCCTGTCTTGAAGGTCATGTTGCTAGACAACAATGAACCTATGAGCTATGGAGAAGCGATGGTGGGCCCGGATTCCGACGAATGGCTCGAGGCCATAAAATCCAAGAGAGGATCCATGTATGAAACCAAAGTATAGACTTTGTAAGAACTACTTGATGGTCGTAAGGCTGTTGGGTACAGATGGATTTTAAAAGGAAGACGGACAATGATGGTAAGTATCACCATTAAGAAAGCTCGACTTGTCATTAAGATGTTTTCCGACAAGTTCAAGGAGTTGACTATGATGAGACTTTCTCACTCGTAGCGATGCTAAGAGTCTGTTGAAATTATATTAGCAGTTCCTGCATTATTTATGAAATCTTGCAGATAGGATGTCAAAACATTGTTTCCTCAACGATTTTCTTGAGGAAAGGTTGTATGTGATACAAACAGAAGGTTTTGTCAATCCTAAAAGATGCTAACAAGTATGCAAAGCTCCAGCAATCCTTCTAAGGTCTGGAGTAAGCATCTTGGAGTTGGAATATATGCTTTGATGAGATGATCAAAGATTTTGGGTTTATACGAAGTTTATTGGAAACTTGTATTTCCAAAGAAGTGAGTGGGAGCACTATAGCATTTCTGATGAGTATATGTTGTTGACATATTGTTGATCAGAAATGATGTAGAATTTCTGGAAAGCATATAGGGTTATTTGAAAAGTGTTTTTCAATGGAAAACCTGGATTAAGATACTTGAACATTGAGCATCAAGATCTATAAGGATAGATCAAAAATCGCTTGATAGTACTTTCAAATGAATACGTACCGTGACAAGATTTTGAAGGAGTTCAAAATAGATCGGCAAAGAAGGAGTTCTTGGCTGTGTTATAAGGTGTGAGTATTGAGTAAGACTCAAGACCTGACCACGGCTGAAGAGAGAGAAAGGACGAAGGTCGTCCCCTATGCTTTAGACGTAGGCTCTATAGTATGCTATGCTGTGTAATGCACCTGAAGTGTGCCTTGCCATGAGTCAGTCAAGGGGTAAAAGAGTGATCAAGAAATGGATCACCGGACAACAGTCAAAGTTATCCTTAGTGACTAGTGGACTAAGGAATTTTTCTCAATTATGGAGGTGGTAAAATAGTTCGTCGTAAAGGGTTACGTCGATGCAAACTTTGACACTAATCTGGATGACTCTGAATAGTAAACCGGATTCATATAGTAGAACAGTTATTTGGAATAGTTCCAAATAGTGTGTGGTAGCTGCATCTACAAGATGACGTAGAGATTTGTAAAGCACACATGGATCTGAAAGGTTCAGACCCATTGACTAATAACCTCTCTCACAAGCGAGATATGATCAAACCCCATGGGTGTTGGATTCATTACGATCACATAGTGATGTGAACTAGATTATTGACTCTAGTGCAAGTGGGAGACTGTTGGAAATATGCCCTAGAGGCAATAATAAAATGGTTATTATTATATTTCCTTGTTCATGATAATTGTCTATTGTTCATGCTATAATTGTATTAACTGGAAACCGTAATACATGTGTGAATACATAGACCACAACATGTCCCTAGTGAGCCTCTAGTTGACTAGCTCGTTGATCAATAGATGGTTATGGTTTCCTGACCATGGACATTGGATGTCATTGATAATGGGATCACATCATTAGGAGAATGATGTGATGGACAAGACCCAATCCTAAGCATAGCACAAGATCGTGTAGTTCGTTTGCTAAAAGATTTTCTATTGTCAAGTATCATTTCCTTAGACCATGAGATTGTGCAACTCCCGGATACCGTAGGAATGCTTTGGGTGTGCCAAACGTCACAACGTAACTGGGTGGCTACAAAGGTGCACTACGGGTATCTTCGAAAGTGTCTGTTGGGTTGGCACGAATCGAGACTGGGATTTGTCACTCCGTGTGACGGAGAGGTATCTCTGGGCCCACTCGGTAATGCATCATCATAATGAGCTCAATGTGACTAAGTAGTTAGTCACGGGATCATGCATTACGGAACGAGTAAAGTGACTTGCCAGTAACGAGATTGAACGAGGTATTGGGTTACCGACGATCGAATCTCGGGCAAGTAACGTACCGATTGACAAAGGGAATTGTATACGGGATTGCTTGAATCCTTGACATCATGGTTCATCCGATGAGATCATCGTGGAACATGTGGGAGCCAACATGGGTATCCAGATCCTGCTATTGGTTATTGGCCAGAGAGTTATCTCGGTCATGTCTGCATGATTCCCGAACCCGTAGGGTCTACACACTTAAGGTTCGGTGACGCTAGAGTTGTTATGGGAATTAGTGTGCAATTACCGAATGTTGTTCGGATTCCTAGATGAGATCCCGGACGTCACGAGGAGTTCCGGAATGGTCCGGAGGTAAAGATTTATATATGGGAAGTCCTATTTTGGCCACCGAAAAATGTTCGGGATTTTTCGGTATTGTACCGGGAAGGTTCTAGAAGGTTCCAGAGTGGGACCCACCTGCATGGGGGGACCCACATGAACGTGGGTAGTGGGGGCAAGGCCCCACACCCCTGGTCAAGGCGCACCAATATCCCCCCTTAGAAGGAATAAGATCATATCCCGAAGGGATAAGATCAAGATCCCTAAAAAAGGGGGATAACAATCGGTGGGGAAGGAAATGATGGGATTTCTTTCCTCCCACCTTTGCCAACGCCCCAATGGACTTGGAGGGCAAGAAACCAGCCCCTCCACCCCTATATATAGTGGGGAGGCACATGGGAGCTTCACCCTTCCCCTGGCGCAGCCCTCTCCCTCCCCAACACCTCCTCCGTAGTAGTAGTGCTTGGCGAAGCTCTGCCGGAGAACTGCAAGCTCCACCACCACACCGTCGTGTTGCCGGAGCTCTCCCTCAACTTCTCCTCTCCCCTTGCTGGATCATGGAGGAGACGTCCCCGGGCTGTACGTGTGTTGAACGCGGAGGCACCGTTGTTCGGTGCTTAGATCGGATTCGTCCGCGATCTAAATCGTTTAGTGAACGACTCCACCGACCGCGTTCTTGCAACGCTTCCGCATCACGATCTTCAAGGGTATGAAGATGCACTCCCCTCTCTCTCGTTGATAGTTACTCCATAGATTGATCTTGGTGATGCGTATAATTTTTTTAATTTCTGCTACGTTCCCCATCATGTAATCGCCCACACTTGTATGGTCAGGCTAATTAATCAATCCGAGGTTTTGAGACAAGATCTGATACAAGAGATGAACTAGGGTTTGAGAGGAGATGGTGCTGGTGGAGATATTGATGGAGATTGACCCCCTCTCCATGAGAGGATCGTTGGTGATGACAATGGCTTCGATTTCCCCCTCCCGGAGGGAAGTTTCTCCAGGCCCCCGGAGCGCTAGCTTGGTTCTGCCCAAGTTCTGCTTCGAGACGGTGACACCTTGTCCTGAAAGCTTCCTCTAAAATTTTTCCAGGTCAAAACACATGATATAGCAGAAGATGGGCATCGAAGGCCTGCCAGGTGGGCCACAAGCCATGGGGGGCGCCCAGGGGGTAGGGCGCGCGCCCAGGCTTGTGGTTGCATGGTGGGTCCCCTCTGGTATTTTTTCGCCTAGTATTTTTTATTAATTTCAAAATAATTCTCCATAAAGTTTCAGGACTTTTGGAGTTGTAGAGAGTAGGTCTCTAATATTTTCTCCTTTTACAGCCAGAATTCCAGCTGCCGGCATTCTCTCTCTTCATGTAAACCTTGTAAAATAAGAGAGAAAAGGCATAAGTATTATGCTATAATGTGTAATAACAGCCCATACTGCAATAAATATCAATATAAAAGCATGATGCAAAATGAACGTATCATGACTTTGTGCACAATTTGGAATGCTCGGAGAAAGGCTATTCATGAACAAATATTCCAAAGCCCGATGTCTACTCATTTATTTGTTCAACGGTTCATCGGTGAGCTTGACTCCATCAGTACTATCACGACTAGAGCAGTGACGAGGTTCTCTCCTTGTACTGCTGCGCCAACCTCCTCGAGGCAACCGGAAGAAGGGTTCTGTAAAATTCATGTAGTGTGAGAACTTTCTACGGATGGCAAGGTCGGTGCATCGGCTGCAATATGTAAGAGCAGAGATGGCATATGCTTGGGATCTTCTTGTATTGTTATGCATGGCACCACTAACACGACAACGTTGCAAATCCTAGTATTGTCGCGAAGCTTTATCGTTATCTGAAGATCTTTCTATTTCTAAGATTGTTATTGAATGCGACTCCAAGATAGTGGTGAATGACATCTTGGAGGGAAAGGGAGGCACGTATGAGGCTATTGTTAGAGAATTCAGTACTAGGGCTAGTACGTTAGATAATTGCGTTCTTACCTTTGAAACTAAAGCTTTGAACTAGGAGCTCGTTTACTTGCCAAACACTCTTCTTTGCTTGATTAGGGTCGCGACTTGTGGCTAATTTCTCCGCATGACCCTTCTTGTATTCCTGTGGACATCCACATCAAAAACATTAGCATATGCAACATGGGCGTTAGCTTGCGCGGTCCACGTGGCACTAGGAGTAGTGCTCGGTGGTGGTGGGTTGGGTAGGAGCGTGTCGTTTTCGTTGGGCCATCTGATGTGGGCTGATAGGGCCGTGGTGGGACAGGACCACAGAGAGAGAGAGAGCACAACACCTCATTTTCTTCTCATCCCCTGGTTTTCTTCACCCAAGTAGGGACTAGGGTTGGCGCCGCCACCATCACCGCTGTCGCATCCCTGCGCCTCCGGCGCAGATCATCAAACAAGGCGTGCTACTGCTCGTCCAACATGCTCCCCCCATGAGCACCTGGCCACCAAATTTCCATCTTCCCGACCTCCAGATCCATGGCAGCAGCGAAGGCGACCTCAAACTTCACACATAGCCATCGGTCTTCTTCTGCATCCTCCGTCTTCAAGAGCGTCCAGCTATCTCCGTCCCCTGGCCATCCAGGCCCTCTTCCCAGCGGCGTCATCTTCCTCTCTCCCCGAGTACTAGGTGAGTTATACGGTAGCTTAAACTCCCATATTTTTCTGATCTTGCTCCTTTAGGCATGGATAGTAAGATGGTGTTGCACAACATGACCTCTTCAATGTGTTGTTTCGGGAGCTTGCTGAAAGAACTATGCATGCTTTCTTCATAAAATTTCAGATCTGACCATCAAGGGACAGTATACATCAGCTAATGACGCAGTGTGAAGATAATCCAGTAAAAGCATATAAGAATTCAGTTCTCCATGATGATTCAAAAAATACAAGTAATCAACCCCTCCTTTTAAATTTGTTGCTTTGGTCTTCTGTTAGGTTTGAAGATGGGCTAGGTTCAAAGTTTGAAGATGAGATAGGTTTAACCTGCTTGTGCCATCTATTTAAAACAATTGCATGTAAGAAATTGAGCAAAATAAATTCATTTTGGTTCTCACATTATTTTTGTACCCGATCAGATTCAACAGGGTGAGGCTACCCATCATCGGTTAGGCTACCTATTCACAGATCGGCAGAATCCAGTTATGAATTTACTTACTGCCATGGTCAAGGCAGCTGACACTAGTGCAGAACCGGGCAATAGCACCGATTCGTAAGGCCCTTTAGTGCCGGTTCCATAACCGGCACTAAAGCGTGGGCACTAAAGGCCCCCCCCCTTTAGTACCGGTTCGGCACGAACCGGTGCTAAAGGGCAACCACGTGGCACGAGCCAGCTCCGGGGGCCTGGAGCCCTTTAATACCGGTTGGTAAGACCAACCGGTACTATAAGGTTTGGGTTTTTTTTAGTTTTATGATTTCTTTTTCATTTAATTTTGTGTTTCCATTTTAATTCTTTTTCGTTTGCTAGTATTTTACGATACTACACATTGTACATGTTATGCATATATATATATATATATAAATAGAATTTCTAGTAGAACCAATCATGCATATATATATCATCAATGTCTCACAAACCACCATATTAATTAATTCACACATACACACATGTATAGCTATATACAATTTCTCCTACATATGCATGTTGCCTTCGGAGCCAGTGGCATTAGCCTAATTGGTGCCTTCGGAGCACGATGACAATTGGAAGTGGTTTTCATGGGGGCGGTAGCGGGTAATAGTATTCTCCCTTCGGATTTATGACCTGGTCGAGCAAAAATCCCGCTATTTCCTCTTGAAGTGCTTCTACGCGCTCCGTTTCTAGGAGCTTCTCCCGCACCTCTCTGAACTGTTAAGAAGGAGATCAATATGCATGTGTATTAGTTGTGTGACTAGATATCGATAATGGTGTAAAAATTGTGAATAGTGTTCTGACAAGCGTACCCATTCCTGTCTTTGAGATCTGCTCCTTTCACACGCCATCATGCGAATGTTCTCGCAAACGCAGAATGCACATAGATCAGTCCCTTGCGCCTGCTTCAGGGCCTTTACGAGAATGGAATTTGATCAGATAATAATTAATCAAGCATGATAATTAATTAAAGAGATGGCAGCTAGCTAGCTAGCTAGTACTACTTAATTACTTACCTTGGGTCGAAACCATTGAAGCTTTTTTTCCATTCGCCTTCCATGACGCTGATGAACCTTGCCCAAGCCCTGCCCACCGACAAATAAAATGAATAAAGGGGTTATTAAATAGTTCATATCATGAAATGACAAACTAAATAGGTCGAGATATATAGTTAATAATGATTGAAATTACCTATTGACTATCCCAAACAAGATGTTATAGTCAGTTTTTGCTTTGAGTAGTGAGTCCAGTATTTCAACTGTTCCGTCGTCAACTTTAGTGATACACAAGACCCAGTGAAATCTATATGCACACACGTTTGCATGTCTTAATTAAGCGGGCATACGTAAGCAAAAACATGTAGCTAGCTAGTAGGCAAAAACAGAGAGTTTGTAGTACAAGACAGTGTGACTCACTGGAAGTTGTAAGGAAGTAGTATATCTTCATTGTATTTGAGGCGCTTCAAGAACTCTAGCATGTTGTCCTCTACGTCCTTTTGATGATTTGGATTTATCCGCCATGTGTATTCATTAACGGTGTTTGGGTCAATGAACCCAATGCCAAAGCGCCACCTTTTCTCATTTCATACATCTTCATCCTGCATAATACCACAGAAAAGAATATAGTGAGGATAATTACAGGTAATGATTGATCAAAAGGATCACTACAGCTAGCTTGAGACTTAAATTACAGAAAGAAATCACTTACAGACAATAGCAACTGACGATAGATTTGTCGAGTGCGTCTTGATTGTATAACTGAAACAGTTCAGAATACTCAACGGACAGAGCTTTCTCATGGAAGTAATGCTCCTCCTTGACATTCACCATGAGGGACAATCGATCTGAAATCTTGGTAATGTTCATGTACCATTGATGCAATTCATACATTCTCGTTGGGAGGTTCTTGACCTTGTCTGGCTCGACGAAAGGTTGGCCCCGGACATATTTCCGTTTTATTTCATCCTCTCTAAGCATAGGCATGGGCTCGATCTCAAGGAGTTGTCCAACAGTGATGTTGAGAACTTCAGCCTGCATTATATGGTCCTTGGTTATTACCACATTGCCCACCTCGGGAACATAAACTGTTTGCCCACAATAATATTGGGCGCGCGTACTGTCACGTGTTGTTGGCACAACAAGCGAGGGGATCGATTGCGCCGCCTGTTCTCCCAGCTGGGGAATGGTTTTCCCGCATTTTTTGACAGCTGCTTGTTGTTTGCTCGATCCCGAGCTTGCCTCCTTATGTAGACGTGCTCGATTTAACTTCCTGATGTGGCACTCATAGTCTGTGTCAACAGGCTTGGGAGCTGGTGGTTGAGCCATACGAATGAAGTGGTTAATCGTTTCCTCAGGCACTTTCTCCCTTGGCGGCGGTGGCGATTTCGGTGCAAAATGGGCTTCCACCTCGGCCTTCGATATGGCTGCATTTTCCTCCTCGGACTTGTCATAAGCCCTCTACGGAAGAGGCGTGAGGCTTGGACCATATTTATATCGCTTGCCTCCGTCTGTACTTCCTGTACTACCTCAACTCGTACCGCTATGCACCATAGCTGTGGGGTGTCTCTTCTGCGATTGCTAAGGCGGCGGAGACAGCTGACGGGGCTGAGTTGGACGAGGAGTGGCCTGAAGCTGTGCCGGACTTGGAGGAGTGGCCTGAGGTTGTGCCGGACTTGGAGGAGGAGTGGACGTCTGATGCTGTGGCGGACTTGGAGGAGGAGGAGTGGCCTGACACTTTGCCGGACTTGGAGGAGGAGTGGCCAGACACTTTGCCGGACTTGGTGGACTTGCAGGAGCGGAAGTCTGCTGACTCGGTGGTGGACTTCGACGAGGAGTCGGTGGTCTTCGAAAGATGATGCAATCCTTTTTCCATAGGATGATACGATGTTTGGCCTCTCCGAGAAAGCGCTCGTCGTCACCTCCAGGAATGTCAAGCTGTAGCTCTGAATATGGTGGGTCCACCACCTCATCAACCAAGACACGAGCATAGCCCGCTGGAATCGGGTTGCAATGGAAGGTTGCCTCGGGGGGATTTGTAAAAGCAACAGCGTCCGCCACCTTCATGGATATGTTCGTTATTTTGACATGTAGCTCGCAGTTAGTGTTCTCCGTGATGTCATCCACGGGGTATCTACCCAGCATTGCGTCGTCCGGGGCGGAACCCACGCTGCTTCTCGGCATGGATGGGGCGGTGCTATCCAATGCTAGATCATCCGCTAGCCGCTGCAGCTGCTGAGACCCCCTTTGCTGGGTAAGTGAGTCGATCTGCTCCTGCTGCCGCTGGAATTTGACTGCCAATTCCGCTTGACTTGCTTCTAGGCCTTGAAGGCGTTCATAGTCCCGCTTCCTCTGCTCCTCCTCCATCTTCCTCTTCTTCTCCTCCGCAATCTTCTTTCTCGCACGGGTTTTGTAGTCAGTGTTCCAGTCTGAAAACCCTCATACCACGGAATAGCGCCCTTGCCTCATGTTCTTCCCGGGTGTTCAGGATTTCCCAGGGCACGCGTAAGCTCGTCGTTCTCTCTGTTGGGCTGGAACACCCCCGATCGTGCCTCTTCTATTGCAACAAGTATCGCATCCTCGGCTCCCTTCAGACTTGCCTTCGTCGAAACATTGCCTGTCTTCGGGTCCAACTCCCCCTCCCCATGCGCATAGAACCAAGTCCTGCACCTGGGGGGCCAGCTCTTAGTAACCGGAGTGACACCTGCATCCTCCATCTCTTTCTCAGACTTATCCCACTTAGGCATTGCCACCGCATAGCCACCTGGCCCCAGCTTATGGAACTTATCCTTTTTTCGGCATTCTTCTTGTTTATTCTCGACCGTTCCTTAGCTAATTTTGAATCCTTGAATTTCACAAAATCGTCCCAATGAGCACGTTGGTTCTCTAGTGTCCCCTCGAATACTGGAGTCTTCCTTCCTCCCTTGACGTACTTGTCCCATTCACGATTCTTGTGGTTCTTGAATGCAACCGCCATCTTCCTAAGAGCAGCGTCCTTGACTTTCTGCACATCTGCTTTTGTGAAATGATCTGGTAGGGTGAAATGTTCCATGAGAGTATCCCAAAGCAGATCTTTTTGATTCTTGTTGACAAAAGTAACATCTGGACGTGGCTTTGCTGGCTCTCTCCATTCTTGAAGTTTGATCGGGAGTTGGTCCTTCACAAGAACTCCGCACTGACGAACGAACTTGTCCACAATCTTCTTAGGCGCTAATGGTTCGCCATTAGGTCTGACTGCCTCGATATTGTACTTTACGCCCTCCTTCAACTTTTTGTTCGGGCCTCGTTTCGTCCTTTTGCCTGAAGATTTGCTCGATCCGGATGGCTGAAAGAACAAAGATCGATTCGTTAATATATCTTCAAGTCATTTAAAACATGTGATGATCACCAGATGCCTGCTTATATAAATATACCTCACCGGTCTTTGTTGTTTCAGGATCAACATGTTCTTCGTCATCGTCATAATCGTAGTTCATGACTTCATCAATTCGGTTGTCGCGATCGAATATCATATCACCCTCTCCGGTGTTGTTTAGAAATTCGGAGCCGTCATAATCTTCTTCTTCATTCTGATCATCATCTGGCCCGCGTATCATATCGAACATGGTCTGTTCTCCCTCTCTGTCGGTATTGTTTGCCATAGCTTTTATTTAACTAATCCAAAAGAAATATAAAACAATTTAATATTCAAATTACATCGTCTCGAATAATAGATATAATCTCGAATACATCGTCTAGAATAATAGATATAATCTCGAATACATCGTCTTGAATAATATATAATATTGAATAATACATCACTGGCTAGGTAGCTAATTAAAGATCGAATACTACAGAAGAATCTAGGACACTCGCGGTTCCTGCGGCACGGGCGGTGGACACCCAAAGAGAAGGAACCCTCACAGGATCATAGCTGAAGTGAGATCCCTGAAGAAACTGCCAGGTATTGGAGAACTTGCCACCTTCTAACGCAACCATGTAGCGATGGACGTGCTCGTCCTCCTCCCTGACACGGCGACGTACCACCTCCGGCGGGGCCGGGTCCCTCCGCACCGAAACTGGCCCACGCGAACGCCACCAAACGAGATCAGGGTCGACGACGGGACCCGGGGCCGGGTTCCTCATCAAGCGGCGCGCCCCTCCAGGCAGCACCTCCCAGTGCCAGCATGGTGGAGCCCAGTCCCGGACATGGGTCAGCCGGACGTCGTCGCGGACGGGTCGACGGCGAGGATGCGGGCCAGGCATAGTCGAGAACAAATACTAGCTATATGCCCGCAAAAAGTAACATTTTTTTAATGATTGAATTTTGATAACTAAAATTTCTAACATTTCTATATAACACTAATTACGCTATCATTGCATATGTCCAAAATCTATATACTATTTCATACTAATTAAGC
This sequence comes from Triticum dicoccoides, assembly GCF_002162155.2. Classification (NCBI taxonomy): domain Eukaryota; kingdom Viridiplantae; phylum Streptophyta; class Magnoliopsida; order Poales; family Poaceae; genus Triticum; species Triticum dicoccoides. The sequence goes on along the minus strand of NC_041385.1, from coordinate 687,766,702 downwards.
ATCTAACACTAAAAACAGAAAACACAACTTCTATACATCCATTAAAAAACTGAAAAACAACATTACATAAAAAAATTCCATACTAATTAAACACTAATTATATCCATCTAACATGCATTCATAGATATATAATAGTGAAAAAATAATAATCTAAATAATCTAAACTAATTAAACATACAAAATACGTATATACTAATATATACATGCATTAATTCATACATATGTACGTGTGTGTGTGTGTGTTCATCATGCTTGTGTGTGTGTATGGGCTCGGAGAGGGGCGGCGCCCATGGTGGCCGCCGGGGGCGAGGAGGAGGGGTTAGAGGGGGAGAGCTCATAGCGGGGCGACGGCGACGGCGAGGCGACGGCCGGGGGCGGTGACGGGCCGGGGCGTGACGCGGGGGCGGTGACGCGGGGACGGCCATGGGGACGGGCCCGGGGCGGCGACGGAGACGAGGGCGGCGACGGGGACGGGGCGGCGACGGCGACGGGGGCGACGACGGCGACGACGTCGATCGATCGGGGCGCGCGGGCGGTGCTTCAATGGGGAAACAGAGGAAGAAACAGAGGGAGAATGAAATTTTCGCAAGTGTTCTATATATAGGAGAGGCCTTTAGTACCGGTTGGAGCCACCAACCGGTACTAAAGGCTAACTTTGGCCAGGCGAAGAGGCGGGAAGACGAGGCCTTTAGTACCGGTTGGAGCCACCAACCGGTACTAAAGGGTGGCCTTTAGTACCGGTTGGTGGCTCCAACCGGTACTAAAGGCCTCGCGCTGCCACCCCAAAGTTTAGTCCCACCTCGCCGGGCGAAGGGCAGCCGCACTGGTTTATAAACCCAGCCGCGGCTACCACTTCGAACTCCTCTATATAGCAGGCTTGTGGGTCTAAACTCTACGCGCTGCCCTGTGAGTCTGCTGGGCCTTTAAGGCCTGTAATTACACACCTGTGGCCTATCAGGCCCACAGGGCAACGCCCCAATTTTTTTTATAGTTTTTTTCTTTTCTGCTTTATTTTCTTCTATTTATTTTTGCGTAGTTTTTTGTATATTTTTTTCTTTTCTGTTATATTTATTTTCTTCTATTTATTTGTGAGTAGTTTTTCATCTAGTTTGCCAAAATTCAACATTTTCAGAGTTCATTTTGTAGTGATTTTCAATTTCACGGTCATTTTGTAAATGATTGAAAAATAGCAAATATAATTTTTTTCCTTTTCTGCTTTATTTTTTCTTCTTTTTATTTCTGAGTAGTTTTTTCTTTTCTGCTATATTTATTTTCTTCTATTTATTTCTGAGTAGTTTTTCTATATAGTTTTTTCTTTTCAGCTATAGTTTTTCTTCTTTTCTGCTATTTTTTCTTTTCTGCAAAACTTGATGGTCAAAGTCTGGAGTTATAACTTAAAAAAAGAAATGTCGACGTGCAATTAGTTTTTGCCATAACAGAAGAAGTCCGGAGTTGTAATAAGTTATTAAAAATAAAAAAGAGGTGCAATGCTCGTTAATTTGCTTCAAGCCTTTCGGAATAGTGTAAACTGCACTGCGCATAGCTCCGTGCAGTCTACCGTATTCCTGAAGGCTTGAAGCTAAGCAACGTGAGCATTGAGCCTCTTCTTCATCGTCTCTGCACTCAGGGCTTATAAACCGCTCCTAGTCCCTCTCACTTCGCGAGGTGGGACTAAAAAACAGCTTACGTCTGGTTCATCCATGAACCGGTACTAAAGGTGCTCGTGGGGCCCCCGCCTTACCTGACACAACCTCATTAGTACCGGTTCGTGGTACGAACCGGCACTAAATGGTGATGGTGGGGCCATAGCCTGACCGGAGGCTGACACAACCTCTTTAGTATCGGTTCATGGCATGAAGCGGTACTAAAGGTTTGCCACGAACCGGTGCTATTGATCGCCGCCACGAACCGGCACTAGTGTACACATTAGTGCCGGCTGAAATTCCAACCGGCACTATTGTGCTTCACATTTGACCCTTCGCCACGACCCGGTACTAAAGGGGGTGCGCTGGCGCAGGTGCGGTGCGGCAAGTTTAGTCCCACCTCGCTAGCCGAGGGGCGACCGCACTGGTTTATAAACCCTCTTCGCTCTCTCGAGCTCCTCTCCAAAGCAGGCCTACTGGGCCTACGTGTTCTTTGCTGCCCTGTGGGCCCACTTGGCCTTTGCGGGCCTACATCCTGGCCCAACAACAGGTTGGGTTTCTAGTCGTATGCAGGCCGCTCTGGCCTAGTAGGCGGGTTTTTTTTATTTTTTTGCTTTATTTATTTTTGTGTTGTTTTTTTGTGTATTTAGAGTTTCTTTGTGAATATTTTTGCTTTAGGTACAAAAAATTACAAACTTTTTGTTAGTGCCCGTAGTTTTCAAATTTGAATAGTTTAAATTTTGAATTATTTGAAATTAGTGTGAATCACTAGTTTGTGAATAACTTAACTTTAAAAATCAGTAAAGGCATGAAAGAATTTGTTTGCACATAAAATTTCTTCGCGTTTCAAATGCCAAAACACATAACTACCCTAACTATTACAGATATTCCCCTCTGGGTGTGAAACACAGAAGAAAGTGATGATAGTGAAGCCGATCACATCCCAGATCTTTGGGTGTGAAACTTTTTCTTTGCGTGTGTCCCTTTGCGCCGTAACCATGGAAAATCTTCATCATTTAACGGGATGCTCGGGTCAATATTCACTGTGAATGGAGCAATTTCATCAAACTTTTCATAATCTTCTGACTTTTCTGTCTTGTCATCCACTCCCACGATGTTTCTCTTCCTAGAAAGAACTATGTGCCGCTTTGGCTCATCGTACGATGCATTCGCTTCCTTATCTTTTCTTTTTCTTGGCTTGGTAGACATGTCCTTCACATAGAAAACCTGTGCCACATCATTGGCTAGGAAGAATGGTTTGTCTGCATACGCAAGATTGTTGAGATCCACTGTTGTCATTCCGTACTGCGGGTCTTCCGTTACCCCGCCTCGTGTCATATTGACCCATTTGCATCGAAACAAAGGGACCTTTAAACCACGTCGATAGTCAAGTTCCCATATGTCCTGTATATAACCATAATATGTTTCCTTTCCTGTCTTGGTTTCTGCATCAAAGCGGACACCACTGTTTTGGTTGGTGCTCTTCTTATCTTGGGCGATCGTGTAAAATGTATTACCATTTATCTCGTACCCTTTGAAATTCATTGTCGGTGTCAAAACCGGCGGATCTCGGGTAGGGGGTCCCAAGCAGTGCGTCTTAGGATCAATGGTAACAGGAGACAAGGGATACGATGTTTTACCCAGGTTCGGGCCCTCTCGATGGAGGTAAAACCCTACGTCCTGCTGGATTAATATTGAAGGTATGGGTAGTACAAGAGTTGATCTACCACGAGATCAAGGAGGCTAAACCCTAGAAGTTAGCCTATGGTATGATTGTTGTTGTCTATCTATCGACTAGCCTAGCCTCGGTTTATATAATGCACCAGAGGCCTAGGATAACAAGAGTCCTAGCCGGATACGCCGGTGGGGGAGGAGTCCTTTTCTTGATCGCCAAGTCTTGTGGAATCTTCCTTGTATGCGGCAACTGTCCGGACTGGCCCATGAGTATACGGCCATGGGGATCCTCGGCCCAATCCAACTGATCGGGAGACGACGTGGTGAGTACCCCCTAGTCCAGGACACCGTCAGTAGCCCCCTGAACCGGTCTTCAAGTTGGGGACGCTCCTTGATTCTTCCGAACTGTTCTTCATCTTCGGTCGTCGGTCTTGAAAACTGGTTCAACAAATCTTCTCATCTTCGATCTTGAGGATCGCTGAAATGCATTCGACGAGTTTATACGTCGGGTATCCGAGGAGCCCCTTTAAGTTTCCGGCCTTTATCAATGCCTTGTTATTTTTATGCCACACCTCGGGTTTGAAGTTGTTCCCGGGCGGCAACGTCATCTTGCGTCCGAGCTCCAACGCCGGACTGCATTCGAGGTATCTTTTGCAGCCGAGCACCAATGCCGGACTGCTTCCCAGCTCTAACGCCGGACTATGTATCCGAGCTCCAACGCCGGACTGTATCCGAGGTGTCGTAGATCACCTTGGTTCAAAGAAGTTTGAAGGAGTTTAGCCGAGCTTAATGCCGGAAATGCCCTCTATGGAGCCAGCCACTAGCGCCCGAGCTTTATGCCGGACTGCTTCCGAGGTGGTTAAGCACCTCGGTCATGGGCTGATTTTTGGTCAATGTTTTTTACTGATGCAATTTATTCTCTGACGAGATATATAGCCAGTAGCCCTCAAGGTGGGTATCGGTCTAAAACCCGAGATGCACATGAAGGATGACATAAGACCGCTGATCCCCGTAGCCGCTGAGACTCAGGTTGATTTGCAAAATCAGTCTGAGGATCAAGTCCTAGCTCGGCAGAATACTTCGGGACGCAAAAAGCGGCGTGCTCAGTCCTCGAGACTCGGGTTGGGTGCGGCCGACCAACCTGAGGATCAAAATCTCCTCGGAAACTGTATTGCACTTAAAATTTTCTGCATAGAACAGGCAATGCAGTAGCCCCCGAGACACTGGTCGGGTGGCAACACCAGATCAAGAGATTGATGTGCCCCTTTAATATTTCTAAATAATAAGCCCGAAGCCCAGTAGCCCCCGAGCCTTAATGCGGGCACGGGAGGCCGAATTAAGGATCGATATCCATAGTAAAATCACAAATTATGTGTAATGACTCTATGTATCCAAGTACTTTACGTCATTAATGCTCGGATCCGCATTGTACAAAACTTTGTTGACCGACATCGGCTTCCACCTCCTCGGCCAATAGCCGAGGAGTGTTTGTCCTACTTTATAAAGCCTTTATGAGGGCAAAGATTTACAACAAACAAGGCAATCTGGCCATACGGTTTTATAAACAAAGGTACGCGGAGAGACATGTTATATTACTGTTTAACAAAAGAAATGTCTTCCAAAGAAAATAGTCCCCCTATTGGTTCCTTTCTTTAGGTTGTCATGCTAAGCATGATCATGAAACCTCAGCTCCAATGTAAGAGCAAAATATCGAGGATTTAGTTTGGGAGGCCAGTTAATAGCCCCCGGTAGTGTTCGGCGACAGTCGAGGTCAAGCCGGAAACACTTCGGCCAATGTTATGAATAGCCCGTCATTTAACGCCGTCATCGGATCGCCGACCAGTTTATGCTTATTGTGACAGTCAGTTTTCGGCTTTCTCCACTGAGGTGCTTAACCATGTGAGCTGGAAGCACAATCGCACTGGTTCTCCCTCTGCACACCTAGCCGAACAAAGCGGAACATAGGAGGCAAGCGCAGGAGCCGGGCAACCCAACTATTGACCGAAGACACAATTCGAAACCGATGCATATATAGCAATATCCGAGAATGTTTTTGCCGAATCTCTAAAGGTGTGCGGCGTTGCACTGCGAGACTTGTGCTAAAAACACACAAATAGTTTAAAAGTGCCATGGGCTCGAAAAGCCAAAAAACTTATTCAAAAGGTTAATGTCCGAACTAGATCAAGTGTTCGGTGCCAATCCGAAAATTGGACTTTAGAAAAAAAAGGTGCTTCTGTCGTGCTTTAACATGACACATCCTATCTCAAAACTTCAAGCGGGTCAGCCTACGGCTTCTTTGAGAGAGAAATTAGGCTCCCCGGCTAGTGACCGTACACTTGTGTCGAAGGAGTGATAAATAATAATAAAAACTTTGCAACGACTAAGAAGAAAAACAATTATCATAAAACGGCTCATATGAATTTAAGAGCCCCCAATTGACTTGGGTAAAAGTTGATAATGTAAGGTGACATGTAGAATGCCTTCTAGCCGGATTGTAGATCGTTTGTCGTAGCGGACCTTTTCGCTTCAACCTCTGGACCCAATAGTCCGGAGTGTGTCCGAATACCCTCGCGGTTATAAAAACCGGGGCATGCGTGGAGACCAGGCGTAGGGGTCATTAGTGCTTTATCAGACAAGTGCCCAACTAGTTATGTTATATTACATGGTTAGTAAGAAACATCTTCCAGGGAGAATAGTTCCATTAGGGGTTCCTTTCCCTGGGAGGCATGCCCTAAAGTGCATGTGCAGACTGCGAAAAGAGCAGAAAAACATCTGGGGGCAGGTAAATAAATAGGTAAGAAATCATCTTTTAGTTCACCGACCGAGTATTCCCTTAAGAACGCTAGCTTTCGGCTTCATCCAGTGTGAGGTACACATCCGGCTGACCCGGCAGTAACAATCGTAGAGGTGCTCCCTTTACCACCTAGTCGAACAATCGGGAATGTAGGGGTAAGCACAGGAGCCAGGCAACCCAGCTTGGCCAAAACTTAAGTCATATTGATGCATATAATGGTGAATAAAAGGTACATGTGGAAGTGTGACACATGTGTTGGGCATAAAGCCCGAATTAATAAGCTTCTGTTAAAGAAGCCCCCAGGTATAATGAGCGCGGGTAGCGCGTCAAGTGTGTGCGAACAAAGTTTCGACAAGGAAGATTTTTACAAGCAACTTTTTTTCGAGAAAGTATAATGCTTGGTCGAACCGAACACAAGTTGGAAATTTTAAAACTTTGAGCATGAAGGCAACTTAGCTGGTTAAATGTGTTCGGTATTGACGATGCGGTCCAAGCTTGATGCGGGACAAGGTTCCATCCCCCAAGCCGGTCCCGAGGTGGCGGAGCAAAGAGCTCGGTACTGTGAAGTGGTGACATAGCATGGTCAATGCAGGACGGCAGAGTGATGCCGAAGTCCCTGGCATGGGGTAATGAAGTGTTGACGAAGCCCCCCGTCCAGCCGAGGTGACGTCAAAGGATATAGTCCAGCTGGATCATTTTCCTGTGCACAAAAGATAGTGCAAACCAGAGATAATAGTAAAAAAAATCGTTGCATAATAAATAATTTATGCAAGTGAGTAATAAAAGAAATATGGCCTGGCGCCGAAGTCGATGTCGATGCAGGTCGTCGGCGTAACGCAATAAAGGCGTGGCAAAGCCTGGATTCACAGGTCGGTCCAAGTTCCGGATGCGGCGTTCGCCGGACTATGTACGAAAACTGACCGAACCATCATGCGACCGTCGATAATGCGGCCACCATTTGATAGACCTGTGTACATATGATGGACAAACCAGAGTAATAATTCCTTGGGAAAAATTAACCCAAACAAGCAAAAAGAAATACTAGGATTAATAGCACCTGGTTTATTTGTTGTAGCAATCCGAAGGAAGATGATTCCCAAAATTGGGACTTGATCCGCGCACCCATTGCCTGGTCGGCTAGTGACGCCGAAATGTCCGGAGTAGGTTGATGAAGAGATGGCGAAGCCCCCGGTCCAGTCGAGATGTCGAAGTAGGTCGGCGTGATGGACACCAGTTTGAAGAAGCAATAGTGCGGCCCTGCTGATGCAGGTCATGACGCGGTCGATACCGGCTTGATGAAGTGACCGTGTGGCGATGCAGGTGTGCCCGCTCCGTGTAATCCGTGGGGCGGCGACGTTGGTGACGATTTATCCTTCGCGATGCCGAACTATTGTTCGGCTGGCCGAGATGATGATCCGAAGAAATTGAGCTCGGCTCAACAAAGCGACGACGTGTCTAACGCAGGTCGGCCGCCGTGGAGTGATGTTGTTGGGCTGGTTTGACACCGGTGCGACGGTGAAGTTCGTATTGCAAGAATACTTTTAATACCACTGGGATGTGTTTGAGAATAAAACACAACACCCCATATGAAAACTTCCTTCAAAAAGGATGTCCGAGATCCCATTCATAAAGAAGATGAATTCGGGTCGGATTCGTTCTCGCACAAAAAACAGATCCAAAAAGTGATGCACTAATCGGAAGTTTCCCGAAGTTTGGACGGTCGGATCGAGCTGAATTTTTGGCAGGTGGTAGATATGGGAATTCCGCAGTGAATCAACGGTTGGATCCTCCAAAGGACATCCGAGCTAGATGCTGGATATCACGCCCTAAACTCGTCCGGATTCTCGTCCAGATTCAACAGGGCTCCGGTATATCGGAGATTTCCGGAGATTCCTCCATCGGAACTCGATGAAATTTTTGCAGGGTTGTTGTAGACTTAATTCCGCACAATTCCACCGAAGCGATCGTTGAAACGACACCCGAGGAGGCGGTGGCGGCAGACACAAGTCCGCTGTCAAAAAAACAACATGGTCGACCGAGGGCAATGTTGACGTTGAGCCCCCGAGCTCCATGGATGACTCCTCCATGATCTTGATAGAGATCAGAGTTGGTGTTGATGAAGGCCTTCATCCGAACATGACGATCGAAGGTAGGGCGTAGTCCTTGGTCAAGCCAAGGTGACCAGTCGAGCTGGTGACGAAGAAGCCGACGTCGCAGTTGACCTGCAGTCGAGCCATTGATCCTTTCGCCGATCACACAGCGGAACTCTCAATTAAAGCACCAATGTCGGTGTCAAAACCAGCGGATCTCGGGTAGGGGGTCCCAAGCAGTGCGTCTTAGGATAAATGGTAACAGGAAACAAGGGACACGATGTTTTACCCAGGTTCGGGCCCTCTTGATGGAGGTAAAACCCTACGTCCTGCTTGATTGATATTGATATTGTGGATGTTTACAAGAGTGGATCTACCACGAGATCAAGGAGGCTAAACCCTAGAAGCTAGCCTATGGTATGATTGTTGTTGTCTATCTATCGACTAGCCTGGCCTCGGTTTATATAATGCACCAGAGGCCTAGGATAACAAGAGTCCTAGCCGAATACGCCGGTGGGGGAGGAGTCCTTTTCTTGATCGCCAAGTCTTGTGGAATCTTCCTTGTATGCGGCAACTATCCGGACTGGCCCATGAGTATACGGCCATGGGGATCCTCGGCCCAATCCAACTGATCGGGAGACGACGTGGTGAGTACCCCCTAGTCCAGGACACCGTCAGTCATTATATTCGAAGATGGTAACTGGGACAGCAAGTACAGGTCATCTTCAATAGAGGTGTCATGCATGGTACGTGTCTGCAACCAGTTGGTGAAACTCCTGGTTTGTTCACGTGTAATCCAGTCATCAGACTGCTCCGGGTGTTTGGAGCGTAGCAAATTCTTGTGTTCATCCATATACGGAGCCACCAAGGCGGAATTCTGTAGAACTGTGTAGTGTGCTTCAGTGAGAGAATGTTCGTCCATACATATTATTTGTTCCCCTCCTAGCGTGCCTTTTCCATCCAGTCTGCCCTTATGCCGTGATTCAGGAACACCAATCGGCTTAAGGTCAGGAATAAAGTCAATACAAAACTCAATGACCTCCTCATTTTGATGGCCCTTGGAGATGCTTCCTTCTGGCCTAGCACGGTTATGAACATATTTCTTTAAGACTCCCATGAACCTCTCAAAGGGGAACATATTGTGTAGAAATACAGGACCCAAAACATTAATCTCTTCGCATAGGTGAACTAGGACGTGTGTCATGATGTTGAAGAAGGATGGTGGGAACACCAACTCGAAACTGAGAAGACATTGCACCAAATCATTCTGTAACCTTGGTATGACTTCTGGATCGATTACCTTCTGAGAGATTGCATTAAGAAATGCGCATAGCTTCACAATGGCTAATCGAACGTTTTCCGGTAGAAGCCCCCTCAATGCAAACGGAAGCAGTTGCGTCATAATCACATGGCAGTCATGAGACTTTAGGTTCTGAAACTTTTTCTCTGCCATGTTTATTATTTCCTTTATATTCGACGAGAAGTCAGACGGTACCTTAATACTGAGCAGGCATTCAAAGAAGATTTCCTTCTCTTCTTTGGTAAGAGTGTAGCTTGCATGACCCTGATGTATGTCGTCTTCTCCGTGCATACGTTGCTGGTCCTCCCGTGCCTCAGGTGTATCTTTTGTCTTCCCATACACGCCCAAGAAGCCAAGCAGGGTCACGCAAAGATTCTTCGTCACGTGCATCACGTCGATTATGGAGCGGACCTCTAGGTCTTTCCAATATGGCAGGTCCCAAAATATAGATTTCTTCTTCCACATGGGTGCACGTCCGTCAGCGTCCTTTGGAACAGGTTGTCCGCCAGGACCCTTTCCAAATATCACCTTCAAATCCTTGACCATATCATGTACATCAGCACCAGTACGGTGGCGAGGCTTCGTCCGGTGATCCGCCTCACCTTTGAAATGCTTGCCTTTCTTTCTTACGGGATGCCTGCTCGGAAGAAATCGACGATGTCCCAGGTACACATTCTTCTTACAACTATTCAAATATATACTGTCGGTATCATCCAAACAGTGCGTGCATCCGCGGTATCCCTTGTTTGTCTGTCCTGAAAGGTTACTGAGAGCAGGCCAATCATTGATGGTCACGAACAGCAACGCTTTTAGGTCAAATTCTTCCCCCATGTGCTCATCCCACGCACGTACACCTGTTCCATTTCACAGTTGTAAGAGTTCTTCAACTAATGGCCTTAGGTACACATCAATGTCGTTGCTGGGTTGCTTAGGGCCTTGGATGAGCACTGGCATCATAATGAACTTCCGCTTCATGCACAACCAAGGAGGAAGGTTATACAAACATAGAGTCACAGGCCAGGTGCTATGGTTGCTGCTCTGCTCCCCAAAAGGATTAATGCATCTGCGCTTAGACCAAACCATACGCTCCTTGCGTCATCTGCAAACTCCTTCCCGTACTTTCTTTCGATTTTTCTCCACTGCGACCCGTCAGCGGGTACTCTCAACTTTCCGTCTTTCTTACGGTCTTCTCTGTGCCATCGCATCGCCTTGGCATGCTCTTTGTTTTGGAACAAACGTTTCAACCGTGGTATTATAGGAGAATACCACATCACCTTGGCAGGAACCTTCTTCCTGGGGCGCTCGCCCTCGACATCACCATGCTCATCGCGGCTGATCTTATAGCGCAATGCACCACATACCGGGCAAGTGTTCAAATCCTCGTACTCACCGCGGTAGAGGATGCAATCATTAGGGCATGCATATATCTTCTGCACCTCTAACCCTAGAGGGCAGACAGCCTTCTTTGCTTCATACGTACTCTCGGGCAATTCGTCGTCCTTTGAAAGCATATCCTTTATCATTACCAGCAACTTTCCAAATCCCTTGTCAGATACACCATTCTCTGCCTTCCATTGCAGCAATTCCAGTGTGGTGCCCAGCTTTTTCTTGTCATCTACGCAATTCGGGTACAACAATTTTTTGTGATCCTCTAACATGCGTTGCAACTTCTTCTTCTCCAAATCACTTGCGCAGGTTCTCTTTGCATCGGCAATGGCCCGACCTAGATCATCAACGGGCTCATCTGATGCCTCTTCTTCAGCTTCTTCCCGCATTGTCGGCTCAGCTTCTTCCCGCATTACCGGCTCAGCTTCTTCCCCCATTGTTGTATCATCGTATTCAGGGAACCCATGGCCAGGATAGCTGTCGTCATCCTCTTCTTCTTCATTGTCTTCCATCATAACCCCTCTTTCTCCGTGCTTGGTCCAAACATTATAGTGGGGCATGAAACCGGACTCAAACAGGTGGACGTGAATGGTTCTTGACGTAGAGTAATTGCGACCATTCTTACAGCCAGCACATGGACAAGGCATAAAACCATCCGCCCGCTTGTTTGCCTCAGCCGCAAGCAGAAAAGTATGCACGCCCTCAACGAACTGGGGAGAGCATCGGTCATCATACATCCATTGCCGGCTCATCTTCATTACACAACACCGAATAGACCAAATTAATACAAGTTCATACATAAAGTTCATACAACACTTAAATGCAACAAACAAATAACTCTCTAGCTAAAGCATTTAAGTGCAACAACAAATGCGATCAAGATCACAACTAAGGTAACAATTGATCCAACAGCATAATGATACCAAGCCTCACTACCGATGGCATATTTTCTAATCTTTCTAATCTTCAAGCGCATTTTCTCCATCTTGATCTTGTGATCATCGACGACATCGGCAACATGCAACTCCAATTCCATCTTCTCCCCCTCAATTCTTTTCAATTTTTCTTTCAAGTACTCGTTTTCTCTTTCAACTAAATTTAACCTCTCGACAATAGGGTCGGTTGGAATTTCCGGTTCACATACCTCCTAGATAAAAATATCTATGTCAACTTGATGGGCATAATTTGTCATAAACACGAAATGCAACAAATAGTTTTAAAAGAGAATATACCACATCCGAATCATAACAAGGACGAGGGCCGACGGGGACGGATATCAAAACCATGGCACTATGTATAACAAACAACGTACGGGTAAGATAATTATTATACGAGTAACTATATATCCAAATCACACAAACATCAATTTTTTATATAAAATTTCATGAACAAGAGGCTCACCACAAGGTGGTGCCGGCGACGGGACGGTGCGGGCGATCGACGGTGGTTACGACGGAGATTTAGAAGGCACTAAGTAAACCACACCTACATATGCAAACTAAGTGTTATTTTGACCTCAAATTGCATATAAATCAAATACTACCACATATAATTCCTCCCAAATTACTAAAACCCACAATTAATCACTATATAAACCAATGCAAGAGCTAATCTAGCAATGAGAGATGAAAGGACAAAGTTGCTAACCTTGGTGATCATTTGAATGGATGAGAGCCTGCAAATCTTGACAAATTTGGGGCAAATTTTGTGATGAACTCGAGAGGAAGAAGGGAAGAACAGAGGAGATGGAGAGGGGAAAGGGGTAAGAACAGAGTGCGGGTGGACGAAGGGTTTATATAGGACGACCTTTAGTACCGGTTCGTGCCACGAACTAGTACTAAAGGTGCTGGAAGGGCCCCACTCTGACAACATCCTGCCACCACTTTCTTTAGTACCGGTTCGTGACACGAACCGGTGCTAAAGGTTCGCCACGAACCGGTACTAAAGAGCTCCTCCCGCCTAGCCGTTGGAACCGGCACTAATGGACACATTAGTGCCGGTTCTGTTACAAACCGGGACTAATGTGTCTCACATTTGACCCTTTTTCTACTAGTGTGACTTAACACCTAATAAAAGTGTGTAATCCTTCCTCTGTAGGTTTTATGTGTGTTCTTTCTGTACATCTGTTGACGGATCCAGCAGACACAGGGGTCTTCAAATCAAAGAAGCGCCTAAGATTTGATGGAGGCTGCAAGCATAGGGGTCTGAAGGAGTTACAAATGAGTTTGAGTTCATATATCAAAAGGAGTTTAGAGGTGAGAAATTTCTTTCTAGGTCCATACAAACTCATATCATAGTCTCATAGTCTCATACACAAACACACTGATATTGTGATAGAATGTTTATATGTAGAGGTGCAATTCAAGCAGCAGTAGCCAGCCATATATTTGCCTACTTAAGTGTAGGAAAAAAGAAATGTATACCTTGCAGTTGAGATCATTTAGAAAGTGTACTATGATTCCGTCATATATTGCGTACCTCATGAAACAGTACCTACACATATAATCGATTAGTTGCTCCCTTTCTGTTTCTTACTCTCGGACATCATTTTTGGTGGACATTGTCTTGGGTCATGAGGGTGATCTTTTCTGCATGTGCTACGCTGGTCAGGACATGGTGAGCCTTCGTCAAGCACACTAGCCTTGGTTGCAAGAGACCAACACTATGAGCTAGCTTCCTTCCTTGCTTGGTTCACAAGTGTAAGTCAAATAATAGCAAGGCAAGAACTAGAATTTCACCCAATAGAATGTTATTTAAATCATTCTGTTTTGCTTTAAGGAAACAACACAACATATTTATTCATAGTGGAATTTGATGATTTTGATTGGAATTTCTAGCTAAGGAAAGAGAATAAAATACTTCTAACAATATCACTGATTTTATGTGCTCAGTAGAGTACGAAGAATTGCAAGACTTTGTATGACAATTTTGAATTCTTCTCAAACTGAACACATAATATGCTGAAGCAAATGATTTATGTATTGTTTTGTAGGAGTTTGGATTATTTTGAGAACCTCTTTTAGGAGTTTGGAATACTCTAAAAAATTACTTTATGAGTTGAGTGTACTCTGAGCGCCACATGTACCTGTAGCGCGCCGCGACGACGCACGCATGTCATGTTTCTCTCCATTCTCCTCCTCTAGCTCCCTCCCTCTAGATTCCATTGTAGCTTTTATGTGAAAGAGGCTAGATCATGAACATCTGTGGTGAGCTTTTGTGCTACTTTATTTTTCAGAGTGATTACCAGTACTGCAAGCATCGGCAGATACTTTATTTATTTTGTGATGCACTTAGCTCAAATTATTTTATTTTGTGTAGATATAATTTCAACAAGTGAACCTGGAATTGTTTGTGTTTGCAACAAATACATATTTTTTCTGTTGATATAATTTCAACAAGTGAACCTGGAATTGTTTGTGTTTGCAAGAAATACATATTTTTTCTATTGGCTGATATTATGCCCCTTTGTGATCATGTGAGATATTTGCTACTAGAAGTTTAGTACAACCCTATTTTGCAAAAAAAGGTACAACCCTTCATTTTATTTAACTTGGCAAGAAAAGTTGTTTAATTAGCTTAAAGTTGCCTCCTAGATGATTATTCAATGCATGCTGGAAGAAGATTTGTCGTGAACTATCAAGCACTGTGAACTCATTTGGTTTTGTCCATGTTTTTCAGACGCTTGGTCAGCCTCATGTCTAATTCTATCAGATGTATCAGCTGAACTGAGCCACTTCACTAAATATATTGGCGGCCCATGAGGCTCCTAGCCAAATTTTTTTCCGAAGATACATGACACTTGAGGTTTGGATCGAGTACGGGCAACAATGTCTTAACTTTAGGATCACTCTCTGAGTTCCTAAAGTCACATACTTCCATTTTTGTGCCTATGGTCATTGGCAAAATACTCTTTTGGTTAGCCTGTTGGATAAAACATGGTGGGTAATACATGTGTGGCAACAATTATTATGTTCCCATGAAATTAACCCTTTTCTTCTTTGTTAGTTATTATCTTCCATGAATGTCTGTTCTTCTAGCTGAAATTGATCATGTCGGATAAATGTCTTTCCTGCATCACAAGTTCTATCCTTCTACTCCCTCCGTTCGGAATTATTTGTCGCAGAAATGGATGTATCTAGACGTATTTTAGTTCTAGATATATTCATTTTCGTGACAAGTAATTCCGAACAGAGGGAGTAATAGATTGTCGAAATATTCATCGGTTTGCTTCAAATCCTATTGATCCACCCCGAAACGCATGCTCTAAAGCTTCTTACTCTATGTGAATCATTTTTATCAGAATTTACAGCTATCATGCTTCAAACTGACTGGTTTTATTCATAATTTGCTCATGCCTAGCATATTCTTCTTTCCTCTCAGCTGATTTGAGAAAACTGATCCACCTTGGAAGACTTCCATTATCAGAATCTATTGATCCACCTTGTAATACCGGCCCTTCTATGTTAGTATATAAGCCTATTAGTATGTATGGAACTATTAGGCTTGCTCTGCTTTATGAATGCATACTCTTCCTGCTGTAGTTATATTGTCGTGCTCCGCGGGTTGGCGTTAGCCGCCAACAACGACGAGGCTGGCGGCTCGGGCGCGGGGGTCATCAACCTTTGTCGGTGTCCTGTTTTTTCTTTGGTTTTTAGTTTTTGTTATGATCGATGTCTTGTTTTAACTTTTATAAATTACATTGAAATGACCGGAGCTTGATGGATGTCCATGAACATCTTGGTGGTATCCGTTTGCTGATCCACATTGGAGATGCCCTAATTTCATTGTATTTGAGTGTCATTTATTTAGCTCTTTCAAAATTTATATTGCGACTTCGTATAACATGTCATTATCATGTGTTACCAAGATTGCAAAAAAGCAACTGGAATGGATGGCTACCAACCTGCACCGTCCGAGTTTTCTTTCAGGAGGCGTCACAAGGTGGCGCCCCAACCCCTAGTTGATAAGTGTTGGCAATTCTAAAAACAAAAAGCCAGTACGGGCATGTACAATGGTGCTATCTTAGAAATGCCACGTAGGATAAATGATGAGGTGAAGGAGAGAGATTTCATAAGAAAAGGCTTGTCTTATCTTATTTAAGAGAAGACAAGAGGTGATATCTTAGCACAATATGTCTCACCACACTTTTAGGAATTGCTAGTTATTAAGGATAAGGCTAAGAGATGACCCATTGTAGACAAATTTTTGTATCATCTCTAAATCACATGCAAGACTTAAGATAAGACTATTTTATCAACCATTGTACATACCGTACTAGCGATCTCTCTCAAAAAAACAGGCCAGTAGCGATCTCTTGAAAGAGCTGCTGCGTTTTCCCTAAAAAAACAGAGCTGCTGCGGGAGGGACCGGTTGAAGCGGCACGATCGTATGAGACGTGACTCGATGTACCTTGTTGGCACGATCGTACGAGCGCACGAGAGGTAGAGAGCTCCTCCTCGGCGCCTATAGCGCCAGGAGAGAAAGCTGGCGCTCACGCGCGCGTTAAGTGGGCCGTGGTCCATTAAGCACTTCTCTTTCCGCTGGTCTTCGCTCGCTCGTGTGTTCGCTCGTTGGCGAAGGCTCATCGTTCTTTGTTCAGGTCTTCGTGGTTGACTGGCCTCCTGTTAACTCTCTGACAATATTTTTTCCAAAAAAATCAAAGAAAGATCGCAAAAAAAAAGTTCACCGAATTTGAAGAGAGTTCGCAAATTTGAAAAAAGTTCATCAATATTTAAGAAAGTTACCGAATTTGAAAAAAAAATTGATTGATTTGAAGAAAAGTTCACAAATTTGAAAACAATTTTATTGAAGTTGAAAAAAAAATCACCGAGTTTCAAAAAAAATTCATCGAGTTTGAGAAAAAGTTCAGCAAACTTAATGAAAGTTCATCGAATTTGAAAAAAAAGTTCATCGAACTTCAAAAAAAATTCATCAAATTTGAAAAAAGTTCATCGAATTTGAGAGAAATTTCGTCGAGTTTCAAAAAAGTTCATCGAGATTAAAAAAAAGTTCATCAAGTTTGAAAAAAGTTCATCAAATTTGAAAAAAAGTTCACCAAATTTAAAATATAAAGTTCATTGAATTTGAGAAAAAGTTCATCGATTTTGCATCGAACCAGGAAAAAGAAAAAAGAAAAGGGAAAGAAGGAAAAAAGGAAAAGGGGAAAATGAAAAAAGAAAAGTACGAGGAAGAAATGAACGAGAAAGATGCACCTAATCAAATTAGGCTCAGTGGCGCGGTGGTGAGTGCATTGTACGACGACACAGGAGGTTGCCTGTTCGAATCCCGTGCACCCGCTTTTGTTACGGCGCCCGTTGCGCCCGTTTCTTCGCTGCATGCAAACGGGCGCATACCCCCCGCGCCAGGCTGGGCCGGCCCATTTCTTCTTTTTCTGTTAAAACTGCATCAATCAAAAAAGCGTGAGTGCGGTGGTTGGAACTTGGGATGTTTAGTTTAGACATCAGCGCAGTTACCACTAAGCGAGGAACTACTTGCTGTTTGCAAACCTCTTTTCCCTCTTTTATTGTTTCTCCAGATCGCGAGATTTTTCTCTCTCCTTTTTCCTGCTCTTTTTTCATTTCTCTTTTCTTTATTCCTTTTTCTTTTTTCCGTAAATGTGCAATTTTTTATTCAAATTTGATGAACCTTTATCAAATTGATGAACTTTTTGTAAAATTCGATGAAAATTTTCAAATTCCATGATTTTTTTAATACGTGAACAATTATTGAGAACCTGAACAAAAAATTATATACGATGAGCGATTTTCAAATATACACTAAACATTTTTTTGGTGTACGATGAACAATTTTTAACTACACAGCGAACATTTTTGTGATATACATTGAAATAATTTAAAACATATTTATACATTTTTTTGATATAAGATGAACAACTTTTATACATTGAACATTTTTGTAATATAATCTGAACAATTTTTAACTACACATTGAACAATTTTGTGATATGCGCTGAAAAACCATTTAAATACCCATTGAACATTTTTTATGTACACTGAACAATTTAAAATAGTGAACAAAATATGAAAAAGTGAACAAATTTGAAAAACTATGAACACATTTTGAAATCACGAACAAAAAAGAAAAATACATTTTTTTTAAATTCCATGAACTTTTTCCAATTTTAATGAACTTTTTCTAGATTTCAATGAACCTTTTCTAGATTTCGACGAACTTTTTTAAAATTTGATGAAGTTTTTCCGACTTTGATGAACTTTTTTTCAAATTTGATGAACATTTTTCAAAGTTGCTGAATTTTTTAAAAAATTTGAACAATTTTTTTGATATTGATGAACTATTTTTCAAAATTTATGAACTTTTTTGAAATTTGTGAACTTTTTTAAAATCAATCTTTTTTTAGTTCGTTAACCTTTTCAATGCGTGATTATTTTGAAATCTGTGAATTTTCGAATTTCGTCCCGAAAAAATTACGTTTCTCAAAATCTGTGCGCAATAAATAGCGCGACTTTAATTATTCTTAATTCATGCGCGCTGAAAATATCCATGATTGATTGGTTGCACTAGTGGTTAGTGGACTGGAACATGTACTGGAGGTTGCGTGGTCGAATCCTCACGGGAGCAACACTTTTTAGGGGATTTCTTTTGTGGTATAGAAGGCGTGTCGTGGGCCGGCCCAGCAGGCGCGGCTGTGAGCGCCAGCTTCCTGAACCGGCGCTTAAGGCGCCGGTTAGGAGCTCCTGAGAGGTATGTGGCTCGATTTGTTTTTTTTTTTAGAAATCTGTCACTCGGGCCGCTGTGCTCGCGTGGTAAACGGGCCGCCGTGCCGGCCCGTGTAGCAGGGGGCCGTGCCTGGGCCATATAGGGCAGCACGCATGCCGGCCTGTGCACTTAGCGTGCCTAACCGGGTCGTGCCGTGCCTGCCTGGCCCGTTTAAACCAGGCCGGGCCGTGCCGTGCCGTGCCGGCCCATTTGGCCAGGTTTGTTCGCGTCAACCTGTTCCGTTCTCAGCCTCCTTCCTTCCTTCCCCCTCCTTCCCCAGCGAGCCTGCCACAGTTTCACTCCACTTCCACGGTTTCCGCCGGGCGAGCCACCGAAATCCAAGGTCGGGCTAGGGCTTTTGCGCAGCGCGCGCCAAGTCCTGCGATTTCCAGGGTTCTACCCCCGCCGGGAGTTCCAGCTTCGCGTCTTGGTCGGAGCTTAACTGCTCGAACAAGCGCGCGATCCGGCGGCGCCGCCGGACCGTCCGAGGAAATGCAGGCTCCACGGGCTCCAGTCCTCGTGCAAAACGAGAACTTGCCCATCTTCCGAGGTAATTAACCCGCCACCTGCCCACCTCGCCGAATCCGCGGCGAACTCTCTCCCTGCGCTGACCCGCTGCGCGTCCCTGCCGTTGTTTGGCCAGGCGTTGATGGGAAGAAGGCCGGAGTGGCGCGCGGGCATGCGGCGAGGGCGGGGCGGAGAGCCCTGGGAGACCTCGGTAGAGCCGGCAAAGCCCCGCCGGCCGGCGCCTCCAGGAAGGCCGCAGCAGCAGCAGCAGCAGTGAGCGTGCAGGGGTCGAAGGGCGTGGCGAAACCGAGCTCTCTGAGTGACGGGGACTGGGTGAAATGCTGCGAGTGGGCTAAGGGTGGCATTGAGACTGCGAGTTTCACCGGGAATGATATGCAGAGACTGATGGCAGACGAGCGTGAAGAGCGTATGTTTTCTGTTTAACTGAACTTCTTTAGCCACTATAAAAAACAAGTTTTTAGTGTTTGTATGTGTTAAATCTTTCCTATGTTTCAATTCCGGAACCAGGCATACGAAAGAAGGTGGAGAAGGCAATGAGCACTTTGCAAGTCTCCATGGACAGTATTTATGACATCGATGAACCATCAAAGGTATGTCGTAACCTTTTGCCTGATCCCAAATTACCCTCAAGTGTGATGAAACTTAGTTGTGCATCAAGATGATACACTACAATCGAGAGGAATAATATCAGGCTGGAGTAAATTGGTGATAACAGTGAATGATTGAACTGTTATGATTGCTGATGGTTAGCATTTCTCAGTCACAAGCTAACTAATTTTCTGGTGGACAACTGGGTTATATACTTGGCTTTGTGGAATTAGATTAGAATAAGTGTTAGATTATATATTAGTATGCTATTTATCCCCTTTAACTGCAGGCTCGTGACTGCTATAAGATGACTGAGTTAGTGAACAGCATGGTGTTACTGATGACTATGAGTTGAAATGTTTTCCCCATTGTTCTGTTGATGTCATGAGTATGCGTTGTGTGCAATTAATTACCTCCAGTTGTTTAAATTCACTACTTCTGTATTTTAGATATCCATGGACGATCCAGATGATGAAACAACATTGGAGCTTGACCCTGAGATTCTTCCTCCAATGTCGCATTTAAGCTCAAGACTAGGTTTGTCTCACTGCCTTCGTCCGCCCTCTTGCACGCTGTGTCACATGCATGTTTGTGGCAGTAAATTACACGAATAATTCACTACTGTGTCACATGCCCTCCTTCCCACAAAAAAGTCTTCATAAACTTACTAAAAATTATCTACACGTGTCATTGCGTGGCAAAACCTTTTGTTGCAACTGGTCCAACAAACCTGTCGTTTTCATGCAGGTGAGCATGATGGCAACTATCTCCTTCCTGATTTAGAATTTGAGTATGAAGCTTTCTCTGGTTGCAATTTCGAACTGAAGCTCAAGGATGGTTACGGAAATGATAGTTCTTCTAAATCAACAATATTACTCCGTTGAGGTTTCATCGTTCAGTGTACTGGTTATCTTGTCAAACTGTTGTAGTATGTTTAGTTATACTGCAAGGTATATGTTGCTGGCATGCCCTATCTTATCTTGTCCAGATCTTATAGGCAGTCACATCATACATGCAGTTCATATGTGCCCCGTGTTGTTAGGCTCTTCTGGTTGTAGTATATGTAACACTAATGGTAAATTAATAATTGTTGTCACTTACTACTACCTCTGTATCATAATCAAATTGAACTGCAAAGACGTCTTATATTATGGTACGGAGGGAGTATTTGCAAATCGTTTTTAGGCTCTCCTGGTTGTAACACTAATGGCAAATTAATGACTGTATTCATTCATTATTTGCGAATCTTTTGGCGTAGCCACTGAAAGTTGAAATCGTGATGTATAACCCCTGATCCCTGTCCATATTGAGCTTAAGTCCAATACGACTTAACTTTTTTAAGACATAATGTAGGACAGGCCTGATTGGAGTAGAACTTTGACCTCACCTTTTGTCATGTTAACTGAAGATACTTTATTCCCATGTTTTTATTTTCATTCAATTGTAGGCAGAAAATGACAATTTGGTTTACGTCCGAGCAAATGTAGTGCTGTTGTAAGTTGCAACTCATGGTACATTGAACATTCCAATCTTCCTTTTGCTTTCCTTAATACTAGAAAGTAAGACTTAAAACCAACTAAAACCTAAACTAAAATGACAAGTTTAAAGCACAAAGGACAGAGTGAATAGCAGAATGTGCGAGTAGCATTGTCAGTTAATAATTGTGTATGAGCACAACACACTTCGGCAAATTCGTGCTGGGCACTTCTCGCATCTTACTGGAAAAATGCAAGAACATATTTCAAGAGAAAACACTAACCATCTTGGATGAGCTAGCAAGTAGTTTAGCAGATGTCTGAATGCTCACATGTGCAAATATTCCTTGTGGTACACAGTTAATATTTTGTTTTCTCAGCCTAAGTTATCTTGTAGCTCCTGATCTAGAAATAGCTTACCTCTTATCAGTAATGGCAGTTCAAGAAACAACAACTGATCAAGTGTTGTACTGCTGTACTTATTTGCCTTGGCTGTGGAGAAAATTTATGCATGCCCACTGAACCACCAAGCAATGGAAAACTGGTCACAATCTTTCACTGGTGGAGGCTGGTGGAAGGGTATCATCCCTGCTGTTGTCGTTGCATTTGCTGAGTCTAAGCTTCAGGTTTCTCCTGCATTTCCTCATGTATATAGCTTAGCAATCAATTGTTTGGACTAAATTATGTTATTGCAGCTTAGCATGCTTTGTAGGATCCTTGCCAACTGATTATGATTAGTCCTGTTCAGCAAGGAGTGAACTCTTTGCACCTTGAAAAGTAAGACTTTTTAATCTTGCACCCACATGATTGAGAATCCATGACTAGCATATTTTCTGTTACGTGTGCACACCAAATCAATGCAATTTGTATCAGAAATTGGTGCAATACAAGTTTTAGAGATGTTGACCTGCCACAGTGTCTCACAATACTAAAGACTCTGGTCGGCCTCCTGACTACTGCTGGTGGTAGCTTCTGCTGTTGCTTAAGTTTCACTCTGTTTTCTTTGCCCTATCGTTTTGCTTGAGTTTAGCTAGTTGTAGCGTGCTCAGGCCAACTGTTGCGCATACAGACCCTACTTACGGGCCAATGGGTTGCTGCCATGCCGAACATAGAGACGGTGTTCTGTGACCTCTCAACCGTGAAGCATCTCCAGGAGTTGGTTCAAAAATATGAGAGAACCTTCTTAACAAGAGACCCAGTCATGGGAACATATGTGTGATGGTTGCTTGCTTTAAGATCTGTAGCCGGATAGCTGTGTAAGAACTAACTTTAGGATCTGTAAACCTTGTTTATTTGCGCAGTACTCCCTTCGTTCCATAATTCTTCTCGTGGTTTTAGTTCAAATTATGGAACGGAGGGACTACTAACTACACTGATTAAGTATACAACTCGATGGCTAGCTTCGATGCTACTCCATGCCCTGTATAATCAACCAGTGCTGGAGAGCTACCATACACTACCTGCTATGCTTAAATAGATCTTAAGGTTTGATTAAGTTCCAGGAAAGAGTAGAGGCTCACTTATAGAGTGCTACTCCATGTTAGTCAAATGACTAGGGGATGGGCCAAAGTAATCATGATGTGATTGCCACCTAATGAAAGCTACACAGATGATTTTCTATAGATATGGTAGACTGAATTTTCAGATACTTTTCTTGTTCTTGGGGCTCTGGTTGCTGCTTATCCTTTTTCTTATGTCTTTTTCTTCCATGAATAGCTTCACTTTCTGGCTGGGACCAAACTAAAGACTATGATAGATAGATGTGGTGATAGATATATGTATTTAGGGGGGGCTGGTTTTGGATTTGGAGACCAGAACCTTCTCTCCGTTAAACTATAGCTGGCCAACGGTCTGCATGTCGTATGTGCATGCTGAAATTATAAATCCACCTCGAGCCCCCACTTCGATCAATCAAAATTCTTCTAGGGCGCAGCAGCTCTACTGGTAGACAAGAACAGGTCAAGTGCAACAAAACACTGGATTAGCCGCACAACTAATCGCGCGGCTCGAGTATCTTCTTGTTTGTTTGTTTGTTTGAACACTGGATCAATCTGATTTTAGAATTTTGTTTGAACAAAGAGAGTTAAGAGGGTACTGCTGGCCTGGTGGTGCACTCTTGAAAAAAAATGCTTAGACTGGATCAATCTGATTTTAGAATTTTGTTTGAACACCTAAATGCACTCTCCAGTCAAAGCAGTGATTAGTAAGAGGACCAAGAATTGTGGTAGAAAACGGATTGACGGCCAAAGTAATCATGATTTTTATTGCCACCAAATGAAAGCTACTCCTAATTTTCTTGGATATATGGTGGACATGATTTGGAGATACTTTTCTTGGTTCACGGGTCATGGGGCTCTGGTTGCTGCTTATCCTTTTTCTATGTCTTTGTCTACCAACTGCCATGAATAACTTCACATCGTGGGACCAAAACTAGACTAGGATAGATACATTATATAACTATATATACTACAAACAAGATTAGGGGTGGCTAGCTGATTTTGGGCTCGGAGACCAGAATGTTTTCCAGTAACCTATAGCTAGGCAACGGCCTGCATGCCGTCTATTTGTGCATGGACTACATTACATGCTTAAAATATCTCCTCAAGCAAAAATATCTAGGGTGCAACAGCTCTGGCCTGACTAGTGTGCAACAAAACACTGGATTAATACTCCCTCCGTCCTAAAATAAGCGTCTCAAACTTAGTACAACTTTGTATTGTACTAGCTCTAGTACAAAGTTGAGACAGTTATTTTGGGACGGAGGGAGTATATATCAGTTAGCTACACACCTAAATGAGCTACACACCGAAATGCTCAATTTGTTACTCTCGGAAAAAAATGCTTAATTTGTTTATTTGTCACGTAGCGCGGATATCTTCGAGGAACAACGCGTATGTGATCAAGTGCGCAGATCTAATGATTTGTAGTATAGTATAGTTAGCTAGCTTTGGCCTTTGGAGTTCAAAATAATCAGTATTTTCATTAATCATTTTAATGACCATCTCAGCCCAATCTCCTCTACAGGAAGACTTTGCCGTATCTGTATGTCCACCCTTGTAAGTATTCGCGCTTGTTGAGCATTACTGATTTTCCATGGCTGCCAATGCGCCACTATAACCTTTTTATAGATTTATTTATCTGGATATATAAGGTTTAGCATGCAGTTGCTGAATGATGAGATGTAATGCACTTTTGATATGGTATTATTGTTTCGAAACAAAATCATGTTTGGCAATTCAGATTATCTTACTAGATTAGTACTAACACAATGTTCGTAAGTTGAAGACAGGCATATATATCATGTTCAAGATTTATGCTAGCAATTACATAATTTGAAACTGTCTGTGCAGATTTATGCTAGCAATTACACAATTTTAAACTGTTTGTGCAGATTATGGGAAAAACGTATATAACCAGTGCAAACAACATAAACAAATCCATGTAAAGCCGAATAATGCACCTCAATACAAAATTGCAGTATAAAATTAATGTCATTAATTGCAACATCATGAAAAATATGCTCCTTTTTGGCCGAATACGAAAAGTATGCCCTCAAGGACCTGTCAAATGACAAACTTTAAATAAAAAAAGCAGCACTACGTACTGTTGTTGTAAAGGAACATGGCTCATGCACAATAAGACAACTCACCTGTACATGAGTATACATGTCACATTGTCACTAGTGGTGTGGTGGGGCTGTGGATTAGTTTGTAAAAATCAGCTGTTGTCGATCGCATACATCCAAAACACATCAGAAAAAAATATCTATAAATCACTTAATGAATAAATCTTTATGAGATATATACCTCCAGTCCATGCATATTTTGTTTTCAACCTTTTACCGACAATTGAAAGGCATGCACCGTCACGATCGTTTCATGGACCGCTATTTCTATGGCCATCAGAATTTCACAGCGGTGTTATCTACACTCAGGAGAATCTTTCTCTTGTGCGTGCTGCATTTGACCATATGCATGGCCGGCTTTGTGTGGTATACGTACTTGCACTATGCTACCATGCATTTGATCTCGCAAAACATGCTAGCTAGTGGTCAAGAAAATTTACGCTGGTTATGTAGATAGCCTCCAAACGTGAAAATTTCCACCTTGTGATTTTGAAATTTTTGTGAAGGCGCAGCTTGCAAGTCGACGTCCGTCAAACGACTTTTATGTTCCTGAAAAGAAAACGACTTTTATGTGGCCCTATGTAGCGGTGCTGGTCCAGTGAAGAATATTCCAGACCCTGTTTATATCAAAAGTTTGTTTTTCGTTCTTTTCGAATCTGAACGACTTTTGGCCACAAAAAATGGGTTTCCTTGGGCCATGTCTGCACCACCAGCTCAGCTAGAGCGTGGCCCACATGGATTTTTTTGATATACAACAAAAGCTTGCAATTTGCCAAAGAGCCCAAGATCGTTTGTGATCCCAGACCTGATGTTTCGTTGTCCATTGTGATTTGTCAATGGATCGTTTTCAGTTCATGGATATTGTGTAGATGCCACCACGTTTAGGGCCTCTTTGGTTCACAGGATTATCAAAATGAAGGAATAAGAAAAATGCAGGAATAGGATGGCATGTCCCATAGTATCCTACAGGATTTGAAAGAATATTTGATAGCGCAGGAAAAACAAAGGAATTCTACAAAGAGGTTTGAGTAGATGAAAATTTTCCTCCAAAATATAGTACAAATGGATCACATGGAAAAATTCCTAAGGATGCCAATCCTACGAATCAAACGAGCATCACAGGAAAAAATTCTAAGGGTTCAAATCTTTCAAAAATCCTATGTAATTCCTTTGAATCAAAGGAGCCCTTATTCAATTTATAGGAAAGTGTCATCGACCGCTTGGATGTATCCAACGTGGCAAGGGCGGAGCCAGCTCATTACCATTGGGTTCAAGTGAACCCAAATGAAAATTTGGAATATCCCTTACAGATTTACACTAGCTTAACCCAATGGTTGATAATCCTGGTTACGCCCCTGCAACGTGGTGGTTGATTTTATTTTTCAGTGTGTCATGGTAGTTGATAAGATCTATCCTATCAACAGTTTCTCATGGTCCGAAGTTTCAACAACCCCCTCCGCCTTCCCCCACGCTATGCCTTGGTGTCGTGTCCGTCCTCAGTGCCACCCGGCTGGCAGCCACCATCACCGGTAAGTAGGTTTGTGGCAACCCCCCGCACCTCCGCTCGCCTTCCTGCATCACTCACCTCGGCCTCTCGTGACCAATGTCGCCGTGCTTCCCCATCGCAGCTCCTCACCTAAGCACCCCTGCCATTGTGCCGCCCCTCTACGCTGCCTCCTGGCCCCGCCTCGTGTTCCCTCACATTCACCATATCACCTCCGCCTTTGCCTAATCGTCTTGGCTTCTGGCACATCGCCCCCGCCACACAACTAATTCTACAAGATATTCATAAAAAATATCACAACAAATCCATTAGTTCACTTGCTTGAAAAAGGCGACCTCGGCTGATTCACATTGCCTTTTGCTATTTCAATCCTTCCATGTCCAATCATCCAAAAGTGGTTCCATTCGAATACTCTGTCGCGAAAAAGAGGCATATCTGATTAATCGACAATTTGAAAGTTTTTGTCATAAAGTGACATGTAGAAATAAAGCGACAACATGGGTTTTGTGACCCGCAAAAAGACAACAACATGGGTTTTGTTTCACAGAATAGATATTTTTAGATGATGAGTGAATTTATTGACTCGGAATGAAACGACAATATGAGACAATGAGCACACACATGATCTATGCATGATTAGGATACATTTAAACAACACCAACACATAAAAGATCACATCGATAAATAGCAAAGTCATAGAAGACCGAAGTTATGCCTAGACGGTGGAAAAACATGAAGCGATCAAAGCACCGACAAACAAACTACAAGAATGATCATCGGCACCAATTATCTATCTTTTGACAACATACAGACAATTGAAAAAGTTATCTAGCAGCAACACCTCTAAGAAGAAAACAATACTCAAGCACCGTCCTCGCCGGATCCAATCTCTGGAGGCGTGATTCTAGGTTTTCATCATGAAAATCAAAAATCCGAGCAACTTCAAACCGTGCTAACGAAACATTGTTATTGTCAGGTGTAACCAACTAGGATCAAGCCTAAGAAAATGTAACGGCAAGCCGCAACGTCTAAAATGGGAAATATGACGTCTAAAATGAAACCTTGTGAGTTGTGACCCCTGGATGATTGCACTAGATACGACACGTGAAATCCTATCTACAGTACTATGTTTATACGCTCCTGGCATCCCAAACAGAGCACGTGAGACTTGAAAGAAAGAAAACAGAGCATATCCACATCCCAGTCCCCACGTAGGACCCTCCCTACGTGTTGTCTGGTTGCGGCACGCACGTACGTGCACACTCCTCCATACGTACGCATGCAGTGCAGCTGGCTGGACGACGAGCGAGGAGGGTGCAACGTTGCCGTCGCGGCCTTGGACGGCCCTCACCGCCATTGTCCACACAGACGGGCCGAGACAAATCGCGTGGCTGCTAATAGCTCCCACGGCGGCTGAGTAAGCGAAATGTGGCTGGCTGGCGTCCTGGCGGCGATCAAATAAGCGGCCAGGGACGGTTGGTCATGGGTAGCGGGTTCATGGCGGCTGGCTTCAGCCCCACGCCGCACCAAAGATTCCGGCGGCCGGCGCTGCTAGCGGTCTTCGGCCACAACTTCTCTTGCTCGTGCTCGTACTTATCCATACACGCACGCGTAGGGCTTCCACCTGGCCACCTCGTGTCCACGTACAAAGTAGCACGGCACGTGCCAGCTCTATCTAAAAGAGAAGAAGAGAGCTAGCAGGGTCCGGTACTGCGCGGTCTAAACTGCATGGGGTGGAGGCATGGTCAAGTGAGTACGTGATGAGCAACCATTTGGTCGGTCGATGCCGATCGACCGAGGGTGCACGTAAGTAAAAGTAAAAGAGCCAGGCCAGCTGCAGAAACTTGTCGCGCTGGGAACGATCACGATGTTGCTGAGGGCGCATGCGGGCGGCAGAGTTCCAGTTGTGTTTTCTTTAGGGTTCTAGTGGTGGTTACTTGACGGAGTGGCCACGTACCGTGCGCGCGAGAACCCGGCCCCTGCCGTGCATGCCGTCCTAGACTCTCCTACTCCTAGTGCACGCAATTTCCGGTCCTGATCCATCCAACAATCTGGGCCTGATCCTGTCACGTAGCTGGACAACGCAATACCGAGACCACCACCAGCAAAGAGAGTGACAAATACTCCGTCATCACTAACACGAAATGTTGGCCGCCACACTGAAGTAGTAGTACGATGGAACACTTGCTCAGAGCAAGGTGTTGGTTGCTAGATTATTTATTAAGCACGCGCCCAACGAAGCCCTCACGCATGGCATGGCTAAAAAAGAATCAGTTTCTCCCTTCCTATAGGAACGAACATCACACTCAAAATGTTTTCTTGGCAAAATTAGCCCGAGAAAAGGTAGGCTTCCCATGAGCTAATCACCTACAACAAATCCAAGAACAAACTACTGTCTTTTGCGGTACAGCCAGTCAATGAGCCAACGCTCTTTGCCCTGCCTCTATAAATAAGCCACAGCCCAAACCAACTCTAGAAACCGACCAAGAAGCACCAGCACACGAGTTCGAGGTAGACAAACGCCTCGAGAGAAAGACAGGGAGAACATGGCGGCCATCTCCTCCACCTCCTACTTCTCCTCGCAGCCGCAGCTGCCGGCGTCCGACGGCGCCAACCCTGCCACCGCCAGAAGCAGCAGCAGCAACGGCCGGGAGCCCCGGAGGCGGCGGACCGGCAGGTGCATCATGCTGGAAGCAGACGCTGCCTCTGCTAGTGGCAGTGGCGGCGCGGCGGCGGGGAGGACGAGGAGCCTGACGGAGGAGGACCTGGAGGAGCTCAAGGGCTGCCTCGACCTCGGCTTCGGCTTCTCCTACCACCAGATCCCGGGCCTCTGCGGGACGCTCCCCGGCCTGGAGCTCTGCTACTCCATGACGCGGAGGTTCCTCGACGAGCAGAGGACTCTGGTCGGGCAGCTGGAGCCTGCTACTGCGGCGGCAGCGCCCATCCCGGATTGGAAGATCTCCGGCCCTGGTAAGACTTGTTTTCCCGTGCACGCAATTTCGATTTCGCTACAATCGTTTCGGGATGACGCCAAGATGGCAAAGGTTTTTCTCTGCTGTTGTGGCAGAACTCTCTGTTTATGCTTCCATTTCTATTAAAAAACACTACATAAAATGAACTAAGAGTATAGAAAAAGGTTTTAAACATTTTTGGTTGGCGCAGTCTAAATTTGATGAAAGAACTGAAATTTTCAGCATATAGAAGGAGGAATCCCTGGAATTGTTGCCTCGTAGTGGACGTTTCGATTGCGAGCGCCTACAGCGGGTTTCCCTGGAATGCTTGAGCTCGCTGTTTCCCTTTCCCTTTTTCGTTTCGACTGAGACCTTATTCGTATTTCCGTTATTTTTATAATGGAAAGGGGACTAGCCCGGCTTAAAAAAATAAAAAATAAATAAAAGGAGGAATCAATACTAGCATTGAGTACTCTAGTATGGTTCGGATGAGTGAGGAAGATCCCAACCTGTAGTCCAGGGCTGGAATTCGAGCCGAGTCGAGCCAGCTCGGCTCGACTCGCTAGAGCTCATTTTGTTAACGAGCTAGCTCGACTCGACTCGTTACTATAACGAGCTCAAACCTAAGATTGGCTCGACTCGTATAACTCGCGAGCTGGCTCATTTAGCTTGTTAAACTCGTTTAGATTATAAACATAAAGCTCTGATAAAAATGATTTTGTATATATTAAACATATATATCACTAAACAGTTGTAATTTTCTTGTAACGCATGAGTCTCCTAGGAGGCTAGGCCTTCAACTGCTTGGCCTTGGGTTGTGCGTCTGGGACGTAGGTTGTTTAGTGGCTGATCTTTCTTTGTATTGGGAGTGGTTGATCTATCATATCGAGCCTAACGATCTTAAATTAAAGCTCGGCTCAACTCGTTAATCTTCGAGTTCGAGTCGATTCGAGCCGAGTCATGAGCTACTTGTTTAGCTCACGAGCTTCGAGCTTTTTTTCCAGCCTTACTGTAGTCACACTCACATCCCCAGTTGCAAAACAGAAACAGAAAGGGAACTCAGTAAGGTGAACTGTCTTCTCCAAGACAAGCTTCACAACAAAGCAAAACAATAGCCCCCACAGAAAATCTGTCTCCTCTCTCCAACGCATAATTAGCCCTAAAAATAAGAATTTGCAAATTTTTAAGAAAATGCTAATCTTTATACCTTGAGTGTACCATTATGCCTTCATACAAAACCAGCAGTGCGCGCGAAGCATCTGGAGTTGTGTTTGATTTGCTATTCATTTACGATGATATCCTATTCTTCTTTGTGATTAACAAATGACATGCTTTGGCAGGTGATGATCCTGACGAAGTGAAAGCTCGGCTCAAGTATTGGGCACAGACAGTGGCATGCACAGTCAAACTCTGCACCTAGTGGAGTGGAGGTCGGGACTAGGGAGTTTGCGAGTTCATCCCATGACATGTGTGCTAAGATGGGCTCAACTGAAGGTGGCTGAAGCTGAAGATTCTGCTTACATGGCTCTAAGATATGTTATACCGAGGAGATGCTTCGGTTGCGCGCTATCGGGATAATATAACAGATCGGTGCTTTCCGAAAACTTCAGAGAGGGAGATGACTTATGACACCACAGAACTGCGAGAAATCTTGAGGCGATATGTCGTCTAAGCTTTAATGAAAGCATCAGAAGCTTGTCATTCGTCATAGGCAATGGTCACTAGGTGTTCTAAACGTGCAACTCGGAGACCTGCTAGTGCTTTTAATCTTCCTTGTAATGGTCATTAGGAGCTCCAACTGTGTTCTACTGCGCCAAGTTGAGCTTTGCAAATATGTCAGTAGGTTGGCTCAAGTATGGATTTGTTCTCACGTTCCTGAACTTTAATTTGCTTTCAAAGAGTCATGATGGACACAGCGATTCGGTGCTCGAGCTCAGATGCTCCCGAAATCACTGTCGTCCGTTCCTGTCTTGGGATCCCAACAATTCAGAATCGAATATTCCGTTCATGAATATATTTGTTGATTTTGCTGTACTGCACTGCAAAGGTGCAGAAACAGTTTGCCCTAAAATAGATTTCTTTGTCCAGCTTAATAGCAAGTTGTGTCTGCTGTTATTCAGGATATCATATGATCCCACTGAGCTGAATTTATGAGGTGGCAAAATTGAGAAAAAAACATGGGCGACATAACTAACTGAGCAGTATTGACCAAAATAAGGCAGCGGATCCCTTCAACACATATATTTCACGATCTTATTGGATTTACATTGGTGCCCAATGGAGAATAAAACATGGTTACTGGTGCCCGGTGTAGATTTTTTTTTTTTGAAAAGGGGATTACCGCGGCCTCTGCATAACAGGAGTTCATGAAATAAGTTGCAGACACCCAGTTTCAGATAGTAAAACAAATTAGAAAAAACACACAACCATAACCGGTCGAACTCGAGATTACATAGCTCATCTATACAATCTATGAGGCCAACTTCACCGCGCGACCCCATTTTGTCCGGCTACGTCCGTTTGGGGTACAAGGGATAAACCGGTTGGCCCAGCACGCGACGGCTCGGACCCATCCTGTCCGTTTTGTGTCCGGACTGATCCATTTCGAGCGCAAACATGCGCCGGTTTTGGGTCACGGCGGACAGCAAACGGACGCACGCTCGTCCACGTCAGGGCCGCGTGGCAGGCGGCCACCTACCTCCCACCCGTCCACATCAATGCGCACGCGCGGCCGGGCCCGCCTGTCATCCGCCCAGGGAAACGTCGCGGTCGTACTTAAATGCGGAAGCCGTGGACCGGTCCACACTCCCCACTCCACCCCGCGGCCTCCTCGAAACCCGACACTTCAAACCCTAGGCCTCGAACTCGCCGGCCGGCCGCCTAGCAGTCATGGGCCTGTGGAACTACGGCCGCAAGGGGAAGCACGACGGCGAGGCCGGCTCCTCCTCGGGCCGCCGCCGCGGCTCCGTGAAGAAGGAGGAGCCCGCGTCACCGCCACGCTCCTCCCGTCGAGCCCCCGCGTCGGCCCTGTTCACCATCGGCGCTAGGCCCGC
Organism: Triticum dicoccoides; assembly: GCF_002162155.2. Classification (NCBI taxonomy): domain Eukaryota; kingdom Viridiplantae; phylum Streptophyta; class Magnoliopsida; order Poales; family Poaceae; genus Triticum; species Triticum dicoccoides. The sequence goes on along the minus strand of NC_041385.1, from coordinate 687,734,354 downwards.
CGGCGAGCGCGACCGGCAGTACCTCAGCGCCGACGTGTGCCGGCGCTACTGGAAGACGAGGACGCCGGTCCCGTGGAGCGACATCCACCTCCCCAACAACTAGCACGTCAGCGCTGACCGGGTCCCGATCCTGCCGGTGCCGATGAGCGGCCGTGCGCGCCGCGATGAGATCGAGCGCCGCCGCCGCCTCCTCCCCGACGACCTCTACTACGATGATAGGTACGCCCCCGATTCCGTGCTCTGGGACACGTGGCTCCAGGACGAGCATGACACGTGCCGCGCGTCCTACTTCGCCGGCACGGTGTCGGGGCCGCAGCGGCCACGTCCAGAGGTGTGTGGGCGTACGCGGGTGCGCGGCCTCACGCCCACGCCGTCGCCTTCCCCGTCTCCGTCACCACCTCCACCTCCTCGCATGACAACGGAGGAGGAGGCCCGGCTCATGTAGCGTGTCATGGAGGACTCCATGAACATGCACGACGAGCGCAAATGAGACGGCTTGGAGGAGGCGCTGGAACTCTCTGCCGCCGGCGACATCGCCTTCCTCGAGCTGGAGATGGTGGCCGTCAAGGAGGAGGAGAGGAGGGACGAGGTGCTAGAGGAGGAGCCTGTCGCCGCGTTCCACCCGGATCTCGTGGGCCAGCACTGGAACTGGTCGTGCACGGCTCCGGCGATGGCCGACGCCGTGGGGGGCGTGAACTAGTGCCCCACGCCGCCGCGGTCACCGAAGCGGGAGGCCTCGCCATGGGAGGAGGTGGTGCAGGCACCTCCTGAAGGAAATATGCCCTAGAGGCAATAATAAAGTTATTATTTATTTCCTTATTTCATGATAAATATTTATTATTCATGCTAGAATTGTATTAACCGGAAACATAATACATGTGTGAACACATAGACAAACATAGTGTCACTAGTATGCCTCTACTTGACTAGCTCGTTTATCAAAGATGGTTATGTTTCCTAGCCATGGACAAAAGAGTTGTCATTTGATTAATGGGATCACATCATTAGGAGAATGATGTGATTGACATGACCCATTCCGTTAGCCTAGCACTTGATCGTTTAGTATGTTGCTATTGCTTTCTTCATGACTTATACATGTTCCTGTAACTATGAGAATTATGCAACTCCCGTTTACCGTAGGAACACTTTGGGTACTACCAAACGTCACAACGTAACTGGGTGATTATAAAGGAGTACTACAGGTGTCTCCGAAGGTACATGTTGAGTTGGCGTATTTCGAGATTAGGTTTTGTCACTCCGATTGTGGAGAGGTATCTCTGGACCCTCTCGGTAATGCACATCACTATAAGCCTTGCAAGCAATGTGACCAATGAGTTGGTTACGGGATGATGCATTACATAACGAGTAAAGAGACTTGCCGGTAACGAGATTGAACTAGGTATTGGATACGGACGATCAAATCTCGGGCAAGTAACATACCGATGACAAAGGAAACAACATATGTTGTTATGCGGTTTGACCGATAAAGATCTTCGTAGAATATGTAGGAACCAATATGGGCATCCAGGTTCCGCTATTGGTTATTGACCGAGAATAGTTCTAGGTCATGTCTACATAGTTCTCGAACCCGTAGGGTCCGCACGCTTAACGTTACGATGACAGTTATATTATGAGTTTATGAGTTTTGATGTACCAAAGGAGTTCGGAGTCCCGGATGAGATCAGGGACATGACGAGGAGTCTCGAAATGGTCGAGACGTAAAGATCGATATATTGGACGACTATATTCGGAGTTCGAAAAGGTTCCAAGTGATTCGGGTATTTTTCGGAGTACCGGAGAGTTACGGGAATTCGCCGGGGAGTATATGGGCCTTATTGGGCCATACGGGAATAGAGGAGAGAGGCCGAAAGGAAGGAGGCGCACAGCCCCCCTCTGGTCCGAATTGGACAAGGGGTGCGGCCCCTTTTCCTTCCTCCTCTCCCCCTCTTTCCCCCTTCTCCTACTCCAACAAGGAGGGAGTCCTACTCCCGGTGGGAGTAGGACTCCCCTTGGCGCGCCCCTACTAGGCCGGCCGCCCCTCCCCCCTTGCTCCTTTATATATGGGGGCAGGGGGGCACCTCTAGGCACGACAACACAAGTTGATCTACGGATCGTTCCTTAGCCGTGTGCGGTGCCCCCCTCCACCATATTCCACCTCGGTCATATCGTCGTGGAGTTTAGGTGAAGCCCTGCGCCGGTAAAACATCATCATCGTCACCACGCCGTCGTGCTGACGAAACTCATCCCCGAAGCTTTGCTGGATCGGAGCCCGGGGATCGTCATCGAGCTGAACATGTGCTAAACTCGGAGGTGCCGTACGTTCGGTGCTTGGATCGGTCGGATCGTGAAGACGTACGACTACATCAACCGCGTTGTCATAACGCTTCCGCTTACGGTCTACGAGGGTACATGGACGAACACTCTCCCCTCTCGTTGCTATGCCATCACCATGATCTTGCGTGTGCGTAGGAATTTTTTTGAAATTACTACGTTCCCCAACAGTGGCATCCGAGCCTAGGTTTTATGCGTTGATGTTATATGCACGAGTAGAAGACAAGTGAGTTGTGGGCGATACAAGTCATACTGCTTACCAGCATGTCATACTTTGGTTCGGCGGTATTGTGAGATGAAGCGGCCCGGACCGACATTACGCGTACGCTTACGCGAGACTGGTTTCACCGTTGCGAGCACTTGTGCTTAAAGGTGGCTGGCGGGTGTCTGTCTCTCTCACTTTAGCTGAATCGAGTGTGGCTACGCCCGGTCCTTGCGAAGGTTAAAACAGCACCAACTTGACAAACTATCGTTGTGGTTTTTGATGCGTAGGTAAGAACGGTTCTTGCTAAAGCCCGTAGCAGCCACGTAAAATTTGCAACAACAAAGTAGAGGACGTCTAACTTGTTTTTGCAGGGCATGTTGTGATGTGATATGATCAAGACGTGATGCTATTGTATGAGATGATCATGTTTTGTAACCGAAGTTATGGGAAACTGGCAGGAGCCATATGGTTGTCGCTTTATTGTATGAAATGCAAACGCCCTGTAATTGCTTTACTTTATCACTAAGCGGTAGCGATAGTCGTAGAAGCAATAGATGGTGTAACGACAACGATGCTACGATGGAGATCAAGGTGTCGCGCCGGTGATGATGGTGATCACGACGGTGCTTCAGAGATGGAGATCACAAGCACAAGATGATGATGGCCATATCATATCACTTATATTGATTGCATGTGATGTTAATCCTTTATGCATCTTATCTTGCTTTGATTGACGGTAGCATTTTAAGATGATCTCTCACTAAAATTATCAAGAAGTGTTGTCCCTGAGTATGCACCGTTGCCAAAGTTCGTCGTGCCCAGACACCACGTGATGATCGAGTGTGATAAGCTCTACGTCCATCTACAACGGGTGCAAGCCAGTTTTGCACACGCAGAATACTCAGGTTAAACTTGACGAGCCTAGCATATGTAGATATGGCCTTGGAACACGGAGACCGAAAGGTCGAGCGTGAATCATATAGTAGATATGATCAACATAATGATGTTCACCATTGAAAGGTACTCCATTTCACGTGATGATCGGTTATGGTTTAGTTGATTTGGATCACGTGATCACTTAGAGGATTAGAGGGATGTCTTTCTAAGTGGGAGTTCTTAAGTAATATGATTAATTGAACTTTAATTTATCATGAACTTAGTCCTGGTAGTATTTTGCAAATTATGTTGTAGATCAATAGCTTGCGTTGTTGCTTTCATATGTTTATATGTTCCTAGAGAAAATTGTGTTGAAAGATGTTAGTAGCAATGATGCGGATTGGATCCGTGACCTGAGGTTTATCCTCATTGCTGCACAGAAGAATTATGTCCTTAATGCATCGCTAGGTGACAGACCTATTACAGGAGCAGATGCAGACATTATGAACGTTTAGCTAACTCAATATGATGACTACTTGATAGTTTAGTGCACCATGCTTAACGGCTTAGAATCGGGACTTCAAAAACGTTTTGAACGTCATGGACCATATGAGATGTTCCAGGAGTTGAAGTTAATATTTCAAGCAAATACCCGAGTTGAAAGATATGAAGTCTCCAACAAGTTCTATAGCTAAAAGATGGAGGAGAATCGCTCAACTAGTGAGCATGTGCTCAGATTGTCTGGGTACTACAATCGCTTGAATCAAGTGGGAGTTAATCTTCCAGATAAGATAGTGATTGACAGAATTCGCTAGTCACCACCACCAAGTTAGTAGAACTTCGTGATGAACTATAATGCAAGGGATGACGAAAACGATTCCCAAGCTCTTCGTGATGCTGAAATCGACGAAGGTAGAAATTAAGAAAGAGCATCAAGTGTTGATGATTGACAAGACCACTAGTTTCAAGAAAAGGGCAAAGGGAAAGAAAGGGAACTTCAAGAAGAATGGCAAGCAAGTTGTCACTCCCGCGAAGAAGCCCAAAGCTGGACCAAAGCCTGAAACTGAGTGATTATACTGCAAAGGAAATGGTCACTAGAAGCGGAAATGCCTTGAATATTTGGTGGATAAGAAGGATGGCAAAGTGAACAAGGGTATATTTGATATACATGTTATTGATGTGTACCTTACTAGTGTTTATAGTAACCCCTGAGTATTTGATACTTGTTCGGTTGCTAAGATTAGTAACTCAAAACAGGAGTTACAGAATAAACAAAAACTAGTTGAGGGTGAAGTGACGATGTGTGTTGGAAGTGGTTCCAAGATTGATATGATCATCATCGCACACTCCCTATACTTTCCGGATTAGTGTTGAACCTAAATAAATGTTATTTGGTGTTTGCGTTGAGCATGAATATGATTTGATCATGTTTATTGCAATACGATTATTCATTTAAAATCAGAGAATAATTGTTGTTCTGTTTAAATGAATAAAACCTTTGATGGTCATACACCCAATAAAAATAGTTTGTTGGATCTCGATCGTAGTGATACATATATTCGTAATATTGATGCCAAAAGATGCAAAGCTGATAATGATAGTGCAGCTTATTTGTGGCACTGCCGTTTGGGTCATATCGGTGTAAAGCGCATGACGAAACTCCATAAAGATGGATTTTCGGAATCACTTGGTTATGAATCATTTTGATGCTTGCGAACCGTGCCTTTTGGGCAAGATGACTTAAAACTCCGTTCTCCGAAACAATGGAACGAGCTACTGACTTATTGGAAATAATACATACCGATGTATGCGGTCCAATGAGTGTTGATGCTCGTGGCAAGTATTGTTATTTTCTAACCTTTACAGATGATTTGAGCAGATATGGGTATATCTACTTGATGAAACATAAGTCTGAAATAGTTGAAAAGTTCAAAGAATTTCAGAGTGAAGTGGAAAAATCATCATAACAAGAAAATAAAGTTTCTGCGATCTGATCGCAGAGACGAATATTTGAGTTATGAGTTTGGTCTTCAATTAAAACAATGTGGAATAGTTTCACAAACTCACGCCACCTGGAACACCACAATGTAATGGTGTGTCCGAAAGTCGTAATCGTACTTTACTAGATATGGTGCGATCTATGATATCTCTTATCAGTTTACCACTATCGTTTTGGGGTTATGCATTAGAGACAGCTGCATTCACGTTTAATAGGGCACCATCTAAATCCGTTGAGACGACACCGTATGAACTATGGTTTAGCAGTAAACCTAAGCTGTCGTTTCTTAAAGTTTGGAGTTGCGATGCTTATATGAAAAAGGTTTTCAACTTGATAAGCTCGAACCCAAATCGGAGAAGTGCGTCTTCATAAAATACCCAAAGGAAACTGTTGGGTACACCTTCTATCACAGATCCGAAGGCAAAACATTTGTTGCCAAGAATGGATCCTTTCTAGAGAAGAAGTTTCTCTCGAAAGAAGTGAGTGGGAGGAAAGTAGAACTTGATGAGGTAACTGTACCTGCTCCCTTATTGGAGATTAGTTCATCACAGAAATCTGTTCCTGTGACTACTACACCAATTAGTGAGGAAGTTAATGATGATGATCATGAAACTTCAGATTAAGTTACTACAGAACCTCGTAGGTCTTACAGAGTAAGATCCGCACCAGAGTGGTACGGTAATCCTGTTCTGGAAGTTATGTTACTAGACCATGACGAACCTACGAACTATGAAGAAGCGATGGTGAGCCCAGATTCCGCAAAATGGCTTGAGGCCATGAGATCTGAGATAAGATCCATGTATGAAAACAAAGTATGGACTTTGATTGACTTTCCAAATGATCGGCGAGACATTGAGATTAAATGGATCTTCAAGAGGAAGACGGACGCTGATAGTGTTACTATCTACAAAGCTAGAATTGTCGCAAAAGGTTTTCGACAAGTTCAAGATGTTGACTACGATGAGAGTTTTTCACTCGTATCTATGCTTAAGTCTGTCTGAATCATGTTAGCAATTGCCGCATTTTATGAAATCTGGCAAATGGATAAACAAAACTGCATTCCTTAATGGTTTTCTTAAAGAAAAGTTGTATATGATGCAACCAGAAGGTTTTGTCAATCCTAAAGGTGCTAACAAATTGTGCAAGCTCCAGCGATCCATTTATGGACTGGTGCAAGCATCTCGGAGTTGGAATAAACGCTTTGATAGTGTGATCAAAGCATATGGTTTTATACAGACTTTTGAAGAAGCATGCATTTACAAGAAAGTGAGTGGGAGCTCTGTAGCATTTCTAATATTATATGTGGATGACATATTGTTAATTGGAAATGATATGGAAATTCTGGATAGCATGAAAGGATACTTGAATAAGAGATTTTCAAAGCAAGACCTCGGTGAAGCTGCTTACACATTGAGCATCAAGATCTATATAGATAGATCAAGACGCTTGATAAGATTTTTCAATGATTACATACCTTGATAAATTTTTGAAATAGTTCAAAATGGAACAGTCAAAGAAGGAGTTCTTGCCTGTGTTACAAGGTGTGAAGTTGAGTAAGACTCAAGACCCGACCATTGCAGAAAATAGAAAGAGAATGAAAAGTCATTCCCTATGTCTCAGTCATAGGTTCTATAAAGTATGCTATGCTGTGAACCAGACCTATTGTATACCTTGCTCTGTATTTGGCAAAGGAATACAATTTTGATCTAATAAGTAGATCACTGGACATGGGTCAAGAATATCCTTAGTGAGGACTAAGGAGATGTTTCTCGATTATGGAGGTGATAAAAGAGCCCGTCATAAAAGTTACAACGATGCAAGCTTTTACACCAATCTAGAAGACTCTAAGTCTCAATCTGGATACATATTAAAAGTGGGAGCAATTAGCTAGAGTAGCTCCGTGCAGAGCATTGTGGACATAGAATATTTGCGAAATACATACGGCTCTGAATATGACAGACCCGTTGACTAAGCTTCTCTCACGAGAAAAACATGATCATACCTTAGTACTCTTTTGGGTGTTAATCACATAGCGATGTGAACTAGATTATTGACTCTAGTAAACCCTTTGGGTGTTGATCACATGATGATGTGAACTATGGGTATTGATCACATGCAGATGTGAATATTGGTGTTAAATCACATAGCGATGTGAACTAGATTATTGCCTCTAGTGCAAGTGGGAGACTGAAGGAAATATGCCCTAAAGGCAATAATAAAGTTATTATTTATTTCCTTATTTCATGATAAATGTTTATTATTCATGCTAGAATTGTATTAACCGGAAACATAATACATGTGTGAACACATAGACAAACATAGTGTCACTAGTATGCCTCTACTTGACTAGCTCGTTTATCAAAGATGGTTATGTTTTCTAGCCATGGACAAAAGAGTTGTCATTTGATTAATGGGATCACATCATTAGGAGAATGATGTGATTGACATGACCCATTCCGTTAGCCTAGCACTTGATCGTTTAGTATGTTGCTATTGCTTTCTTCATGACTTATACATGTTCCTGTAACTATGAGAATTATGCAACTCCCTTTACCGGAGGAACACTTTGGGTACTACCAAATGTCACAACGTAACTGGGTGATTATAAAGGAGTACTACATGTGTCTCCAAAGGTACATGTTGAGTTGGCGTATTTCGAGATTAGGTTTTGTCACTCCGATTGTCGGAGAGGTATCTCTGGGCCCTCTCGGTAATGCACATCACTATAAGCCTTGCAAGCCAATGTGACCAATGAGTTGGTTACGGGATGATGCATTACGTAACGAGTAAAGAGACTTGCCGGTAACGAGATTGAACTAGGTATTGGATACCGACGATCAAATCTCGGGCAAGTGACATACCGATGACAAAGGAAACAACGTATGTTGTTATGCGATTTGACCGATAAAGATCTTCGTAGAATATGTAGGAACCAATATGGGCATCCAGGTTCCGCTATTGGTTATTGATCGAGAATAGTTCTAGGTCATGTCTACATAGTTCTCGAACCCGTAGGGTCCGCACGCTTAACATTACGATGACAGTTATATTATGAGTTTATGAGTTTTGATGTACCGAAGGAGTTCGGAGTCCCGTATGAGATCAGGGACATGACGAGGAGTCTCGAAATGGTCGAGACGTAAAGATCGATATATTGGACGACTATATTCGGAGTTCGAAAAGGTTTCGAGTGATTCGGGTATTTTTCGGAGTACCGGAGAGTTACGGGAATTCGCCGGGGAGTATATGGGCCTTATTGGTCCATACGGGAATAGAGGAGAGAGGCCGAAAGGAAGGAGGTGCGCAGCCCCCCTCTGGTCCGAATTGGACAAGGGGTGCGGCCCCCTTTTCCTTCCTCCTCTCCCCCTCTTTCCCCCTTCTCCTACTCCAACAAGGAAGGAGTCCTACTCCCGGTGGGAGTAGGACTCCCCTTGGCGCGCCCCTACTAGGCCGGCCGCCCCCTCCCCCCTTGCTCCTTTATATATGGGGGCAGGGGGGCACCTCTAGGCACGACAACACAAGTTGATCTACGGATCATTCCTTAGCCGTGTGCGGTGCCCCCCTCCACCATATTCCACCTCGGTCATATCGTCGTGGAGTTTAGGTGAAGCCCTGCGCCGGTAGAACATCATCATCGTCACCACACCGTCGTGCTGACGGAACTCATCCCCGAAGCTTTGCTGGATCGAAGCCCGGGGATCGTCATCGAGCTGAACGTGTGCTGAACTCGGAGGTGCCGTACGTTCGGTGCTTGGATCGGTCGGATCGTGAAGACGTACGACTACATCAACCGCGTTGTCATAACGCTTCCGCTTACGGTCTACGAGGGTACATGGACGAACACTCCCCCCTCTCGTTGATATGCCATCACCATGATCTTGCGTGTGCATAGAATTTTTTTTGAAATTACTACGTTCGCCAACACCTCCGGCCTTCCAGGCCGCCCCCGTGTACCACGCGCCGACGTCCCACCTCTGGACACCGGCGGCCACTGAAGACGGTTAGAGCCATGGCATCGACGGGCGCGGCAGGAGCGTGCAGCGGCATTTATTATTTTCTTTTTATGTTAATTATGGCACTGGGTCGTTAAGTGAACTGCTAAACAGGGCCGTTTTGTGGTCGTGACCCCTAACTATGTTTTATGTTTTTTTAAATGCATTTATTTACTTTTTTTAGTCATTTTATTTATGTTTTTTTGTTTTTTTAATCATGTCCAACGCGGACGTGATTTGGGTTGCGGGCGCGCGGTGGGCGCACGCACGACCCAACGGACATGACTGGACACGGCGTACCCATTGCCGCCCCAAAGGGACAAAATCCGGCCAAACCGGACGTCCATTTGGGGTTGTGCGGTGGAGTTGGCCTGAGTGCCTCGTGAACGAAACTAGTTGAATAAACTCTGCGCAACCGAATCCTGCAGGCTGCACCCAGATGCCATAAATGCATGCGTGCCCACTTGTTGTAATGATGACCATATATGGATCAAAGCTACAACCCTACAAATAACCTGCTAGAAATTAGGAATATGGTATTGTTAAAAACACAATCACTCTGGCAATTCCATGTTTTGTTATGTGAGACTTGACCACTGCATCTTCATCCATCATCCCCATGCCCAAATCCTGGCTCCGCCTCTACATGAATAGTTTCACTTTTTGGGACCAAAACTAGAAGATGATGGATATACATTTTGGGTGGCTAGTTTTGGGTTTGGATACCAGATTTTTTTTGCCCTGCATGTCGGTTATATACTTCTAATAGGAGTAAATGTTTAAACTGTAGCAATCCACCTCGAGCCTCCACCTTGATAAAATAATTTGGGATGCAATGCAATTATGCAACAGCTATAGAAAACTAGAACATGTCAGATGCAACAAAACACTGGACTAGCCGCGGGCACAACTAGTGTTGATTAATTTGTTTATCGCGCGGCCCGGCACAAGTATCTGCCTGGAAACAGTGGCATGCGGCATTGGATGTTGCAACGATTGATTGACCATTAGTTAGTGTACTGCCATCATCAGTGTGGGGAGAACAAGTTTTCTAATGCATCCACATAGTATGTGCATGAGGTCGATCAACCTTCAATTCACGACAATAAGAAATTTGAAAACGGCGATGTAAAATCATACTCCCTTCATTTCTAAATATAAGTCTTTAAAAAAATCACTATAAATTACAGTACATAAGAAGCAAAACAAGTGAACATATACTCTCAAAGCCATCTATATACATCCAAATATAGAATCTATAGTGGAACCTATAAGAAGACTTATATTAAGGAACGAAGAAAGTACATACGTGTTACATGGACTCGGTACACTGACGATAAAGGGCTGTGGCCCATTGAAACGTGGAGTTAGTCCAGCCGTGGCATAAGGGAGGTGCGTGCAGCACATGTGGTGCGAATGGACGACGTGACAGGGTACGCTGGAGTGAGTCAAGGCAGTGGTTAGCAAGAATGACAAAACTGTGGCATGAAAGGAAACGGATTGACGGGCCGAATAATCATGGTTTGATTGCCACCTAATGAAAGCTACTCCATTTTTTAAGATATATATAGGGCAGAAGGAAATTTCAGATACTTTTCTTGTTCATGAGGTCCTGTGGGCAGTGGCTGGTTGCTGCTTATCCTTTTGTTTATGTCATTTTCTACCTTGAATAGTTCTCTTCGTGGGACCAAAACTAGCCTAGCTAGGATATACTACAGTGTATAAATATAGGGTTGGTGGGTGGTTTTGGATTCGGAGACCAGAATGTTTTCCACTAAACTATGCTGCATGATACTTCCACTTTGACAAAAAAAACATCTAATTTGTTTATTTGACAAAAAACAACTCTGGCTAGTGTGCACCAAAACACTAGATTAAGCGGTTAGCCGCACATCTAATTTGTTTATTTGCCGCGCGGCGCAGTCATCTTCATGGAACAGCTTCGTACGCGATCAAGTGCGCGCATGGCATGCGGCGCTATGCCGGTCGAGGAGGAAGCAATGATTGGTAGTATTAGCCAGTAGTTTAGCTTTGGTGTTGAATAAGAAACCGCTCTATAATTCACACTTGCTGGTCTTCTCAGCCCAATCCCCAATCCAGGTGTAGAGTTTGGCACAATATCTATGTAGTCCACCTTTTTCAGGTACTAAGTTCATGAAGAATGTATAGTCTTCTTTTTAGCACTTGGATGATGTGAGAATTGTAGAAGCTGCAGATTATGCGGACAACATATATAACCAACGGAAACAACAAAAACACATGCATGTAAAGACCAAAAAATACACTGCAATACAATGAAAGTGTAGTATCATTGAAAGTATATATGCTCTCAAGTCTCAACCACCTGTGCGGTGACATACTTTAACAAATGTTGTTAAACAGTTAAAGTACTACATACTGTTTTTGTAAAGGAACATGGTTCATGCTTGAGACTACTCACACCTATAGTACATGATGTATATGTCACATCATCTCAAATGATATGGTGGGGCTGTTGATTAGCCCGTGAACGAGCTGATGCCGATGGAATTCATCCAAAACATATCCATCACAAAAATCAATGAATTAGTTTTTGTGAGTAAATCCTTGTGTGGTTCTGGCTCTTCCGTAAGGTTTTGCATCACGCTATGAATTTTCATGGCCCTCATGTACGATGGATCTATCATGAGGGGTAAATGCTGCAGATCCGATACATACCGATCATGCATTTGATCTCGCAAAACATGTGCCATACGTGTGTGCACACAATGCTAGCTAGTGGTCAAGAAAATTTACGCTAGCTAGCTAGGATTAGATAGCTGCAAGAGGTGCAAGTCGATGTCTGTCGTCCATCACATCGAACATTACAGTAGTAAATACCGCTCAAAACAACCACCAAATGACTTTTATGTCCCCAGAAAGAAAGTGACTTTTATGTACTGGTGGTGGATTCGCTGTCCAGCAAAGAATCTTCTAGACCCGGTTTTTTTTTGAGGGACGGGCCCAGTTTAGATCAAGAGTTTTTTGTTCTACTAAACTTGGCGCAATTTTTAGGCCACAAAAAGTGTGCTTCATGGGGCCAGGACTATGCCAGCTCAGTTACTGTATGGTCCACATGGATTTTTGGATATACAGCAAAAACTTCCAAGTTTGCCGAGATAGATTGTAACATTGGCCTCGATGTTTCATTTTCATTCTGGATGGATCGTTTTCAGTCCATGGATATTGCACGTGGTTCCACCGAAGCTATCAATATCCACAAAATGGATCGTCTTCACATCATCCAGCTTGGTGTCTTCCAGTGCTTTGATCGATGTATCGAACGTGGCAGTTGGTTTTTCAAAATTCTTGAATGTAACTAAATGCTTTGTTGTTGATGATGATAAATTACAATTCAGACACGGACGCTCACTCACATGCACACACTCACCCTTTAGACGTCCGCACACACTCTGTATCCATATGCACAACTCGGAGAGACTTAGTTGACTGATCTTGAGATTGGTGAAGTCTTCACACGCAGCTCATAGTCGACGAACACGTTATATCACTGAAAATATAGCGCCGGGAAGCCTGAAATAAATACATGAAATATGCGAGCGCCCGTGCCAAGTCCATGATTTAAACCCGAGTTGTTTGGTTCCATCCGAAGGAACCTAATCTTCTAATTTAAGCTTAATTCACAGTTAGCATGGTATTTTGAGTATCCATTAGTGAGAGGTTGGGCAAACTTCATTTTGCTTAGCTTAATTTGATGTTGGGTAGTCAATATGACCAAGATCAAGGACATGGTCCTTTGTTTCTTTTATCTAGTTGTTCAATATGCCAACGATATGCTCATGAAGTCATGGTCTGTTAAGAGTTCTGTCGACTATTTTTTTAAACGGATGCAAAAGATTTGCCTCATCCATTGATTAAGAAAAGCATAATTGCATGGTTAATTAATAGAACACTGGAAAAAAAATCGTCACAATTCGATGAGTGGCACACACAAGATATTCCACACACACCGTTGTAACGGAAGTCGTCGACCATTCTTGTGTCTCAAAGCTCTCCTTGAATCTTTTGGGCGGTTAATAGGTGTTCGAGTTAACTTTGAAAAATTTCTCCTCTCAATCATTGTCTAGAAGATTAAACTCAGCATACGGTCAATATCTTAGATTGTAGGATTGGTTGATTCCCCTTCACTAACCTTGGATTTTCCCCTTGGTCCAACCAGGCCGAGCATAAGAGACTTTGCTCCCCTTGTTGATAGAATTGAGACATGCCTTACTTCCTGATATCTTCTCTTTCTCTTGGAGATTGTATCACCGGTCATCAAAGCTATCTTCTCCCTTTGCTCCATGAAGCTACCTAAAGGTGGTGAAAGACAAAATAGATAAAAAATCCAGGCGCATATGCTTATGGGGAAAATCTGAGTTGAGCTAAACGGCCTAGGACAAATTGTGCAAGTTGGAGAAATGTGGATGTCTTGGAATCAATAACCTTCATATCCATAATGAAGGCATCCTTATGAAATATTTCACAAATTATACAATAATAATGACATCCACTTACTTCAATGAGTCACTAGTGCGTCATGCTCCTACACATGTGGGATCTTTTTGGTGGTGTGATGCAACCAAACTCCACTCCAACTTTTGAAACATTTTACTTGTTGCTCCACTAGAAAACAAAAACATTGTTTTCTAATGTTATGGTCATTGGATGGATAGCACTATGGCAATAATTTCCTAGATTACACTCCTTTGTTGTTGATGATAATATATTTATCAAGTTTGTGTTGGAATATTTTCCATTTAGCCCTCTTTGCGCAAGTTTTTAATGAATTGATGTCTTGTCG